>NW_022146270.1:960841-1474009 GCF_002938485.1 Sitophilus oryzae
TCAACCGAAGAATTAAACAAAAGGAATCACTGCGAGCCGATGCATCAACATCAGAAACAAAAAATACATCTTTCTATAATCCTACTGATGAACATCATAAATCAGGTAGTGACTGAGACATTTTTGAAGCTGTTTCTGTAGAAGAGTGTAGTGTTAGTTCATCTGAAACTGAATCTCAGAGGAGAACTAATTTGAGAATCAACAATATAAAACAAGAGCTAAAAGAGTGGGCGTTAAAATACTCTATACCTCATGTAGCTCTGAATAATATAGAAACACTAATAACAGAAAATGCACAATAAGTAAAAAATAACTTCAAAGGACAAGGCGGAACGTTATAGTAGCACCAATGGAATGTATAGTCGCCACCACCGCGATCGGTGTAGCAACGCTCCAATTAAGCGGCAATTTGGTGGCGGAGGGAACTTTCTTGGAAAAATCACTTTATGGTTGCAAAGAATCGTTGACCATGTAGTTCCAAAAAAGTTATTGTTTCTATAAAGTCGCCTTTGAATAGCTACAATTGTCACTTTATCAATCCGAAGATTTTAAAGGTCCAAACGGGTAGGGTTGGCCTAATATATTATTGTTCCCGGTACTTTGTGGAAGCATATGGAACTATAAATTTTTAGACGAACACCCAAATGGCTCAAGCATTATGCGTTTTTAAGCTGAATATACCTAGATTAAAGCTTTTTTCCTTAGTTATGTTGTTATTTCTGACCGTGGACTAATATTTTAAAGTTTGGCCCCGGTTTCAAGCAAATTATTATTATTTTTTAATTACAAACATGAGTTTCTATTGCAAATAATATAATAATTTGAAATATTTTGAGAGGTGCTCGAAAATTTTGCTATATAAACCCACTATTTTTTTCAATAAAGTTGATTCCGTTCTGGAATTTACCTAAAAAGGGCGTTAAAATCGCACGGTAAATAACAAATAACGAAAAAATAATAATGGCTTCAATAATTATTTTCCATCATGACATTATTTTTATGAAATGTGAAATTGCATAAAGAGGTCGTTGCGAACAAAGTTCAACAGTTTAACGAAAGTTCCACATGTCGGTGGCTAACACTTGGCTGCTACGAACCCGCGACTAGGCAGCTTCGTAACGGATAAGTCGCATTCACCAGTAGGCTACTTTATAGTAACACATCACAGTAACTCTTTTAGTGGCAAAAACTACCCAAGACACTACCCGGCTACTCAAAATCTTTCCCCATTTTGGTCGCAGTTACTTATTAGCAGCTACGAATATACGACGTAGCCGCCGATGGTTACCGCCCACTTTGTAGTGGCTTTGATAGTAGCAGTTACGTATCTGCCACTATAAATGCTAGTTGGGAGTAGGAAAAGACCACAGCACTATTCTTCGGACAATTCTACATCACTATTCATTCGGGCATATAATTCCTATTATTAGCTAAAAGAAATTGGGCGAGCTTTATTGAACAAGTTATCCATGAAGATCAAGAGATCTGAATTTCAATGGATGGCTAGCCTGCACATTCCCTTATATATAATTATGGAATATTTGCAGAAAACGTAATTGGGCTATATCACAACTTTAATTGGTCTGTCAGGTCTCATTGGATCTTTCGTTGGCTGTAAATAGGGGATTATTTGAACATCTTCTTAAGGCGTACTTAAACTGCCGTTAAACGGATAGACATAATCCTGAGAAACAAAATTCCTAACATGGACAAAACTAAAACTTTTTTCTTGCAATTTTTGGGCAAAGTCTGAAATAAAATCGTCGATGTTTAGACTGTTCGCTATTTCGTACTCAATAGATATTAAAGATAATCCGCTTAATCGTTCTTGTGTCATACTTGATCTCAGGTAATTCTCAATTATTCTAGTTGAGAGTTTAGAAAAACTTCTCTCTCCGGTTGCCACTGAAACCGCCAGCGTTAATAAGATTCTTATTGAGAGAGAAAGATGTAAATATTTGGAAAGTTTCCAATCAGATCGTGAATTTTTAAATATTTTAGTGTTTGTTTTGGACAACTGAAGTTTTCGGCATCATCTGCTGGTACTAGAGCAATTAGAGCTAATATCTCGTCCCGAAGCTCTAGGCCATTAATATCATGTTTGTCTCCGTCCGTTAAATAGAAATGAAGATCCATACAATGTTTTGTTACTTCCTCTCGTGAGAACTGTGAAGTCGTATAAAAACGAAAAATAGTCCGAGTGAGCTTTTAACAACCTTTCCTGGACAGCCTCATGGATTGTATCCAGAACAACAAAGAAAAAATCGATTTTAAACTTTTCCTGTGGATCCAAAATTGGCTCATCCACTGATTCATGCAAAAACTGTCTAGTTTTTTTTCTGGGACGAGCTCTAATGTCATTAGTAAAAACTGCTTCAATTTCCAGCGCTTCTGCCAGCTCTGCAGCATCCACTAATATTTCTCTAAAATGGTCGTCAGTCCTTATTTTGACAAAAAAGTCGATAGCTTTTATAGCTTTTGTGGACTCAATGATGTCGAGTTTCTCATTCTGGAGCAGTTTACTAGTTGCATTTATACTGTTGGAAATTTCGTTCCGAAAATGACCATTTTTCCAAAATGTAGTACTGACGCATGTACGTACCGAATTTGGTCAAGATGTACCGAATTCAGTACAATTGTACCGAAACGGCCGCCTGGAGCAACTGCTCCTCTGCTCCTCTGCTCCACCCCTCAGGACGGCCCTCTAAATAGTAAACAAATATACAGGGTGTCCCAGAAATAAGTGCAAGTATTTTAACTAGTAGTATAGTTCAACCCCAGAAACACGTCTATGAGGTTTTTTTCGCGAAAAAAAAATTTTGAAAATTCGAAATTTTTTGAAAAAAATTTTTGGAGCTTTTTTTTTGTTTTTAGTTAAAAAAAATAATTTCTTGATAATATGGCAACATAGGTAATAGATTACATTTACAAAGAATCCAGAAAAGATCCTGTGGTTCTCAAAATTTTAGCAAAAAATTATTTTTTTTGGAAATTTTCAATGTAAAATAACTCCGTTATTTTAGACTTATTTGAAAAACGATAAAAAGAAAATACGTTTCTTTTATCGAAATCTACCACCCCTTAAAATACTTGCACTTATTTCTGGGACACCCTGTATATTGAATACTATTCTCAACTCAACTAATTCTTTTGTAGATGATTATTCCAATTTAGAAAAATAATAACCAACCTTTTTAAATCATTATTATAAATTTTACTAATTTGAAGGTAGATTTTTGCAAACAATATTTAAATTGCAATTTCTACTAGCTTTAACGCTTCTTCAAAAATGTCTAACACAACTTTTGCGGGATTTAGCCATTTAGGACAGGACTTTAATTGGAAATAAGTCCTAGTCATTTGGAAATCCGATTTAAATATTGTTTTGAATTAAAATCAAAAAAATCTGATTTAAATAAAAAAATCCGATTCAAATAAAAAAAATCCGATTTTTAAAAAAATCTTGATTTTTTCCAACCCTGATTTAAAGTAATAAATAGCTAATATACAGAATTGTTGATATTGTAAGGGAACGGTCGATTATTAGGTAAAATATAACAGGTACAGCAAAAAGTTATATACAAAAGTTATAGGGTTTTTAAATATCTATTAGCGGGTAATAAATTTAAGTATACAGGGTGGGTCGTAAAGTCGTGACACATCAAAATGGAACCCCCTGTATATTTTTGCATATTTCGGTTCTTCCTTCAATTCTAAGCAAAAATTGAGGTACACACAATGTACCTCAAAACAACCGTTTCCGAGTTATTGACTTTTGAAAATATCACTTAAACAATTCGATTTAATTAATTTCGATGTGTTCGGTTTCATTTAACAATGCCATTCTGCGGAAACTGTGATACTTAATAATATTTGACGTTGATTTTGAAGTTTTGATTTTGAAATGTTGAACGAAAATTTTGTAATTTCCAGACTTGATATAATCACGTTTATACATCTATAAATGCTATAAGAAAATATTTTAAATTGATAGATCTCGTTGTGAAACATTGATGTGCAAAAATTCTGCGATCTAGGTATAGTAATTCTCTGGGAACTTCTAATGTACGCTCAGCCTGGGACACCCTGTATGTGAAATACATGTTTTTTAACTGATCAGCATTATACAGTATTTTACCGATATCATATACAGGATGGACATTTTGAAAAGCTTTTGAAAAGGTAGTCTCTTTAAGATTTTGATATATCACTCTTTTTTACAAAATATGGTGCCAGTATAAGAGCGCATATTTCAAATATATTTTTCTAAAAATGCAGGGCGATTCAAATGAAGGTTTAAAAAAATCTAATTTTCGACACCCTGTATACTAGTTTCTCCTGTATATCACGCGGTCTGAAATTCTGAAATCCTGCCTTGGGGGCATTTAATACAAAAAGCCGGGCAAGCCGGCTGCCGCTCCAAGTTCATTGGCAAAAGTATATTAGCAACACTCGAACTAGATAACCTTCTCGGAGGTTGATGCTCTTCAACTATACACAAGTGTAATATTTGTGTTTGTTCTGTTGAAAACAAAACTGCACACCAAACCAAACATTTACCCGATTCTAGAGAATTTTTTGTGTCGACAAATGATTTTTTTCAGGATTTCATAATATTTAATAATTATAACAGGAAAATATCTTTAAGCAAGCCTTCTATAAGATTACTAAATATTATTTATTTGTTAAATATCTATTTTTATATGTTTTTACTCAGTTTTTAAATTTAGTTGTTTTTTTAGTTAATTTAAAATAGTTGAAAAAACATTTTCTCAAAGGAACTCTCCGCACTTTTGTCCCTCTAACTTCGTTGTGAATAAAGCAAGAATCTTAATTTTTAGTTACCAAGAGGCCAAGAGGACATACTATAACTGGCTATATTGCCATTTTATATCTAATGCGTAGAAAAATATCGTGGGTATTTGGGAAGGCTCAAAAAGAAACAATTGATTATGTTTTTTGCGACGTTTCGCGACTTCATTGTCGCTTATTCAGGCACTAAAACGTTTACTATTCCAAATGCCCAAAAAAATGGATTAATTGACTTATTCCAATATAAAAAAAATGCTAAATTATAGCCATGTTGAAAATGTATAAAAAACAAATACATATACTTAGGTATACATAAAGCATACGTTATCAAGATAAATTAATTTTCTCTTGAAGTCTGGACAGTTAAAAAGCATGGATTAAATATTCTTTTAAAACATAAACACCCCTGTTAACTCTACTTAAAACACATAAACACAGGCAGGCTATTTATAACTGGAAATATTCGAAAAATGTGAAAACATCGCTGGAGGAAAGAAGAAAAAACTTAGATGGCGCTGAGTGATGAATTTTCTTTTTACGCTGCGTTTGGGCTTATTTCCTCTTCGTCAACAAAAAACAAACGAAGACGTTGTGGGTTTTTTGTCTCTTTCGGAGAGACAGATGTTTTTCATTTTACCTCTTAGCTGGGTTTTGGTTTTTATTATCAATTTTGAAATCTTCCGTGACAGGCATATTCTCAGATTATTCTGTAATCATTATCGTCCATTATTAAATTATAAAGATTTTTTATCGCACTTTTTTATTTAAAGATTTAGGTATAAAAAATATTACAGCCTACTACTTCCTCGTCGCCTTCTTGCATTTTTTGATGATTTTATTACTTAAATGAATGATATTTGTTTCTTTAAAGTTCTTAGTTCTTAGTTCTGTGCTATGATGGTCTTTTATATTTTTTCAATACTTCTTAAGGTGCATTCACCTCTGCTGCGCCGCTCCGCGCCGAGCCGCGCATATCATGATCATCCAGTGTGAACGCACCTTTATATTAATATTCTTATTCACGTGAAGTAAATTATTCCCCCAGATTTCTATCACTACAATTGTCGTCTTCAGTCCTCTCGTGATTGTCTCTGTGCTTACCAGGTCTTTATTATAGATTTTATCGTTTCAAACAGCAAGAATTGGCTTATCACGGAAACTAACCGAAAACATCAGATACAGAGTCCAAGATACCGTATGATCGAAAAATAACGGCGTTAGCGATGGCTATGAAATGAAAATCGCTGTCAATTTATATGTATAAATTTATATGGGAAATGTCATCGATCTTCATTTCCCAGCCAACTGGACGTCGTTTTTTTTTTCGATAATACGGTATTTCCCGGATAGTAGTAGCATTTTATCATAGTACATATATAATATAGTATTTTTTTCTTCAGTTGTGTATACCTGATAATATTTAATTTGAATAAAGTAGTTATTAGGTATTAACGAGGGTATTAAATATTAAATAAAAGTTTATTTTAAAATTATATTTGACAATGACACAAGCATAGGTTGAAAACTTAACTTAGGTTGACATTTGCCTGGTTTTTTGGCATTGTTACCTGTTCAGTTTTAATTTAAAGATAGATGCAGTTTTTTTAAATTAGTTAAAAACGGCTGGTTAAAAATTGTTCAAATTTGGCATTTTCTTATTTCCAACGTCGCGTCGGTGCACCACTTGGTATACTGTTGCATTTGTTTTTTTTTTCTGTAGGTATGATATTTTATCATGTCATTTAACCTCTATTTATGTAATTCCAAAATGCTTTTGGCGTAAGTACTTACAGAGTTCAGTTTAATAGTTTTTCAATCTCTCAAACATTACAACCATAACCAGTCATCCAGACAACCTATCGAGCCGAAAAAAATGTATGAGACTGAAAAATGGTGGCGCGGTTCATTCCATAACGTTAATTCATATTTATGGGATATTCTTAGGTCTACTGCTCTACTATATAATTATGTTAATTGTGTCTGTCCGTCCACACACCCATGAACCCAGCGCAGGTAATAAAAGAACACAATTCAGATTGGATTGGATCCAACGAAGACCGATTATAGAGATTACAAAACATTGAAAAATATTAATAAATTTAGGGAGCGTCCATTAATTACATGAGACGATTTTTTGTCCCTCCCCCTCCCTCCCACTGATGAGATGTCGTGAGTCGTGAGATTTGTATCGACCCCTTCTAATAAAGTTATATGTTGAGTATTAATGCTTTGGATTTATTTAGAAAACACAATTTGCTTTATTATTATTATTAAGACTACTAAAGACTAGCTTTTGAGATTGTTGCTAAAATCACAGTGATAACATTAAATAATCCTTAATTGGAACTACTAAAATTAATAGGAAACATTCATTCTAATTCAGTCTATGGAGACTAGTGCACAGTCTCAAGAATGACTGTTGGTTACAACAAATCCATGTGATTTTCAGTAAAATCATCAGCTCCTTCACCTTCGCTCTGATTTAGCGATCTAAACCGTTGTTACTTGGACATAAAAGTTCAGTAGGTCGTTTTGTGAAATTTAAACTGCGCTAGGGTGAGCCAAAAAACTAACCTATGGAATTTATGGGTTAAAAGTTAAAATGAACCTAATAACCGAGAAAAAAATATCCCCGGAAATGTCACTGGGCTAGACATCCTTTCTCTCTTTTCTCATGAAAGCATGAAAGAGTGAAGTCAACATCTCTAACTATCCAACCTTTATGAACGATTCTTTTGTACTCGACCTTGTTCTACCTTGAAAATTCAAGCTATTATGGTAGGGTTACCTTCAGCTGACAGTACACGAATTATTTCTTTTATTGAAGTTGTCAAACGTACCAAATTATTAAAAAGAGTTAACAACAAACAATGTTATTTAATGTTAGGCTGTTTCTATGTTTTATTTCCGTATTATCTTTGAAATTTGACTACAAAATCCATTAACACACTGTATACCTTTACCCTGTTATTTTTTAGAAAATATATTTTAAAAATGTTGGTAACGGGATATAAAATTGTAAAAATAAAACAAGTATAGTGAAATAATTGAGAGAACAAGCAAGATGGACGGGATCGTTATAGAAAATACGGTTTTTGTCGATTTCAAAGAAATGATATCATTAAAGCTAATGTTAATAAGCATCGGCGAGTGTAATAGAGGATGGATGATATATTATTAGGCTTAAAATCATTAATCAAGACCGTGTTTTTTGCTACTTAGAAAGTAGAATGAATTTCTTTTATAATTTTGCAGGATCAGTGTATTCAATTTTAAACATAAGAGAATAATATTAGTATGATTAAAAGAAAATCAATCGGAGCTATTTATTGCAGTATTTTGCACAAATGAGTTTTGATTGCTTTGTTTTCGTAATTCGGTTTTTACATTTTAATAGGAATTTGATTACTTTGGTTATCTTGATTTTAAAATTGAATGTCAAAAAGTCAGCGTTCATTGGATAGAACTAACAGAGACATTGAGAAAATGTTAGACTTAATATTGTTGTTGCTGCTAATAGCTGTTTTACTTCAACATTTCCCAATATTATGTGGTCAGTAACGTTATTGCCCGGACAATGACCGACAAAAGCAAATAAAAGAGTAACATTTTCAACACTGACCTGAATTCATGGCTATTTTCGTAAATATCTGGACTATAACGATATTATTCGATGAAATTGGGTACCTACTTACATTATTGGCCGGGTATTATCGTAAATGCCCTATATACATCATTGTCCGTACAATATCTACTTGAAAAGTCACCAGTTTAAGTAATACCTAAACGGCATGATGTTTATTTATATGCACATAGGTATATTCTTTCTAATGTCACAGTAAGTAAACATCTAGAGCCTATTAATTATTAATGCAGATATTAATATTAAATACGCAATAAATATATTTATTACGCATTAAAAACATTTAATATCAATTATTTTGTTATTCAAATTATGTTATCGGAGATACTAGTTATTATGTGTTAACGGTTTAGAGTAATTAATAACAGAGCGGGGGGTTCTTAAAGATATGTTCAGAATTATTTATAAAATAATAGTTTATTCTGCATAATCAATTTTGCTAAAATGTGTCTAACGAGACAAGGAAGATTTCGACAGATAATATCCAAAAATTGACAAAAATACAATTGTCTATCATGGATCCCCTCGTTGGACAGACTATAGTCACGCTATAGTGCGTTTTAGCCATTAATATTTGATCAGCAGAACTTGGGACACCGTGTACAGAAACATGTAAACAAAACCAAAAAGTAACACGGTTTAATTCCAGCAGACCGGAAACAAAGATTCTCGAGATGGTTAACTAACCCATTAAAAACTTAATTGCAACATTATTCATTTGGTCTGCGTCTGTGAGACCATAGAAAAACGCTATATAGTGTCTATACTGTTCGGAATTTCAACCTGTTTTTAAAAAGAATGCATGTTCTGACTAAGACACAGTAATTAGTTTTAACTAATTCGATGTGTGACTTTGGAATGTTAACTTGTTTGAATGGGAAAATTTCATTAGAATTGAGTTTGTTTCATTTTTAGAAAATTTTTAAGATTTAGATGGTTTCAAAATTGATGGTCGTCAAAATCAGTATATACCGAGAACACTACAATTATATATAAAAGTCATTTACGATAATATCCCACCAATAGCACGGATATTTACGAAAGTGGCCATGAATTGAGGACAATGTTGAAAATCGAGTTGAAAATGTTACTCTTTTTATTGGCTTTTATCAGTCATTGTCCGGGCAATATCGTTATTGGCCACA
Source organism: Sitophilus oryzae (assembly GCF_002938485.1). Taxonomy (NCBI): domain Eukaryota; kingdom Metazoa; phylum Arthropoda; class Insecta; order Coleoptera; family Curculionidae; genus Sitophilus; species Sitophilus oryzae. Next base: position 970,442 of record NW_022146270.1, read on the forward strand.
TAATATTGGGAAATGTTGAAATACAACAGCTAGCAGCGACAACAATATAACACCTAACAGTTCCTCAATATCTCTGTTGACCTTTTCCACTGAACTCTCTTCGTGTCGACGGGATAGTCAATTTGTCGGTAGCAGCTATAGACCAAATCAAAAAAACCCTAGTCAAAAATTGTACATAAATCAATTTTCATTTGTTAATACTATGGGAAGACATTCATATAATTAGTACCTAGCTGTTTATTAAAACTAGTAATATTAATAAAGTAAACAAAGTATCACGAATCTATAAATAAACAAAGCATTTCAAAATACAGAAAGAGCATAATAAAATTTAGGTTGTAATAGGTCAGTTACATGTTTATGTGCGACCTCAAAAAATTTCATTATCAAACAGGATTTCAGCATTACCCACGCATTTGGCTCTCAAATAATAAAAAAAACACGTCAGAATCCACTCGTAACCTCGTACGAGTAGTCTATCTAAAAATAAACAAGTAAATACACTAGACAAATATATTGTTTCTAAAAATAACTCTATTAAAACTTAGGAATTTGGGATATTTTTTTAATTTAAAAATATCTAATTAAACAGTGTTTTTTTATTGAAAGGAATATACCGTATGATCGAATAAAATGGCTGGGGAATGACAATCGATGATAATTTTATGGACGTCACTAAAAATTGACATAAAACTTTTCAAAAATTAACATTAATTTTATATGTATACAGTTTGTCTCCGGGTTGTCTTTACAAGAAGGTAAACTTTTTTATTATTGACATTTTGAGAAAAATACATTCTTTATAAAAAAATGCTTGTTCTAAAATGGTTAATTCCATTTATACTTATTAAAAATTAAAAAAAAACATGAAAATATAGTTGAATTTTTGCCCCAAAAAAATCCCCAAAAGAAAGTCCCAAAAATCAAAAGGCGTTAAAAAAGGATAGAACGCTTTCAGACACACAACTACGCCATTTAAAAATCATTTTTATTCGACATAAAAATAAATTACAACCTTCTAAGGCCAACTGGCAGTAAGCGCCATTAGAAAATAAAGAAAAGTACGGGCTAAGTAAATGACGTCTATAGTTTAACATCGCCAAAATAATCATCGATTGTCATTCCCCAGCTGTCTTTGACGCCGTTTTTTAGATCGTATGGTAGATTATTGTGTTAACAATATAGTTTGAAGTTATTAGTTTATCCACATAATTATTATATATTTAATAATACCCTGAGTTCCTGCTATCAGTAACACGAAAAAACATATTTTTATTTCGAACTTATATTGTCGAAGAACATTAAAACAGATTTTAATCTTTAGTTTGGTCTAAGCAATTTGGGACACCCTACCCATTTTTTCTGATGGTTTTCGGGATAAGACAGATTAATCGTCGGTCTCAAAGTGCCGCCATCACCGGAAATACCGTATTTATACATAGAAATGTCATCGGGCTTATCGTAAATATTTGGTCGACTTCCGCATACTTTTCGATGCGATTGTGTCGGATTGCCCGGCATTTCATTCGACAATGCGACAATTTACGATGGAGTACGACGTCTGGGATTTTTGTATAGTTCTGTATATGGAAACTAGGACTATTTGATTTTTTTTTATACAGATACTCTCAAAAAGTCAAAAGCGACAAAAAGAAAATATGGTGTCAATAATATCGCATATATTAATAATTTTTACAAACAAGATTAGGGTGAAAATCTCAATTAGAAAACCTGATATGGTATTTTTACCCCTAGTTCACCCTCTATTAATAGTAGTAGTTCCAGCTACTTTCGGGTGATATATCTCACACATTATCAAATGCATAGATCCTCTTAATCAAGAGAGTTACATAGACATAAACCCTATAAATTAAAGCTACTCGACTTCAATTTCTCCACATGTCTTTCATAGTGGGTGTGTTGGTACATTTATAAACAAGATGTTTCCTTTCTGATCTTATTAATTCATTTACGATTCATTTTCATTCATGATTCATTTTCGTTTTAAAAAAAATCGTAGTTTAAATTTCAATCTAGAGTGCCATGGCTGTGCTATAAAAACAGTAATTTCTCAATCAAGGAGCTTTGGAAAAATAGATTTGATCCTCTAATATTTTTCGTGTCTTGTCCTGGCCGGTTAAAAGATGCCCAAATCGTATTTTTAATCATATCTCAATTTTTTCAAATGGAACGATGGTATTAGCATAATATTTGGAAAAAGCATGTTTTTACGAATAATTTGGTACCACACACTTGGTTTATTCAAGTTGTCGTTATGAACCGCATGTTACAATTTCAAATAAACCATATTCGAAAATGTCAAAAGTTGACATATGAAATGTCATTCTGTTCAGAGTGTCATTTTCTATCGAATAAAGTAGAAATAGAAATATACCGAGGGTGCCGTCCAAAAATCAAAACTTGTAGTCATTTCCGGTGGAACAGGAAGTAACCAAAAACAAATGAATACGTCAATCAATCATAATTTATATCATATACTAACATACCAAATCTCATTTCTTTACCTGAAAAAAAAAATAAAAAAGTTATAGGGGTGAGCCACTTTTGAGACGCACCCGGTATATATCTTAAATACATTAATAATTCTATTGTCTCAAATCCTACAACTTTTAGAGCAACTATTTGATTTCTTATAAAACAATATTTTTTTGTTGTATTTTAAAGCTCGCTAAGTACTTTTTTGGCTTCAGAACTCTTACTGACATTATTTCAAGAACAAGTAACATAACTTTAGTAATATGACAACAAACAATAGACCCTTTAATACATGTTTCCTGAGTTTTTTCTTTAATATCTTACAGCCAAAAAAATGTGATAATTATTCTGTAATATTTTCAACGAGGATTTCTCTAATTCACAGTTTATTAAACCGAATTTTCTGGTACTACTTAAATCGTAGTATGTGAACGGTACCATTTTTTTTCTTAATTGTTTTCCAATTAGTCTGTACTTAACCCACTTTCTTGCCGACGTGACTAAAACGGAAGAAATTCCAAATACCCAGAATGAAAGATACAACTTGTTACTGTTTTTATCGCTTGTTCTTTTCCTTAATGAACAAATAATTGTTGCTTTTTAAACAAGGTACTTTTGTCTTCTGTCTTTCTTTAACCAAGAAAGTAATTTATTTTATGGATGTTCTTTGTGTTGAGACATAATATGGATTACATTGTAGATTGTTAGGAGGGGGGAAGTTACTTAATCACCGCACCCTTATATATTTATTGTGTCCCCCTTTCTTGGGAGTCAGTTATAAGAAAAAAATAGTTTTTCCATAAGGTGCGTTTATTCCCGCTGCGCCGCTCTGCACCGCGCCGCGCCAAACATTTTTTTAAGAAACTTTTGAAGTGTATTTTTTTAGCGCGACAAAAGTATATGTTAAAAAAATGATCCGCGCTGCGCTGAGTGGCGCAGCTGGTGTGAATGTACCTTAATATCTTCGGAGGCAGTCCAGATATTTTTATGAAATTTGGTCTTAATAGATACAAGTCTTATTAAAATACAAATTATTTTTAGAATTCCCATTCGTTTTAGAACAAATTATGTCTCTAATCTTTATTTATCAGACCTACGGTTTTCACTTAAAAAATCAAAAAACATTTAAATGCATGAGGATACTGCTAAAATCTGATATGGTCTTTACATTAAAATAAGAATTAAGCAAATATATTCTCAAAATGTACATAGCAAAAACTAAAATAATGTACAAGGAACTAGTAGACAGAAAAGACAATCTAATAAACACTAGAAATGGTAGAATTTGGGACAACTGATACACAGCTCGGGATCTTTACTTCCAGAAATCAACTGAAGAATAATTAAGTTAGCATGGAGTGCTTATAACAGAAACTCAATCATATTCTAATATAGAATGCCATTTTAGAAATGATGCCACTAAAGAAGAAGATATTCAACCAATGTGTACTACCAGTCATGACCAATGCATGCGAAACCTGGAGATTTAAAACAGGCATTATAAGGAAACTGCGGGTAGCACAACGCTCAATGGACCAAGATATGCTGGGAATAACCAAGAAAGACCGTAAAGAATAGAGTGGATACGACAAAAGACCCAGGTAATATGTCATCCACATAGAATCAAATCCCTGAAGTGACAATGAGCAGAACACCAGCAAGAAGGACAACAATGGACCCAACTACAAAGATAGTATCTAAATATGTTAGGGAGGTTACACAATAATTGGAAATGGTTGAATAAGCTGAAAATGATGATGGTTATTCTTAAAAAATTAGATATTTTCCCGCTCATAACATTCAGAAATTGTCATATGATCGAAAATGTCAGTCTAAGGGCTTTGACAAAAGCCAAGATTTTTCAGAGTATAGTTCTCCATCTCCGATATCAGTCGTACCAAAGTTTATGGCACGAATGGTTGTTGTCTCGGCGCACTCATTGAGGAGGTGTTCTGACGTTTCCCCATTTTCGCCACAGAATCTGCATTCACCGTTGTTTCTTAGCTTCATTCTATTGAGGTGTTCATTGAGGAGACAGTGTCCTGTTAAAAAACTTGAGATAATCCGAAAGTTGTTCTTACTTAAATCAAGGAAAATCTTTGATTTTTCTCGGTCGTGAGAAATTTCTTTAAATGTCTTAGACTAGAGTCTTCCAGGTGCTTGAGTTCCGCTTTAACTTGGTTCTGCTTTGCAAGTGGAAAGAAAGTTCTGGTGCAATAAGTGAAGTGTTCGCTTCTTTTCTAGCTAGTTTGCTTTTTCATTATCTTCTATTACTTTAGTGGGCTGGCATCCAGAGTATAATAATATAGCAGTGTTTAAAACCTATTTAAATTTACTACAGAGATTCGACAAGTAATTGTGAAGTAAATAAAAAATAAAGACGGCCGCTTTTCACTGAGCCTTTTTCTATTTAAATCTGATAAAATGTTATTTTCTCGGAAAAAGGCCCAGAAAGAGTGTTTTTTTTTGTTAAGTTTCGACCAAAAAATAATTCTACTTGATTATCATTTAAATTCTTAGGAAATATGTGGAATAAACGACTCTATTCTCATACAAATCGTTAATTTTATAAGATGGCTGATAACTTCTTGATCCCTAATAAAAAATGAAGAATGCAGTATTTTCTAAGAACTATAAATGTCAAGAATTATTGGTTGGAATAGAGATAAGGAAAAACTGGGAAAAATAATTAATTTTTTTCTTGTAACCTTATTTATATCCGTTTTTATGTCATTTTTGATTAGTTGGGGCATTACGATCATATGACAATTGTCGTTCTAGCTAACCTTCAAGCTATATAAATTTCTGAATGTTACGAGGAGGAAAATATCTATTTTTTTAAGAATAACCATCATCATTTTCAGCTTATTCAACCATTTCCAATTATTGTGTAGCCTCCCTCACATATTTAGATACTCTCTTTGTAGTTGGGTCCATTGTTGTCTATTGTTGACTATGCGGATTCAAGTTATCCCTGCTAATTTCCTATCATGGTCCCATCTCAATTTTGGGCTTCTTCTAGGTATCTTAATTCCTCGTGGTTACCGTGCTGTAATTTTTGTGGTTCATCTGTTGTTCGTCCTTCTTGCCAGGTATCCTGCTCATTGTCACTGGATTTGATTCTATGTGGATGACATCTATTACCTGGGTCTTTTGTCATATCCACTCTATTCTTTACGGTCTTTCTTGGTTATTCCCAGCATATCTTGGTCCATTGAGCGTTGTGCTACCTGCAGTTTCCTTATAATGCCTGTTTTAAATCTCCAGGTTTCTAGATCTAGGTCAATCTAGATCTATTCAAATCTAGGTCATTCTAGATTTGAATATGATTGAGGTTCTCTGTCATAAGCACTCCATGCTAACTTAATTATTCTTCTGTTGATTTCTGGAAGTAGAGATTCCGATCTGTATATCAGTTGTCCCAAATTCTACCATTTCCAGTGTTGTGTTATTTATTAGAATGTCTTTTCTGTCTACTAGTTCCTTGTACATTACTTTAGTTTTTGCTATGTTCATTTTGAGAATATATTTGCTTAATTCTTATTTTATTGTGAAGACCATATCAGATTTTAGCAATATCCTCATGCATTTAAATGGCTTTTGATTTTTTAAGTGAAAACCGTATCGTAGGTCTGATAAATAAAGATTAGAGACATAATTTGTTCTGAAACGAATGCGAATTCTTAATATAATTTATAATTTGTATTTTAATAAGACTTGAACCAAATTTCTTAAAATTATCTGGACTGCCTCCGAAGATATTAAGGTGCGTTCACACCGGCTGTGCCGCTCTGCGCCGCGCGAATCTTTTTTTTAACATATACTTTTGTGCGCGCTAAAAAAATACACTTCAAAAGTTTCTTAAAAAAATGTTTTGCGCGGCGCGGCGCAGAGCGGCACAGCCGGTATGAACGCACCTTTATGGAAAAACTATTTTTTTCTTATAACGGACTCCCTGTATCTCGAAGAATTTAGAACACATGTTTATAGATATAATAGAAGAAGGCAATTTAGAATACATGTTTATTTTTTTAACTTTTTTCCTTAAAAATACCGTATGATCGAAAAAAAACTGCGTCAGAGACGGCTGTGGAATGACAATCTATAATAATTTTAGCGGGATCAGTCTCTAGATGTAGACATCTAGAGATTGGCCCTAATTGTAGAATTAACACTAATTATAGAAAATATGATGGAACGAAAAAATTAGTTTATTTAGTTGACATTGGAAGCTAGAATTCTTTTTCAAGAAATGAAACCGCCACAAACGTAGTATAGGACATTATCAACATATATGTATAGTTCCTTTTGCCCTTAATAGTACCATACTAACGAAAAAAAAACGTCGTCAAAAAAGGTTCGGGAATGAAAACCGATAATTTTCGCGAGGTCAGTCTCTAGACATCGTTTTCTAAAAATTAACGTAAAACTTTGTCAAAAATTATCATAGAAATATTAAAACAGTATAGAACGTTTCGAACGCAAATCTATTTTCAGAAAAATGTTTTTTCTCCAATTTTAAACTACGCCATTTAAAAATCATTTTTACTCAGTATAAAAATGAAGAAGAATACGCGCCAAGCAAATTCCCCAGTTGTCTTTGATACCGTTTTTTTTTCGATCGTATGGTACTTGAAAGAAAAATCCTGGGAAATACCTCGGATACTTATTATTCAGAAACACTATATATTATCCAGATGTTCTATACAACTAGCTAAGTACATATCTTAAGCATAACTCTTCGTAGTATCGTCCTTAGGAAAACACTCATTTGTAACTCAGTATGTACGCGTCTCTGTGACAAATTATGCACAACACTAAACGGAAGGATCGTATTTTGAGGAGGGCACCTGCTAATATTGCCATAAAAACGGCCTTGGCATGTAATTAAGTCGTATCGAGCGATGCATGACAAAATCGTTTTAACATACGAAACGTTGCACGTAAAGAGAATACAATCCGCGCGCACAACTCTAAATATGATCTAAGGAATGTTGAAATTCATTATCATATTTGATTTGATCGATCGGACGGACTTCTTTATTAAGATGTAAATTTTTCAAACTTGTGTGATCGGAATTAATCAGAAATAATCTTCTATCTTAAAGGTTTTAGATCTGTTTTGCAGCATTATTTTATATATTTACTTCCTATACATAATAATGGCTTTATGTAATAATTAAATGGGTGAAGTCTAGCTAAAAAGCCACTCACGCTTAACCCACGTGACACCGGGGTTTTGAAATCCCTGGAAAAGAACTTATAATCTTGGCATCCTGGATTGACTCTCAGAATGAGGATTAAGAAAAATGCAGCTACATATTTTATAACAAAATGAAAATGAGAAAAGAGTTATTAAAATAGAGAAAATAAAGTAACATTCATATTTAATACCTAAGTAAAAAAAATACAGTTTTTGTTGCCCCCAAAAAAAAATGTAGGAAACATTAAACACGGAAATATAATTTTTAGATATTGACGTTCTGACATTAGTATGAATAACCTAACCATTTTAGATTGGGCTTTTAAATTTTTCGATTGTGACCTTGGTGCTCTACGTAAGTAAAAGTTAAAAGCAAACAAAGTCTAGATTGAGTTAAGACGGAAGACCGTCTAGAGAACCGAACGGAAATCTGACCGGCAAAACATAAGATAAAACTTTAAGTGTAGACGGAGCTTTACGAAATACCCTGAATATTAACAATAATTATTTGTATTTAATAAGTTATGTCGAAACGAAGCTCAACGACTTCCTTCGTTCGTTTTTTCGCTGTTAACAATGATGAGTGATGGTCCGTGAATCCTACATTCGTTTTATTTATTCTAATTAGTCAGTGAGTCGGCGTGTATTGTGTTAAAAGATGAGTGTGGGCAAACAAAGGAAGTGTGGTTACATAGAAATGTAAATAAATGAGAATCACCGACAGACTTTTTATCTGCAATTGTGTTAATTTTCTCGGATAATTGCAAATCGAAAGAAATTATCTAAAACTTGATTTATTATGTAGGTAGGTCTCAGATAAATGAGTAGGCCTCAGACAAATTTGGCTGAGTATCCTTAGGGCTCAAACGCACTCACGACCAGGTCGCAGCGGCCAGCATTTGATTCATTGTTGTTAGGAAACGCAGCTGGGATCAGTAATAATATTGAATCAAATGCTGGTCGCTGCGACCTTATCTATTCAAATAGAGTTACAAGAAAAAATAAAAACAAAATTTCGAATATTCTTTTTGTTTTCAAAAATTTTCAAGAATTTTTAACCTTTCAATATGGCATTTGAATTAGCATCAAATTGCACAGTTTTGCCTCAATTTAACCGACCTATTAAGTCTTCTATTGCCAAAATTCCAATGATGAGGCTCGAATTTGGGACACCCTGTGCATACGATACTTAAAATATTGCCATTTTATTACCTGATAATGAAAGTTCTTTACTACTAACCGTATTTCTTAAAGACGCGTTCACAATCTAGATTAATCTTTTCCTGCGATTCTCGCTTATTTTATCGTGTCGGTTTTTTCTTCGATATAATAGAGGAAAAATTCTGCAAGCGCTCTGCTCCGCTTTCTTTGTCTATTTTTTTAAGGTTAAGTAGTTTGATAATTGTTTCAGGAAACTGCGTGGAGTAATAACCTATGAAGCGATTGATACAGGGTTAGGTAAAGAGTAGTTTCGTTTACTTTTATTTGTTGTGGAAGCATTATTAACGTGAGCACGCCAGGAGGTCGTTAGAGATCGTTAAAATATAAATAGTTTTTGGTATTTTTGCAGCTGGTTGGCAGAGAAATATACGAAGACTGGGTAATAAATGTCGATAGATTTATATTTTCATGTTTCTCGTGTCTTTAATTTTACTCCAAAGTAATACTGAAGAGATTGGTTTGGAATATTAAGATAGCCTTCCAAACTTAAAAAAAAACAGGAATTGTCTGATGGCATACGGGTTTTGAGCTTTCAGTGAAATGGATATTAACGGCGCTGTTGTTCACATCTTCTATTATCCTTTTACTATGCCTGCACCCGGTCTCCTGTCCCTGTGCCCCGCGCCGCTTGTGCAGGTCCTTGATAGAATGGGAGCATAGTTCCTCCAGTTCTAACCTTGCTTTCCCAAATAAAAAAGTGTCACTTGCGATCGAGAGCCTCGCATAGTATGTGCTCTGGTGTTTCAGGATCCTTATGGCAGGGGTTGCATCAAAGAATTCCTCTATACAGGTTGAGCTTATTCAGGTAGCATTTGACAGCCACATGTTTTGTCAAGAGAGGTGTTGAGCATTATCAACTCCTTTGTGGTTTTAGAATTGGGTCCTTGGAAAAGGTATTACTGTGCTAGTACCCCTGTCTTTCTCCAGTGGACAGTCTGCTTTTCCCTGATTCGGAGTTCCAGGCTAAGAGGTTGAAGGCGAAAGACAGATTGTCTACAATATCTCGCCGACGAATCCTAAAATACTTTGGACACACTACAAGAAGCGAGGGAGACAACCTAGAAAAACTAATAGTACAGGTAAAGGTAGAAGGAAAACGACCAAAAGATGGGGTCATCCGTTAGATGGATATATTAAGTCAATAAAATTGTCAATACAGCACTACAAACTCTAGTTACTGAAGCAATGGGCCGACAAACACGGAAAACTAGAGAACTAGATGTATCTGATTCCATGAGATCACAGTTTCTCAGACATGAGAATACGACTAAGAAGAAGAAAAAGAGTACGCAGCTCCATAAGAATTTATAGGTTTTTATTCTTCAAGTAAATAATCGGCACACTAAAAATTGCACGTCAACGTTTAGCCTAAAATATTGTAAGGGTTAATTATGTGTGTTAAACCTAGATGTAGGGTTAATACAGAGTTATCCATATTAGTTTATGTTATTGGCATTTACAAAATGACATATTCGTAAATTGATTGACAAGTACTTCATTTCTTCGGCGCGTATTGTCGCAAAACGCCTTATATTGTTCATAAACCGGGAATGTATATGCGTCGCATACCACAGAGTGCATATATTGACGCCTCCGAACGCATACCAACGAAGATAGACGTATTTGTTTGTTGTTGCATGTTGTGGAATTCATCATCCGTTTCTATTAGCCTCGTTAAATATGCTCGTACATTATTAAAGTCGTTAAGCAATGATGATGGCTCTTGAATGCCGATAAGAATTTTTATAAATGAAACAATTCATTTTGACTTGAGCCGAGACGAGATTAAAAAGTCAAATTTATTTTTTCAAATGTTTTAAATTAAACGTTTGATGTTGGTGTTCAATGGACGGTTTTATGAGTCAGTTAAAAAGACAGAAAGAATATTTTTTGTATGCAAACGTTCAAAATATCATGGATCAAATACAACTTAATTAAAGCCCCGTCTTCACATAACGTTTCAACGTCAGTTAAAACGGAAGACCGTCTACAGAACTCACGGCAGTTCTTGACTTCAGAACTGACTACTGACTACTCTCTTCCGTCTTCCCCGTCTAGGTATGACGTTTTACCTGTCAGGTGAGGTTTTATCAATTATAGTATTGTGTTTGGTGAAGTAAAACAAAAAACATGTAATTTTACTACAAAATTGTATTTATGGTTTAAATTTCATATGTGTACAAACAAATCGACGCGACGGTGCAAGGGAAAAGCGATCAGAATCAATTTTTGACAAAATTTGGGTCGACCCAAATTCACTCATGGCACGGTAGGTTTTGTTTGAAAACGATCACAGTTACTATACATATATCAATATTAAATTATATTTTAAAATTGTGCAGCGCAAAAATGATCAGGGCCAAAATATTACAAGTGCTATCGAACAGAAACGATCAGAGTCCATACTGTTCAACTATTGTTTTCATGTATAGTCTGTCCAACGAGAAGATCCTTGACAGTGATAGATGTGTCTGTCATTTTAATTTCAAAGTAGTTTATTTTATTTTACAAAGAAATAAGTTGGTACAACTGGAACGCATAGCAGGAAATATTTAAAATTTGATTGACAAGATGACAAGTGATTACTTCAAAATATTGTGAAAAAAACTGTATGAAACTGAAAAAATGTAATCGAGTTATTTTATTTAATAAAAACGGTATGTGTTAATACAAAACAAACAAGAACAAGACACTACATACCAAAAATATATAAAAAAGAACTATTATTTACTTACAAGCTTTATGAAACTACCCGCATTTTGTAATATTCCACAGGAATAAATAAAACAACATAGGTAAATAAAACAAACTATTTTATTAATAATAACACCTACCCAATTTTATACCTTAAAGGTTGATTAATTAACTTTAATCTTAATTTTTTTAAACCAGTACCTTTTGACATTATTTTTCTGCAGTACTAAAATCCATTATTTACCTATCGTGTGATGTCGATATTTTACAGCTACTCCAGTTTTTAGTATGTGTTTAGTTTCATCCTTCTACCATATACGAGATGCACTTATCTACGACGAAATGGTATACAAACTTTATCGATGGCAACTTCATTGGTGTATAAGACTTTCTGCCTGGGCAGCGAGTATTAACCATAAACTGTGCTCTGGGTCTACAGTTAATTTTCACTCGATTTTTCCTCCACTTGACTTCAAAATTCAAGACACAAAACACACGTAATAATACGAATCAAAATGCATCATCTTCCAAAACGCAGGGTATTTAACAAAAACAAAAGTTGACACAAAATTATAACCTATAATCTGGCAAGACTTTGACAAGCGTCAAAAATGACAAAAATCTAAAGGCGAGTTTATACGCATCGGCGCCCGTTTGTCGTTCATCATTGCGTTGTGACGACTTTTTCTGTCATCACTCAAACAGAAAGAAAAAGGTATCCGTTGCTCAGGGTTAGAGGAGAGCTGGGTTCGTAGGTAAGGCTTGTGACCTGTGGTGACTTAATAATGTTGTTAAATAATAAAATAAAAGTAATAATGTATAGGCTGCAAAGATTCTAAAATTGATGTTAAGTATTCAAATAGTAATGGTCAAAGACAATAAAAAGGGCGCCACTTACTTTGGGTATGAAAAGGTAAAGTAAGAAACCAGTAAGAAAATTTGATCATGAAATAGCTAAAATAAAATAATCAACAGCAATAAGGGTCTATTATGTTCATCAAGAATAAAAGTCAGATATAACTATCCTACGTTGAACATTTATTTAAAAACGAACACAATTATCAATCAGTTTAAACCCAGTTTCAATTATCCCAATGAAATCGTTAGTTACTTTAAGTAAACTCAAATTTAGTTAGAGTTCTCTCCAGTATACTATACTACGTAATATATAAACAGGTGAAATTTATGTAAGTACCAATACGATGATGTTTCGAAACAAGTCGTGTACAATAACCTTCAAAAATGAATCCGTGTTAGCGATTCTCACATAAAAGATCATACTGAAGTAAAACGTACCGTTAAGGACAAAGCATGACTTATAATGTTAACTAAAAGGTAAATTTTGACTATAATATATGGAATAAATGACAACAATTTACAGAGATATTCAAAATATTGTCTCAAAGTAAAAAAAAATTTAGGGAATACCTTGTGTGTTGAACTTAGAACTTATCTATTTTTTTTTATTTTGTGACGTAGTGAACAGGTAGGCAGGCAGTCTCCAGACTAACGGAAGTGGATGTAGACTCTTCGATAGTAGCAGGAGTCATAAATACTGTCTCAAAAGTGGTTACTCATATGCCAATTACTTATACGTCAATTTCTTATACGCCAGTTACTCTATATAAAAAAACTCTCAGAACAGTCACCGAATACCAAAAAAATAACTTACGGTCTGAAAATCAGCTGTACACATTCCAAAATATAGCCAAACTATATGCTGATCCAAACCAGTAATGCACAATCAAACATTATCAAAATTTCTAAACACGGGAATAACTGAAATAAAATTTAGTTAGACATGGCGATACAAAATGGTAGATACACTTACTGTGATCTTATTCCAGGAAAAGGCCAAAAAAACACGAACTAGGCTCTGAACAGTATATTCTTACAGGATTTCAAATCTCCACTTTTGGATGCCCGTGCCTTTACTGTTAGGAAAAGTGTTTCAGAAAGCCCTTTTTCTCTGAGATTCGTCGGACGCTGAACCACGCGTCTTTTTCTGATCTCAATCTCTCGGAAATAGCCTCCTTCCTCCTTTTCCCAAAACGGAAGTCTTCGAATTGACAGGTCATATGACCAAAGGCAATTAAGTGAACTCTATCGTCTATACTGAATGAAATTTGTTTTTATGGAAAGGAACCGCTACCTGTACTGAATGAAGTTTAACATCTAGCGAACAGATGGCGCCAGCAATATTAAAATTTGGAATTTTATAAAAAGAAAAATAAAACGCTACAGCGTCAAACCAATAAAATTGAAATACGATCTGTCATTTTTTAAATAAACCAATAAAACTGGTTAAAAACAACAAGACACGACGCATGACGGATTTATATTTAAACCCATACATAGATAACTTAAAAATTATTAGAAACTTTTTTTAGTAAAATAAATAGATTGGTATGGGACGTCATCTGCTTTTCTTCTGTCATCGTCTGTCGAAATCTTACCTGAGAAAAAAAAAAGAGTATACCTAATGCCTCATTGCAAATTAAATGGGCTAACACACGCTGATCGGTCCCGAGATTTAAGAGAGGTTTAGGCTCATTTAGTTACAGTTATGCTGATCGACGTCGATCGATAGGTCGTCGTTTTATATTAAAACATATTTAGTCGCGACCTGTTCTGTTTCTGCTGCCGAGAATATTAATTGTATACAAAACATTTCGATTCTCTTCGAAACATATTGTTTTTATAAAAGACAAAAAAACGTTTTTGCCTGGGACAAATATATTTTTGACTAAAACAGCTTTGGTCTTTTTGTGTGCGTTCAGCCTAAAACGTAAGATAAAACGTTATGTGTAGACGGGGCTTTATCCTACCAATGGGTAATTCAATTTCTGATAAAGAGTTTGCATAATGTGCTTCCCGTTCAGTTCAAATCAGTTTTAATTGCGAAAAGCACGAACAGCTAATTAGGTGTCCTCTTGGCAAACATAGCAAGGGCATTGAAAACAATACGACTCGCGAGAGATCCAACGTAACGTACAACTATTTATGTCATTTTGACTTGTCTTGCCAACTGGGTTTCTTAAATTATGTCACCGAAGTGCATTGTCCGTGACTCATAGACGTACACGCACACCCACAAACAGGTGTGAAAGTAATTTCCTTTTCTGTTTTTCGTAACATTGAACCCGCGGTGAACCCTCTTAGCCCGGTTTTATTTTGTTTGACGAAACTAGATTCCACCTAATCGTCGAATCGAGAAAACGACAAGGTTTTTGCATTAAGGCAGTTGCATAAGCAGATGAAGCAATAGATGTGTGTTTCAAAAAAATAATTTAGACATTAGCACGGACTATTTATTAGACAGCCAGTTATCGGTTCGTTTAGTTCATTTAGCTCACTAAGTTGTAGTATTCGCGTCAAAACAATTATAAATATCAATATTTCAAAGCGATATATGTATCTCATTAAAATTTCCTGATCAAATAACTGATAACTGATCACAAATATTAAATGATCTTAAAAAGATTCATGAAGGCACGAATGAGTTTACACTTCTTTGTTTTTTTTGTGATCCTCTGTTTTTTTATTTTATTACAAATTTGAGAGCTTTGAATGTGTTGATTTTAAAATTAAATATCAAAGTCAGGGTTCAGTGGAAAGGGCTAACCGAGTCAATGAGAAAATGTTGGCTGTTTATTGTTGTTGTTGCTGATAGCTGTTGTGTTTCAACATTTTCCAATATTATGTGGTAAATATCGTTAGTACGCGAACAATGACTGGCAAAAGCTGAAGAGTAGCATTTTCAATATTGCCCTTAATTCTTGGTCATTTCTGTATTGGCCAATTTTGATATTATCCGATTTAATTGGGTATTTACGATATTGGACGGGTATTAAATGCCCTATATACATTGTTGCCCGTAACATATGTAATATAAAAAAATCCTTTTTAAGCATAATCATTCTTTAACGTCGTTTCTGTTTCCCCGTTTTGCTGATCTAAAATGAAAAAAAAATCCTTGGGCTTAAAAAGATCAGTGTTAAATTTCATATTATGTACAGTACCCTCTTTATTACAGTAAGTGCAGTACTAGATATCGCAAGGCAAGCGAAAAACGCAAACACAAGTACCTCTTTATCTGTGGAATGCGAAAAATAATGCCTTGGAGACGTGATAAAGACTGTTGTGCTAAAATGACCTGTTTTGCAATTAAGACATCATAGCTGCGACCTACAGGGTGGTCCTAATTTTAATTTAGGATTAAAATTATATTTATGGTTAAGTATGTCCTCAAACGCTTCGATTCGGAGATCGACTTCGATGTCAGTGTGACACCTCCTTGTAGAGGACGCCACCTACATATTTTTTAACGTATGAAATGGCGTTTGCAGGTTTAGGATCAGGAAATAAACAACCTTTTATTGAAAAAATTGCCGACGTTTCCACATCGTTCATATTTTGTAACTGTTTTGATGAGTAATAACTTTTCATCTGTATGTATATTAACACTTTTCTGATAATAGACAGTTAAAGCAAGGCACAATACGTATACGTATCTCTCGACACGTAACGCAGAAACCTACGCTACGTCTGCCGTTGCGTTGTCGTGTAAACAAGAGTTAAAGCAAGTACGTACCGCAAATGGTACATTTGTAATTCCAAATTATTTTGTGAAACAATTTACCTAATTTTAAAACTGATGGATATCTATTATTCCACTGATTTCACATTAGATTTATATATGTAATATCGAAAAATGAAGAAAATCATAAATGGAAATTATTTTATTACAGAAAGTAGTCCTTACAACTTAAAATGGTCTAAGTAATAAAATATATTGGAAAACAAACACAGTTTTATGATTATTAGATTCCATCTTTTAGAATCCTCATATGGATTTTGGCTAAGAACTAGCATTTAATTAAATAGATTCCAAAATGAGTTTATTATGATGCTTAATATTTTCATACTAATTTATTGTAATAAAATAGGCCCAGTTCTGTTACACTGGCCCCAAAATTTATGAAATATAACTTATTACTAGCCAGTTGTGGAAACGAGTTGTTTGTGAATTTGTACGTTCGGCATCATTCGGGTGAAAATCGAAACTCCTTCGGCTCGATACGTTTGCGTTTTACGGACGTACGTAAAGGCACGTAAAGATACGTATCACGTATTCGTAAACGCAAGTGAATTTCTCACTGCGCAAGGGTACATGTCAAACGATACGTTTACGTCTACGTTTTTGGCCGTGCTTTAACTGTCTATTGAATAAAGAGCCTCTTCCTCAACCTGACGCATTAATGAGTCTTGTTTTGTAATTCAATATAATCTTAATTCTAATAAATTTTGTCATACTATGCAGATAAGTTTGATGTTCCATTTTCAGGCTTCTTCATATTTTTAAGATGATTTTCCACTAAAAACCGCAATTTATCACTATTTTATTGTTTATAATAATGACTAATGCATAATTGGCATTTTTCTGTATCAGTCACATCACCGGTGCAATTCAAGGTTGCCAACAGAAGCCTAGAACTACTAAATAAACGACAATTACTAACTAAATCAGTTATATGTTTTTATTACGGACGCTAATTATTTAAATAATCATTTAATGATGATTCATGTCGAGATTCACTTGAAATTGTTTACTAATTAAAGGAATGTTATTTATTAGGAAACAAAAAAATAATGGAATTTATCAATTATTGATATAAAAAAATATTTTTTTATATTGCTATACTTATTCTTAGTATTTTTCAGTGGTTTGCCTGTCACCAGGGCAGAGACAGGCAAAAAAGTTCATAGTAGAACATTCAGGCCAAAATTCACGGCAGACCTGATAAGCAAAGACAGAAAGGACTGTCAAAGCTGTAGTGGGTTTACTAACAGGGAATTATAAACTGAATAGGCATCTAAAGCTGATGGGATTGATGGACGAAGTCTTGTGCATATTCCGTCAATCGAAAGAAAAAACGATAGAACACATTTTATGTTGGTGCGACAGCCTAGCAAATGTGCGGTTCTTTATACTATACAATGATAATCCATTGACAAAGAGCTATATGGAGGTTCAGTCTCCAAGTTATTAGACTTTTTGAAAAGGATTGGACTGGAGAATATAACCTAAAGCCAGGCTCAAACAACTCGTGTTTACTTGACAAACATTTGCTATTGGCATACATTGGCTCATGTAGCTCCTATAATAAACAACTTAGAAATTTTATATAAATATAAATCTAGGATGTATTTCAGGAAAATATTTTAACTTTTACAGGGTGGCTCAGAAATGTGTGAGTGGATCGGGATGATTTTTATAAATGAAATAAGCACCCTGTATATTATTTGTTAGACCCTGTATGTTGTATACGTGACTAAAAAAGACGTCATTTTTCTAATATCAGAATCACGCGTATTTCAGCCTAAAAATTCCATCTTCTTATCATGACCGGACGACTTGTGTAATTGCTTTTCGCATATAACTAGTGCGAATATTTCTTAATTGAATTGATAACATTTATTTCTTTAACACTTCTTAGTATCACATGTCTGCGTGCTAAAAGCAATTAAACCTATTATAAAAACTAATATTTTCGTTGACAACTCGTCATTCGATTTCGCGACACTTAGTAGCATACTTCGTACACCGTACACGTCTAACAGTTCTCTCTCTCTATCTCTCTCTCTTTTTTTTTTCATTTTATTCTTTTCATATTTTATTTTTCAAAGTAAAACAAGTGTATTCAGTTTAAATATTTTATTTTAAATAAAATAATATTTTAAAAGTCTTACAAAGTGTTTACTTGGAAAATCCACAACCCTTCCGCTCAGGGTTACAACATATTGCATTTTTGGCTTCCTTATTTCTGATCACTTTACATAATCCTGATAAAATATATAATAAATAAAAGATATGAATAAATATGTTTTGATAGCTTCAGAGATATTAATAAATAAATAAAAAACCATTTTTCGGCTTTTTTAAAAAAAATATTAAAAATGCAAGAAATGTGCTGAAGTGAAAACTGTACTAGGTAATTACTATAGTTGGTCTGTACTTAATTTGCTACAAATATCGTAATCTTAAACCATACAGGGTGTTCAATTCTATGCCAAACTCTAAAATATATCATAATTTTTCTTTGTTTTTTTTTTAATGGAGGACCGTATATATTATTTCTTTGTTAGGTGAAGAATTGACAAATTAGTTTTTTTTTTGTATTTAAAGTACTTTAAACATTTTTAGCTGTTTTTGAGGCACACTGTAAAAGTTAAAATATTTTCCTGAAATACATCCTAATACATAGGTACTTTAGGTTTGCAAAATTTCTAAGTTATTTATTATAGGAGCTGCAGATGCCCGATGCACTACTGCCGGACCCTGTATGCCAATAACAAATGTTTACCAAGTATATGAGTCGTTTGAGTCCGACTTAAGAATCCGAAGAGGGAAGTGGAACAGGCCGATATTCACCTCAAATATCTAATCTAATCTAGTATAGTATTTTTCATCAAACACATAAAAAACATAATTAGTATATCAAATTTTGCCCAGTTAGTATAACTGAAATAATCAATTTTTATATTCTAAGTCAAGTAGTTACTTGCAATTCAGGACTAATATGAAAGCTTCGAGAAAGCTAAAATTATTATTAATAATTAATTAGCAATTATATTAATTAGTTTTCTTTTATTTTCAGGTAAGAGAGCATTAGTAGAAATGGATAATCTTCGGTTTTTTCCATTATAAAATAGTAAGTACGTATGTGTAATAATTTTTTTATCCTAAAACAATATAAAAATATATGTAGGCAATTAAAAAAATGAAAGTAATGTCACGGGTATTTATGTTTAATAATAATTATTAACTTAAAACTTTGTTTTTGAATCTATATAGCTGACCCGGTTTAACTAACTTTGTATCACCTATATAATGCGGTACAAACACTTTAATAGTAAAGTGAGGTGAAACGAGAGTTATTATGTCAATCTTGTGGTACGGATGACCGATTGGCCGAACGATCTGGATCGATTGAGACCAATCGATTTTATAAATTGTTGTCATTTGTTCTCTACCGGTCTCAAAAATGTCTCACTCCTATAACTTTTTCATTTTTTCAGATTACAGAACGAGATTTAGTGTGTTAGTATATGAAATAAATTGGGATTGATTGACGTATTCAATTGTTTTCGGTCACTTCCTGTTTCACCGGAAATGACTAGAACTTTTGATTTTTAAATGGCACCTTCGGAATTTTATTACTTTATTTGATAGAAAATGACACTCTGAATAGAATGACATATCATATGTCAACTTTTGACATTTTCGAATATGGTTTATTTGATTGCAACATGCGGTTCATTACGACAATTTGACTCGAAATACCAAGTGTGTGGTATCAAATTATCCGTAAAAAAATGCTTTTTTTTCTAAATATGGTAATGAACCACCCTCGTTCCATTTGAAAAAATTGAGATATAGTTAAAAATACGATTTGTGCATCTTTTAATCGGCCATGACAAGACAATAAAAACATTAGACGATCAAATATATTTTTCCAAGGGCCCTTTTTTAAAAACTGGTGTTTTTAACACAGCTTTGGCATTCTAGATTGACATTTAATATACAATTTTGTTTTAAGCGAAAATGTCAAAAGTTGACATATGATGTGTCAATCTATTCAGAGTGTCATTTTCTATCGAATAAACTAAAAAAAATAACGAGGATGCCATTTAAAAATCAAAAGTTGTAGTCATTTCCGGTGAAACAGGAAGTGATGTCATATACTAACATACCAAATCTCGTTTTTTTTTATCTGAAAAAATAAAAAAGTTATAGGGACGAGCCACTTTTGAGACGCCGGTATATTATTGCTTACATTTTGATTCAAGTATTTTCTATATGTTTTAATATCTTATACAGGGTGACAATTTGAAAACGAACAGTATTTAATATTACCTCTACCGATGATAGTATGAAAATTTGGCGAAATACGTGAATTTACATATCAAGGGGGACAATTTTTGAGGCATTTGTTGTCGTGTTTCTTTCAACCCTTTGACCCCCAGGGCACCTACCCCTAAAATTTTAAATGGCAACCCCTATTTCTTTTGCCATTTTTGTGTTCCTTATAAAATTATCAAAAAAATAATGCAGTTTCTTTAGAATTCTATAAGAAACACAAAAATGGTAAAAGAAATAGGGGTTGCTATTTAAAATTTTAGGGGTAGGTGCCCTGGGGGCCAAGAGGTTGAAAGTAACACGACAACAAATGCCTCAAAAATTGTCCCCCTTGATATGTAAATTGACGTGTTTCTCGCCAAATTTTCATACCTACTATCATCGGTAGAGGTAATAGAGAACAACGGCACAGACAGACGAAGTCTTGTAAGAAAAAACCCTCATAGACGTGTTCCTGGGATCGAAATATACCACCCCTGAAAATATTTGCACTTATTTAAGACTCACCCTGTATAAATAGAAGCATACTACTCAAGTAGTACAATTTTTACTACGTATGCTTCTATTTGGCTGAAATTTTTTCCGTTCTGTTCGTTTCGTGTCGTTTGTGTAAGCGACAAGCTTTAAAGTCAGTTCAGACGATCTTGAGTTATAAATGGTGTAACTAAATCTACTTTATTTTATTTATTTAGTTAAGTTGAATCTCAGACAAATAATATCTATTGATATATGATGTTTATTTGTATATAATAAAATTATTAATAGGTCTCATTGATTGTGAAAAGTTAATTTTGGAAATCTTACTATTTTTTTTTAATCTGCTGTTATCTTAAAACAAAATAAACACTGATATTTATGTTGCTGGTTGATGCAAGTTAAATAATTAATTGTTATTCTGACGCCAATAAATAAATGAAGAATTTTGATAAAAACAAGAGCAGTTTATGAAAACTAATTATAAAATTAGTAATCATGATTTTTTAATATTTTTAAGCCATGCACCAGTATCAAAGCTTTGCTTTGTTTTTATTTAATGAATACGGAGATATGTTTGATGCAAGATAAATAACTAGGCCATGAAATAAAGAGGAACTGTGACTGTTACAATGAACCATAATGCTTAATGAGAAAATGGCCACAGCCACATCATTTTGTTAGTCCTATTTTTCTATCTACAGTATGTCCCCGGATAGTATTTACAAGAGGAAAATCTTTTTTCTTAACATTTTGAGAAAAATGCCTTCGTTGTAAAAAGAATTCCTTCTTTCAAAAACGGTTATTCCCTTTTTTATAATTCCAAATTTCCATACCGTTTTAGAGAAAAATAAACAGAAATTAAAATACGGGGGTTCAAAAAAAAAGTTCTAAACATCAAAACGGGTTTCTATGATAATATCCAATAACTATAGAAAACCAGGACGCGTAACTGATGCGCATACACGGACTGGAGCAAAATCTGTGATATAAAATTATGATAAAATTATAGAACGCCATTTGTTGGTGCCGAAGAAAGGGGATGACACCAGGAACAATTTTAGAAATTTTAATAGCTTTCTGTATGTAGTGAACTTTGTATGAACTTTAGGATGGTGATTTGTTCAGCTTTCAAGTGTAAAAGCCGCAGCGAAAAGAAAGAGCCAGGAATTACCTTTCTAGATAAATAAACATTTAATTTTCTGCACTCCACCGCTTTACTTTTTTTTATTGAATTTGGTAATTATTTTTCTGATATTATACTATGATATGTGTCCCATATTAGGTCTATACTGGTAATACCTTATGTGAACTATTAATACTTGTTTCTTTAAATAATTGGCATAACACCACCTAAAAAAAGCAGCATCCACCATAGGCATAGACAAAACTTAAAAAAAATGAAGAATGGATAAAATTAATCATTTAGAGCATAATTTCATATGTTCTAAACTTGTAAATCAAACAAATAATACCTAAAAAACTACCACTGAAACAATATATTTTTATCATCAATGTATATTTAAAAACAGCATAGTATTTTTTTATTATATTTTAATCTTTGTTAACCATTGCAATGAAGAATAATAATTGTGCCAGAGCACAGCAAATCAAATTTGGCAACACCGGCAACCTAAATATAATTCTGCGGGATGTTGGTGAGGCCGTTGCCTGGGAGACCATGCCTCTCTATATCTCTCTCTTTCTTCTTGTGTGTCAATCTCTATCTCTCTCATTGGGATGCTGCAGCAAATAAAGGAACGAAATAACATGCATTATTGAAGGAATTAATACACAGCAAATGAATAAATATTATTTCCTACTAAATATAAGGCATTTTCAATATTTATGATGGTTATTTGCAAGAAATTACAAGACTACAGATCCATTGACTCGGTCACATGGTTTTTTGTTCGTTTTTTTATGTAACTGTAATAATTTCACTGTAAACTCTCATATTAGTAGGGCTTTTTGACAGGGTTATTATGTTTTAAATATTTTGTTTAAAAACAACTGTTTTAAGCGTGTTTAAAACTATAGTATATAGTCTGAATTGTATTCGGGAAATTCCGGTAGCATATTCTGCAGATATAAATTAGTAAAAAAGTTTGTATTTTGTCTTAAAACGCTTCGTTTCCAGGATGAAGAAGTTTCATTTTTTTCGATTTTTTTCTAAATAGTTTCTGAACCAACGTCGATATTTGGATGAATATTGGTGTCGAAAAAGAGTTTGTTGATATGAGAAATTTCATACCGATGTCGATATTCTACTTGTATAGGGTGCGCCGCCTATATATTTTTAACTGGTTTGCAAAGTAATAACTTTTCGTTCGTACCTGTATAAAACTGTCGTGTGAAAAAATATTCATTTCCGCTTTTTTTGCGTAAAAAAGGTCCCCTCATAAAAATTGCTACGACTAATGGTTTTCTAAAAATCGAAATAAATTTTGCAACTCTTTGCTTTTGGTCTTTTGTTTTTTGTTTTAATTACTAAGAAATAAAAAAATGAGGTAAAAGCGTTTCCATAACGCGTTATTCAAGTTCGTCAAAGGAATAATCTTTTTTAATCTAATATAGTCTCGTCTATTCAGTGGTGACGCTAGAATTTTTTTTTGGGGGGAGAGGACAAGCAATTTTCCCAACTTCCTACTTTTTTTTAGAGGTCATACATGTAATAATGTATCGTGATAGGAATAAAAACCCTTGTTTTAAAAAAATTGTTTTATTAATTTAAAATTTAAATTTAACATTATTGAACATTATAACATGCATAAATAATTATTGTTATGACAACTCTAAAATTAAAATAAAATCGTACCATCCTTAATATTTTTTATTTAATAACTAGCGTGTACCAGCGACTTCGTTCGCGTCGAATTAATCAATATTTGGTAATATTTTCAATTGGTAATATTTGAGGGGTAGTTTTATCTCGGAATTTGACTTTCGAAAAATCCGTTTGTCAAAAATAAGCTTTTTACGTCAAGCCGTTTAAGCAGAATCGTGGTTAAGAAATTACCCAACGTTTTGGAGCACACTGTATGATTTTTTAAAAATTTCAAAATATGTAAAAAAAAACAAATAAATTATGCTTGTCCAAGCGTTTTAAGACTAACCGTTTTTTAAATAACAAATATTGTAATATTTGAGGGGCGTTTTCACTCTCTTGGAATTTGAGATTCGAGAAACCCCTCCTTATCGAACCTCTACATCCCACAGTCAACCCGTTTGCCAAAAATCAGCTTTAAACGTCAAGCAGTTTAAGCAGAATCGTGGTCATATTTTATGAAACACCCTGTATAAATTATAAAAAATCTTAAAATATGTAAAATAACAAAATAAAATATACGTGTTTAAGAGTTTTCCGAAAATCTGACCGCTTTTTAAATAAAAAATATTTTAATATTTGAGGAATAGTTTCACCCCCTTAGAATTCGAGTTTCGAAAAATCCCTTCTTATCGAACCTCTACACCCTAAAATCAATCTGTTTTCCAAAAATCAGCTTTTTACGTCAAGCGCTTTGGTCATTGATTAATCACGATCCTGCTTCGTGATTAATCGATGACCAGATTTTTCGAAACACCCTGTATACATTTTTAAAAAACCTTAAAATATGTAGAAAAACAAAATAAAATATACGTATTTAAGCGTTTTTTTCGGAAACTTGACCGTTTTTTAAATAAAAAATATTGTAATATTTGAGGGGTGGTTTCACCCTCTTGGAACTGGAATTTCGAAAAATCCCTTCTTATCGAACCTCTACACCCTAGAATCAACCTGTATGCCAAAACTGAGCTTTTTACGTTGAGTGGTTTGAGCAGGATCGTGATTAATCAGTATGTCAGTCACTTAAGGATTTTATATATGTATTAGTATAGATTAGTATAGACTAGTCGTCTGGTCTTCAAAGTGGCCCAAATTGTTATTATTTTTTGTAATCTAAGTTGATGGCAATATCCGCTTCGCATTAGTGCAGCGGCAATTTTTTTTTTATTTTTGACAAATTTGGGATTTAGACGTCGCGTTGTCATGACTAATTTCCCAATACATTGAGGGGGAGCGTCCCCCCCATAGCTTCACCACTGCGTCTATTAACTTCATTTTTTAGGTATACCTACCTATATTTAGTCAATCTGTGGTAGCTATTGAATTATCATTTCCGAGACTCGCAATGCTCAATCATAATGTATTTCATATTTTCTCCAACCCTGTTTTTTTATTACATTAATAAACAGCTAGTGCTCTATTTGTATCGTAAGGCCCTTCTGTGTCACAGTCCCCTTATTTTCTATAAAGCAAATGCATGTGTATCGTTCCATCTTGCAGTGTCATTATGAAAATATCAATTCTGATGGCCGATGACGTGGCATAATGTCGAACAAGACTCTTGAGGGCTTTCTGTATTGTTTCTATGGAGTTGTTACACGACACATTTTTGCACGGAAAATGTGATTTTCCTTGATGTAATTTCAATAATGCATTATAGAAACATTTTTTTTTAATTAAAAGTGCGTACTAGTAAATTATCAATAAATAACATTATTTTGTGGATTATATAAACACCGTATTCCTGGACAAATTTTTGCGCTTGGCCTTAGTTCAAATATTTTATCTTCAAACTATAGCTGTCCTGGCTGACTTCGTACCACCACAGTAAAATGGAGTTTTTTTGGTCAATATTGGTGGTACGGTTGACTGATTGAATAATCTGGAATGAACGAGACCAATCGATTTGACATTCAACTAGATTATCATATTTTTTTATTTTTCTCTAAAACGGTACGAAAATTTGGAAATATATGTATAAACCGGATTTACTATTTTAGAAGAAGTAAAAACTCTTACGAAGAATGCATTTTTCTAAAGTTAATATTTTAAAATAGTTTTTTCTCTTCTATAGACAATCCGGGAACATACTGTAGAAATGGGTTATTATAATTGTATAAAATTTACCTATACTGAAAAAACATAAAAAGATAGATTTTTGTAAACATATGACACACAATTAATTATTGTTGTATTAGCTAAGTTATGATTCTTCCCCAACTCAATTTATAATAGTGCCTAGTAACAGCAAATTGTGTCAAAAAAAATAGTTAGTAGTACTACAATTTGTAATAATAGTTTTCATTTAAATTTCAACGCGTACAATCTGAATATTCTCTGACACAAATTGTGAGAATTATCATCACACTTGTTGGCTATTTTCGTATAAAATCAAGTATAGGTAGATAACTATTTTGAAGATCTACAAATGAAGTAAAAACTACAACGTGATGCCTAGTACCATTTTAGACGTGTTATTCAATTGTGGGGTTTATTACAATATATTTTTTCAGTGTAGTTATAAAAATCTATTATTTTTCATAATAACTTATTTTAAATCGATTATCCCAATTTTTTTATTGTTATATATACGTTACTGTAAATGTTCAAAATGCGGTAAAACCTAGGATAAGCGCGCTAAACCTAGGATTTACCAAAAGCATGCGGTAAAAGCCCGAAAACTATTTATTTTGCTTCCATTTCGGACTTTTACCGGACCCAAACAGTAAATCTTAGGATTTACCACACCGCATTGGCAAAAGTACGAATAAGCAAGTGGTAGTAAAAACCAACCAACCCCACCAAATAACCACCTAACCAATGCATTAACACCCCCCAAATAACCAGGCTACCCAATGCATTATCACCCTCCAAATAACCAGGCTAACCAATGCATTAACACCGTCCAAATAACCACCTAACCAATGCATTAACACCCCCCAAATAACCAGGCTAACCAATGCATTAACACCGTCCAAATAACCAGGCTAACCTAATTAGTTAATGCTTTTGGTAAATCCTAGGTTTAGCGCGCTTATCTTAGGTTTTAGCGCATTTCGGATATTTACAGTAACAAATATAAGACTGATATGTTACAAAAATCGATATTGTGAAACGATAATCGTTAAAATTTCAATGCCTAAGTAAACAAAAACAGAGATGTCTTTGTATATCGACATCCTTAATTTGTCAATATTTTTGCTATAAGAAAAATAATTTGTACTTTTACCAATGCGGTGTGGTAAATCCTAAGATTTACTGTTTGGGTCCGGTAAAAGTCCGAAATGGAAGCAAAATAAAGAAGTTTTCGAGCTTTTACCACTTGCTTTTGGTAAATCCTAGGTTTAGCGTGCTTATCCTAGGTTTTACCGCATTTCGGACATTTACAGTGACATATACATTATTTTAGAGGAAAAGTTATTAATGGCGCCTTTTCTCTCACATTCTCTTTCTTTTGTTATAGTGAGCTGTGCGTATTTACTCTCTGTTGATTTATTTCAGTATTCTGAGATGCTTACATACATACCTTTATGTAGTAAGCTGCAAAATATTATATTTAATTTAATAATAACTTACAACAGCCCCTTTGGTTTTTCTCCTAAATACAATGAAATACAGTTTGTTTTTTGTTTTACTCTAAATTGTCCGTAAACACGCATCTGATTTTCCCAGAACTCTTAAAGTGCGTATTTCGATGTTTCTTTTGAAGTTAATCAAGTCTTGCGTGACTTATTTCTATTAGAGCGAGAAGTAAATATTTTGCGGTGAAAAAAGAGCTTGAATTAAAGATTACAGGTACTTGTTTTTATTTTAAACGGATCTTTAGGTGCCATTGTGATATAATTTTTTTTTAAATATTGTTTTGAAAATGGTTTTCTGGCATATAAAATTTTTATATACAAACACTAGACGGCAAGCTACAAAAGATATATTTTTTATAATAAGAATGTTTACTGACTGTTGTCATGTTTGATTGATGATGACGTCCTCGTTTCTTTTAGACCTGATTGGATTTATATATCTCGTAAAAGTGATTTGTTTGTTTTTATGACATTTTCTTTTTTTTTTAGAGTTCCGTACCTCAAAAGGAAAAAACGGAACCTTTATAGGATCACTACAGTCTGGCCGTCTCTCTGTCAATATTCCATTATCGGGAACGCGTGAAGATATCGAGTTGAAATTAAAACCATATAGTCAGCTCTACAGTCTCTTGAAGTTGTGAAAAAATCAAACTTCAAAGTTTATACCTTAAAAAATACGGCTCTTTATGCCTCAAAAACCGTATATTTCGACACTTAAGGGAATCAAAATTTATAGGGTATTTTCTGTTGTAGAACTATGAAATTTGGCAAGTAATACCTAATACCGTCTTATAATACAAGTATAGGGAAAAATCTATACATTTGTAATTAAATCATTAAAATATAGTCTTTATACAGAACTCTCGAAAACTTTATGGTTATTGCCTTACGTTACGTGGTTTTTTCTTGTCAGTCATCAAAATTCGTTTATTATACAAATTTACGGCTATTCTACGCACATACATACCTACTGTCTACTACAAAGATAATTAATTATTCACAGAAAACTCATTTTATACTTGAGATATTATTCGGTATATAGGAAACGTTTAATAACAGCTAATAAAACTCGGGTCACTGGGTGTCGTTTTTATAACAATGGGGCACGCCCCTGGACCAGACGGCGTCAATCCAACCCCCCGCGCCTCGCCCCACTGGCTAGAAGACCGGCGCTTAGCGTCGGTTCTTTGTTTGAATCTGGCGTCGGTAAAACTTCCACAGCAACAAAAAGACTAGTAGAAAAAAACAACTCTAATATACTACCTTGGAGTTATTGTTTCTGATGGAACTTTCGTGCGTTCATAACGAAGTTTATTTTTAGAAATGTCTAACATTTCTAGTCTTTCTCAGTTTTTACGTATTTTAACATTAAATTACACATTAAAAAATGATTCTTGAAGTTTATTTACAAACATAGATAAACATGGAATATGTTTTTTTTAATTATAATTATTATTTTTTGCATTGCTCTGTTAAACAGTCTTACAATGTCAAAGCACAGATTTTTCTCCATCTACGAGATCACTCAGTGATGAGGTATTGTGGGGTTTCCCCATTTTCTCCACAGAATTTCCATTCGCCGTTGTTTCTTAGGTTCAATCTACTGAGGTGTTTATTGAGGAGACAGTGTGTGAGTTAAAAATCCTGTGACAATCGGAAGATTGTTCGTTACCTAAATCAAGGAAAATCTTTGGTTTTTTGTCTTTTATAAAAGAAAACACAACTTTTATAGGTCGTAACGTCTGACAAATTTCTTCGAGTGTCTTAAGACCGTTGGAGGGTTCCCATTCCAGTTTACGGATGGAGTCTTCCAGGTTCTTGAGTTCCGCTTTAAGTTGGTTTTCACTTGGGAGCAGAACGCTGTTGGTCCAGTTAGTAGATGGAGTGTTCGCTCCTTTTCTAGCTAGATCGTTTGCTATTGCTATGAGATACAATACTATTATCTTGAATAACCAATTACCTATAACAGATGCGAAAGAACACCGAATTACGCGTTCAGGTTTCTGTGACCTTCAGAAAGAGTTCATAGACAATCCGCATCAATGTATAGTTTAGGTTATTATTTGTTTGGGTGAAAATAATCTGCACCAACATGTTATCGAGGCATACAAAAAGGTCCACAGACTTCGAGACATACGAAAAATCAAGTCCATTTAGCGTGTGTCGCAATTTTCACACCTTAAAAATTAGTTTTTTATAGCTATAGCAACTGCAGCGACTATGAAAAAAGCTGTGTGATTTTCATAGAAAATAAGGGCACCTGTAATTCATTTGAGAATGTTATAAATCGCTAAAAGAGGTTTCAAATCTCTTGGATTTCTATTAATATTAAATAACTTTTATTAAAAATTGAACTAAAATTGTTAGTATCATTAAAAACAATTCAAATTCAAAAATTGTATCAGTCAAATTCCCTCATTTAAGGTGAATATTAAAGTAAATATAAATACAGCTCATTCGAAGCTCTACTTATCTTTAAGAAAAATTTAAATCATTGTTGCAATTGGGCCTTAATGCCATTTCGAATGAACAATAGTATTAATAATGTACATTATAATAATAATAAATTTTATATCATAGTGTGTATTAAAACTACTAAAACACTTTTAAATTGGTATTATATTAACAACTTTTGTTTTTTAATCCAAAAAAAGTTACCAATTTTCTCAATCAAAATATTTGTGGTCCTGAAAAGGACCTTCGTTTTCCCATGTTCGTCAAGGTAGGTAATGGGTAAACGGTAAAAAAAACAGGATAATGAAATTTAAAAAATTACAAAAATTGTTCAAAAGTGCCTCCCTCTTGCATTAAACAATAACCCAAACGATCATAAAATCCCCTCCTCACATTGGATAACATATCAGGGGTGACAGTGTCAAAGGCATTAAATATTTTCTGCCTTAACTGCTCCAAGTTTTGAATTTCTTCATGGCCGTAAATTTTAGATTTTATGTACCCCCATAAAAAGAAATCATTCACCGAGAAGTCAGGTGAAATTAAACGTCAGTCTAAACAAAACTGTCATTTTTGAAAACTTGTCAAAATTTGGACACACGCTAAATGGACTTGATTTTCCTATGTCTCGAAGTCTGTGGACTTTTCTGTATAATCTCACAGTAATTTAATAGATTGCTCGTCATATTATATCAGCTCGTAGGAGATTAGGAATAAATAGCTATTTATGTAACTAGTACCTAAAATGATGTTTTTTAGGACGAATCATTACTGTTTGCGGACGAGGCGTTAGCCGAGTCCGAAATAGTAGATGAGTCCTAAAAAACATAATTTAGGTACGTGTTACATACACTATTTTTGTCATACGCTTTTTACAGTTTTTAGAACGCATATTTGCAAATTTTCCATATTTGAAATTATAATGTTTGAAAAAGTTGGCTTATAAATTCATATCTTAGTAACGAGTTTGTTTATTTCATCGCATTTTGACATGTCATTCGAAATTTGTCACAAAATCACACAAATTCATCAACAATTTTAAAATGTTCCAAAATCCCGAACATATTGCTAATAAGGCCAAAGAAATCGTGTTGGATTTACTTCCTGTGAAGTCTCGTGCCATTTACCAGAAAGAATATGATGTTTTTAATGAATGGAAAGACAAAAATGGCGTATTCGTTGTAAATGAAGATGTATTGCTAAATTATTTCCACGAAAAAGTAAGTACCTAGGTACTTACTTTAAACAAATAACTTAGCTTTTTGATATTGTTAGTATTTAATAATTTAATTATAAATATATGTATAATTTTATGTGATTTTGTGACAAATTTCGAATGACAAAATAAAACAACCAAATAACGAATTTAGACATTTTAGTCCATAAAGGTTGCCATGACGACCTTTACGGCCTAGGCCGAAAAAGAAACATTTTACGGACTGAAATGAGTCCGTAAAATAGCTGTTTTTGGGAGCGTATGACAAAAAATTATTTATATTAAATTTTGATGAGTTTTGTACTGAAGAAAACATTCAGAGGCTGTTTGATATAATGAAAACTATAGAATTTGACCACCCATGTGAGAAATTTCCTCTTATTTACATCATTAAATTATTTATTAGATTGAAAATATTTTATGCATTAAAGTTTACAAAAAATAAAGATTTATATAGTCGAAAAAAGTCCGATAGAACCAATAGAAATGTAACTATTTTGTCACATATTTAATTAAATTTTGTTAAATAAATTAATTTTTTATACTATAAATATATTTTTCCAGCCTGTAAATAAAATGAACAAATTTTTCCACTTTCATGATCAAAGGCTTTTAAATGGGTAAATAATTTCGAGTTATCCAGAGATTCGGATTCTTTTGCAAATTTTAGACAAATATCACATTGATGTATTTGAAGACCCTTTTTAATGATTTAGTCAAACATAATTAAAGGCATTTTGAGTTGAAAACATTTCTCAGAGGCTGTTTGATATAATGAAAACTATAAAATTTGACCACCCATGTGAGAAAGTTCCTCTTATTTACCTTTTTTTATTATTATTTATTTTCCTCTTATTAAATCATTAAATGATTTATTAGATTGAAAATATTTGATGTATTAAAGTTTACAAATAAAGATTTATATAGTCGAAAAAAGTCCGATAGAACCAATAGAAAGGTAACTGTTTTGTCACATTTTTAATTAAATTTTGTTAAATAAATTAATTTTTTATACTATAAATATCTTTTTTTCCTTATAAATAAACACATTTGCATCCCATTTTAAATAAGATATACAAATTACCAAAACTTAGAAATAACAGTTCAAAAGTTCAACAAAAATCCTACACGCGTTTTTAAAAAGAAACATATAACCACGCACTATGTCATTCCAGCAAGCGAATACGACACAGCATAGGTTTCCGGACTAAACGACTGATGTATTTACACCACTCAATAGGCGTGTCGGGTTTGCTGAGCGGTGTCCGATGCAGTCGCTTTCTTTCGCATCTGTTATATAATTTGTGCTTGAATATACATCACAATACTGTAATTAGTCTTCAAAATCCTATCTTATCTTTCCTCGTAATACAGTTTCTCTACTCAATTTTCTGTTTTAACAGTTCGTCCCATCTTGTCAACGTATAATTATATCTAACTAATTTGAATTAAGGCTATTCAAGCCGCCATAAATGTCTTGTTTTCTGCCCTGTTTATTTCTGAATGACGTCAATATATCGGGGAAAACAATATCCAGTCATTTTATGGAAAACGGACAGGGGAAACTCCAAATTGGATTTCCCGATATATCTATATCATCCACAGTTATGATTAAATTCTTTGCTGAAGTATATTTTGATGATAACGAAAAACTTTTGCTTGCTCGATTAAAACGAATTGAACCTTAATTTAAGTAAGAACAATCTTCGCGGATCGTCGCGGGGTTTTTAACAGAACACTGTCTCCCCAATGAACACGTCAGTAAATTGAAGCGAAGAAACAACGGCGAATGCAGATTCCGTGGGAAAAATGGAGAAACACCAGAACACCTCATCACCTTAAGCCTAAGTGCGCCGAGACGACAATTCGTGCCATAAACTTTGGTACGACTAATATCGGATGGAGAACTAACCTTTGTAAAACCGTCTCAGATACTGGCTTTTCTCAAAGCACTGGGACTGTATGACTCATACAGTATGAGTTATAAGTCAAGAAAGGAGCATAAGAATAAAAGGAACATAAAGGAGCTCCCATACAATCTACATCTATTTCATGCAAAAACTGGATAATCCAAGACAGGATAATATCAACAAAGCCGATGTTAATGAATGTGTAAAGCTAACGTCGTCATCATAGCTTCAAAGGTTATTCAAGGAGTAAATTAGCTCCTCGACGATGTACAAACAGACCCTTTAGGGTGCAGTTAACTGAAAAATACTCGACTCATCCTCAGGAAAATGGATACACATAAGCTAAAATGGAGTGGCTCTTAGCTCAAAGCGGAGGCGAGCTAGGAAAGCTTATTTTCATAGCCCTATTTATAGCATATTATGTGATTATGTACCTATGTATGAGACTTTAGTACTAGTAACTATTATTTTATATAATAATCGTATACGATATTCGTTAATAAACATTTTTTTAACAAATAATTGACTATGTAGCATTTTTCTGAGGGTTGAACTGTCATTTCTATTTATTTTTATTTGATAGCGTGAGACATGTAGATTGTATAGGCGGAGGGAAGTTAATTACTGCAAACTTATTAGATCTTTCTTGAGTTTTAAATCACCATACAGTCTCAGGGCTTTGACAAAAGCGAGTATCTGAGACAGTTTTGCATCTCCATCTCTGTTAGTTCTCCATCTCCGATATCAGCCGTACCAAAGGATATGACACATCATAATTTATGACATTCGATTTTCTGAGGTGTCCATTGAGGAGACAGTGTCCTGTTAATCCCCGTGACAATCCGAAGATTGTTCTTACTTAAATCTTAATACTATATATTTCTATATGTGTTTCTGTTACGTGGTCTAAAAATATTTTACTTAATTGAATTTACATTTTTTTCTCTTTGAAATTTCCTCGATGGAAAATACCTAACTCTAAATCAATCTAGACATTTGCGTGTCTGGTTAATATTGAAAGGGGAAGGGGAAAGTTTCTCCCCCTTGTATATTTGACCAGCGTGGGTAAGGTCCCCAGGGGGAATTTCCCTTTCTTTCATTTCTATATCGAAAGGAAACGTCTAGGTACTTATTACATTTTCCCTTTTTTAAAATGCTATTATTACATGAGTTGCCAATTTAATTTGATGAAATTATAATAGAACTCTCGTTATTCTTTTTAAACCTTATTTAACCTTAAAACTATAGTATAAAAATATAAGTAGTTTTTAAATTTCTCATTTTGGTTTGCAAACTAGGTATTTATACAATATGGTCGAAAAAAACGGCGTCAGAGATGGCTATGAAATGACGACCGCTGTCATTTTATATATAAAATTATATGAGGAATGTCATTTGTCATTTCCGGTCGCGGTTTTTTTCAATCACACGGTATTTTCTGACGTATATTTTCAAAATTTGACAAAAGGCGATCTTTTGTCGAAATTGTCATCCCTAGCCGTTTTTGACGCTGTTTTTTTTCGGTCATACGGTATAATGATCTTCGTTAATAAACTCTTAATAAATTAGTGACAACGTAGCATTTTTCTGTTTCCATCTGGTTTGTATATCTTGGGTACATTCGTTTAGTATAAAACGAAACAAATTTTGTGTGAGGAGGAATCTATATCTATTATATTATTTATTACAGTATTTCTGTAAGTATTGTTTGTGTATTTTTAGAAAAAGTTAATTCGTGGATATCATAGTAAAAGTCTGTCTATCCAATTGTCATGGCATAATATAATAAGTATTTTTTATTTTTTTAACTAAAAACTCGACAAGTCCTTGTAAATCGTTAATTTTTGAGACGAATTCCAATTTTAATTACTTTTTGCATGATATGAGTAAAAACGAAGGTCATAAAATGTCCGAAAGGACGGATTAATGGTTACAGACAGAGAAATAATTAATGTGAGACGATTTAAATGCAGATCAGTATCAAATAATGAGTTTAACATCGTGTGAGTCGTGTTTGTGAGAACTTTCGATTTTTTGTTTCATTTAATAAACACATACATATTTACATACTCGGGACCATGAGATACAAAGATTTGTTAGAATAAAGCAATTCATTGTTATGGTCGTATTTGGTGGTATTTTGTGTTAAATGAGTTTAATAATTAAAAATTAAATGAAGCTTTTAAAATGTGAACTAAAACAGTAAAAAATCGAAAGTGTTTTGACTCTCTGATTTCTTTCATAATAATCTGGGACTAGGTCCATTAATTACGTGAGTGAAACAAGGGGCGGTGGGGGTCAAGACGAATCTTACTAAATCCCATGTGTGGGAGGGAGGGGGTTTCGACAAATACCACGTCATTTTTTTCGGGCATAAAATAGTACCGAAATGTGAAAGAATCAGATTAATTTAAAGTAAAACATGTTTCTAGACTAAAATATGTCGAAATCTGACACAATTCTTCTGTATATTAAAATCCATAAATAGTAAAGCTATTTAGTATTGATATATCGAAAATGTGGTCCCCGATTCCTTATTGGTTGCAAAATTATGGCGCCTATAAATTTCACAAGAAGAGCTACTGAACTTTTGCGCGTAAGTAACAGCTGTTTAGATTAGGGTGGCTAAATCGCCGCGGATCCGCAAAATTGCGGGTCTGTAAACAATAGTCATACATTTGGTTAAATGGTACAAAAGGCATTGTACATTTTGCATAGGCCCACAATATATTGATATAGCGTGTATCTTAAACTAGCTGTACAGGGTGGGTCAAATTAGACGCTTTTAAATGGAAACACCGTTTCCTATAGGAGATAGACGAAAACTAATATCGGTGTCTGGAGCTCAATTTTCATCAAAAACATGATGGTGAAAACCACACATCAATATCTGTTACCGTTTCGGAGTTACGGGGTGTTTTTCAAAAATGTGCATTTTTAACAAATCGCTGTAACTTTTTTACTATGGAAAATTTTGTATTTCTATGAAAACATTTCCAAAGCACCTTTTTACGTAGAATTTAATGGTTTAAGTATAATTTTTTTAAAATTAATAATTTAAGAGTTATCAACAAAAAAATTGATTTTTTATTTGGGACACCCTCTATATTTTTAATAAACTGAAAAGAATTTAAAATTACCTTTCCAAAAATATAGCACACTTGATATTTTGTTATAATCTCCTTCGAAATACAGAACTAAACTAGTAGGCTTTGGACTTTGGACCCCTTATTGATGATATGCCCTTAATGGAACTCGAAAACATATTTTTTCCAGCAAGACGACGCACCGCCTCTGAACGCTGAAGTTATCAGCAAATTTTTGCAGCCAATTTCAAGAATAATTGAATGGCTAACCAAGACCCCAGCCGTTGGCCGTCGAGGCCGCCTGACTTGGACCTAATCCCATGGATATATTTGCGGAAGAATAAAGGTTCCTTATTCTTCCGTATAATCTAGACAAGAATTAGAAATACTTAGCAGTTATGAGAGGGTATATTTCACACCTACTGAGTTAATGAATTCCGCGAGAAATGTTCAAAAACTGCCCCGTCTGTCCATAACAGAAGACGGTCGATATGTCGAACACCTGTAGCAAAATCTTATGTCTTGGTTTGCTATTTATTTTTATTGTTATTAGATATAGTTTAAATGTATTGATGTTGGTTAAATATATTTTAAATTGTTATAAAATTCTGCATCTCTCATAGCAAATATTATTTTCGTTTTAATTGATGCTCACAGCTAGAATTTTTTTTGCATTACAACCGGTGCCGTTCAAAGCCTACTTATTTAAAGCCGGCGAATTTTTATATACTCTATATCTCGAAGAGGAATCGAGCAAAATATCAAGTGTGTTATATTTTTGGAAAGGTAATTTTAAAGTATTTTCAATAAATTAAAAATATACAGGGTGTCCCATATAAAAAATCGAATTTTCTGTTGATAATCCTTAAATTATTAATTTAAAAAAAAATATACATAAACCATTAAATTCTACGTTAAAAGATGCTTTGGAAATGTTCTCATAAAAATACAAAATTTTCCATAGCAAAAAAGTTACAGCGATTAGTAAATATGCATATTTTTGAAAAACACCCCGTAACTCCGAAACGGTAACAGATATCGATATGCGGTTTTCACCATCATATTTTTGACAAAAATTGAGCTCCAGACACCGATATTAGTTTTTGTCTATCTCCTATAGAAAAGGGTGTTTCCATTTAAAAGCGTCGAATTTGACCCACCCTGTACAGAAATTTGGACCGATGTATACAGGGTGTTCAAAAAATATATTTAATATTAAATAAACTTAAATTTTATTATAATTTATATATTTATTTTATAAATAAAAATATTCTGATGTTGAAGTTTTTTTTAACTTGTGTTAGATATCTGCTTTTAGATACACTCTATATCAATAATTTTTTGGCATATGCAGAATGTACAAAGCTTTTTGTACCATTTAGGACCATACGTATGACTAAAAATGCATATTTTTCGAAAAAACGTCGTATTTTCCTTAAAACAAAAAAAAAATTAAAAAACCGATCAAATTGTTTTTCAATACAGATTAGTCGTACTTGGTAAAAATGTCGATTTTTTAAAAATTGTAAATTTGCGGTAAAAAACATTCTTAGCCAAATTTTCACACTCTTATAAAACACCCTGTATACGAGAATTCGCTAAATATATTTTCGAAAACCACATAACATCTTAATTAAAATAGATGCATCTAAAACCTGGTCCAAACCGCATCCCAAAATCTTTTTTAGTTCAAGAGATATTCAACTTTAAATTTACCCTAAAATTTTGCTTGTCCCGCAGTCCTGCAGTTTATTTGACGAAATTGTCCTCAAGTACTAGTTAACGCTTTTCTCCACTTACGCACATACGCCAGAAAGAAATCTTAAGAACTAACCTGTTTGTTTCACTTATTTTTAGCCGACCATACCAACAGGTATGGTAGGCTATTAAGATCGGCAAAAAAGTTTTCTTAATTTCACTCAAAATGAGTTATTTGGGTCATAAATGACCTATATACACAAATACAAAATATTTTCATGGTGTCTGTCTGTCTGTATGTCCGTCTGTAACACGATAACTCAAAAACCGCTAAACCGATTTTAACCAAATTTGGCACAAAAATATTGTGGCACCCGAGAAATCTGGCCATTAGTTTTTGGGGGGGTGGGGGTATGGGAGGGGTTAAAAATTTTTAAAAATCGTAACTCCAAAATTACAGTAGCTAGCGAAACGCGGTTTTCAATTTAAGATTCGGAATAATATTTGCAACAAAATTTGTAATGACATCAAAATCAGTCAATGTCGCAGTTTTTGAGATAGAAAAATTGGAAAAATTCCTTTACTTTGAAACTAAAAGAACTGCCTACCAACTTTTTATTAACATATTTTAGTATGGGCAGGTATGGGCGGCTATACGTGCCTCCCGGCGCCAATTTTTAATGGTCAAGCCGTAAGGGGAATCCCCAGGTTCCGAGCGTCGACGCATCGGCCCGGAACGAAGCGGTTTGATCTTGATTGAGATCGATTCGGTTACCAAGTAGTAATGTGTCGATCCCGCACGGTAAATCCCGCGAA
Organism: Sitophilus oryzae; assembly: GCF_002938485.1. NCBI lineage: Eukaryota > Metazoa > Arthropoda > Insecta > Coleoptera > Curculionidae > Sitophilus > Sitophilus oryzae. The sequence continues at coordinate 1,009,041 of NW_022146270.1, forward strand.
ATCTTAGAGGGATCCCGCATTTGCGGGATTGCATTCCCTAATACCAACAATCGCTTTTGGAAGACCGTGCACTACTCTCCAAGAACTGAATTAGTATGATTGTTCTCTATTAATTTTGGTAGTTCCTATTTAAGTATTATTTAATGTATGTCACGGTGATTTTAGATTACGATCTAAACAATCTCAAATACTAGTCTTAATAAAAATAATAATGCAATTTGTTTTTTTTAATAAATTCAACGCTTTTATTTAGTTTTTTTTATACTTACAAATTTTGAAAGATCTCACGGGAGATTTGGGGAGAGGGTCGAGACAAATGTCACGTCATCTCCCCAGTGGGGAAAGGGGGACCAAAAAAACTCAAAAACATCTCACCTAATTTATGAACGCCCGCAATTTTTACTATTTCTGAAACCAATTTTGAATTTCGTATACCCTTATTATCTTTAAATGAATATTTGTACTGTCCAGTGCCATTCTCGTTTCAGTCACATCGTAATTCGCTTTCGGCTGGTCGGCGTCCTCAGCCGGTCCAGTCCGGAGGCTGTTCACCCGCGAAAAGTTCAAATCACATGCGCGGTTGCCGGATCTCGATACCGATTTTTCAGCAACCAATGCGAGATTCGCCAATATAATTGTTGCAATAGCTTAGAACGATTCCGATATCTATAAAGCGGGATTTACTCTGTATCACTTCTAATCTACATCCAAAGTGAATCACTCACAATGAAAGCATCCAGTGTATTATTGAAATTATAACCAGTCTCCTTTCACCATCCATTAATTCGGAATTTAAATTCATTGTCAACAATATTTCTCAAGTAGGTCGAATCTGGAGACCAATCGATTTGACAATAATTGTTGTCATTTGTTGTCTATATTTTTGTTTACATTTTGATTCAAGTATTTTCTATATAATTCAATATCTTAGATTTGAATATGCTATTTTCCGTTGATTTCTATTCTATAATGTCTAGTATGTCACAGACATGCAGTGGACATTTTAATATTACAAATAAGCTATAAACGTGCGTGAACTGTCAATTTTGGAAGATGGTGGAGTTGCAAACCTAATTAATTTTCTATATCATTTTTAGGGTTCCGTACCTAAAGGGTAAAAACGGGAACCCTATTACTAAGACTTCACTGCCCGTCCGTCCGTCTGTCACAAAGGTCTATCTTATGAACCGTTATAGCTAGACAGTTGAAATTTTTACAGATAATGTATCTATATCTAAGTTGCCGCTGTAAGTACAAATACTAAAAACAGAATTAAATAAATGTTTATAAATAAAAAAAGTACTTTCGCTAAACATTATCTTTTAAGTAAGAATTTTACATAGAATATTTAAGTCCTCGGTGGCCCCGTGGTTAAAGCGTTAGGACTTTACGCTGCTATGACGTTGGAGCCGTAGTAAGGCAGGTTCGAATCCTAGCCAAGGTGACTTTTTTTAATTTTTACATATTTTTACATATTTATTTTGACTTTTTGCATATTTATTATTGATTAATATGATTTTTAGTAATGTGTTTCTTCATTTTTTTTAAATTACTTATACGCGCATTCAAATTTTCAGCTAAATCGGAAAAAAGTTTATAATAATATAGTGTCTAATGTTGTATAGATAATGAATGGTACGCACGAAGGGTTGTGCGCGAGTCCGACTCGCACTTGACCAATTTTTTTCAATATTTTAATAGTTATTCTGCTATTCGGGGCGGATAGGAATCCACCAAATCAGAGATCGTTATAATAGTAGGTCTAGCCGTTCTTCACTTATAAATGGTGTAACTAACCCGACTGTGTATTATTTATTTAGAATTTAGTTATGAGTATTTGAATATTTATAAAGCATTATTTCAATAAATTATTTTATTACTCTTATTAGTATTATAATTGAAAATATACTAAATACATTTTACACTAAACCTACTTCTGTAATAGCTTTTAAAAAACTATGAAATTAATTGTTTGACGTCTCACATGGTGCACACATGGAGGAAAGATATAACTATAAAACTAATTCTAATGGTGAAAGAGAAAATGTATGACATGGAAAAGGTTTATAGGAGAAATGTATAACCTGAAAAGCGTTGCAGATTTATGTATGTAGTTTGTATAATATATACAGATCATATTTTAGAAATGAACAAAGATCTGTAAGTTTTAAAATTATTCTTATTCGCTGGACTCGGCTTTTTTACGTGTTATTCTTGTTACCATGTAAGTTCCACGATTAGGTGGAATGTATAATGTATGGGAGGGGGGTTGATCATTGTCTTCCTTTCTTGAATTATAACTATAGGTATACAGTTTCAGGACTTTGACAAAAAACAGTATCTGAGACGGTTTTAGAGAGGTTAGTTCTCCATCTTCGATATCAGTCGTACCAAATTTCATGGCACTAATGCTTATCGTCTCGGCCCACTCAGTGATGAAGTGTCCTGGTGTTTCCCCATAGGATCTGCATTCGCCGTTATTTCTTAGCTTCAATCTATACTCATGTACTTACTGAAGATTGTTCTTACTTAAATCAAGGAAAATCTCTTTGATTTTTCTCGGCTGTAAGTTCTAAAAAATTTCTTCGAGTGTGTTAGACCGTTGGAGGATTCCCATTCCGTGTTACGGATGGAATCTTCAATGTTCTTGAGTTCCGCTCTAAGTTTGTTTTCATTTGGGTAACAGAACGGTTCTGGTCCAGTTGTGTAGTGTTGGCTCGTTTTCTAGCTAGTAAGCGTTTACTTTCTCATTCTATCCCTTGGTGGGCTGGCACCCAGAGTAGGAGGACTTTTTATTATCTTTGTCTAATTTACGCACTATTAGGTAGGTACTGTTGTGTAAAAATAAAACTACATTTTATTGCATTCAAAAATAAAGATTTTTAACATGTTAGATGCAAAATAAGCAAGAAACGAACACTAAACTTCTCACACCTAATCGAAATGCACAAATAAAGGTTATGTTATCATTTCGAAATGAGTTTGTCAGAATGGAGGGATTCATCTAAACGACAGTGTTTTTATAAACGTATCAATATATTAGTCAGTGATATGGAAATAAATCATTTATGAGTAGTTAGTTTTACCATACCGTTGATTTCCTATAGTAAAGTATATACATTACACACACACGTCTCAGACTTTTAAATCAGCCACTTCCGGTAGTAAACTTGTATATTTACGGCACATTACGATTTACGACACTTTAAAAATACAATTTGTTAGACGTAACGCCCCCAAGAGGTTTATAGATCGTTTATACAGGGCGAGTAAACGTTTAAGTATGTAAACTATGTTTACATACATAATACATACTACCTATACTATCAAGCTAATTTTTTCTAGCTTGTTTTAAGCAACAAAAAAATGTAAAACAGCCTCATAAATCTGCTCAAAATCCAACTACAGTCGATTGCTTAAAAGGCTCCTCTACATTTGCTACTTACTTTCAATTATCATCTTGGAGGAATTATCTATTTTGAGATTGCCTCTAATTTCTGCTTAAACCAAAGTGTATAGGGTGTCCCATTTTCGTGTTTTACAGGGTTTCTCGTTTATGAGTAGAGGTTCAAAGATGCGGTTTTCATATTACTTTGCTTATTTTTTTATGAAACTAAAGATGTTAAACGCAGATTTGTCCCAGTGAATTTGAAATTGTTGCATTTTTTAACTCCCCTCATATCTAGCTCATTTTCTTACTTATCGAAAAGATGAAAACTGATTCACCCATTTTTCACATAATTTATTAAATTTTAGTAGAATTTATGTTCATAGTAAAAATATAAAAAAGGAACTTCTTCTGCGACATGAAAACAGGCTTTAAGGTCTATAAAATCGAAATTACGGCTTCTCTGTCGTAAGTAAACAATGTTGGGGAGACATAAAACCGTTAAATCGTTAATTTTATAGCGCCAGTAGTATCCTCTACAAATTATACAGAAAATTTAGTGGCTTTTGTTTAAATTTAATAAAAACTCCGAGAGAATATAAGAGTTTTTTATATTAATCCTCCACAACCACATAAACAGAGTGGCTAATTGGAAAAGTAGTAATCGGAAATATATTTTAGACGAAAATATATCTTTGACAATATTACGTTAGCCTGGATACCGAGACACGAGGACCACAAGACCAACAAAAATGTAGATGAAATGGCCAGACAAGGTTCATCAAATCCATTCGTAAATCCAGAACCTTTCAGCGGCTGTGCAAAAGCAGTTACAAGAATGACCACGAAGCAATGGGACCAACAAATCTATAGAATGGATGGTGGAGAAGTTCACGAGGGCAGAGACAGGCGAAAAAGTTCAAAGTAAAACATTCGCCAAAATTTGAAATTGAGACTGTCCAAACTGTAGTAGGCCGCAAGGTCATTGCAAACTCAATCAACTAAAACTGATGGGAATGTCGTCCATCATTCTCATCAGTTTTAGATGATTGAGCCATGTGCAAAGACAAAAAGAAAGACAGTCAAAGTTGTAGTGGGTCTACTAACAGGGTCTCATAAACCGAATAGGCATCTAAAGCTGATGGGATTAATGGACGAAGTCTTGTGCAGATTCTGTCAGTCGGAAGAAGACTTGACAGAACACATTTTATGTCGATGCGATAGCCTGGCAAATGTGCGGTTCTTTGTACTAGGCAATGATAGGTCATTGGCAAAGAGCTATATGGAGGGTTCAGTCTCGAAGTTGTTAGACTGCTTGAAAACGATAGGACTGGATAACGTAACTTAGATATAGAAGAGGACTATAATATACAAATGAATAAGCCAATATCAAGTACATATACATATAGCCACCTCAAAGATCCTGGCTTTTATTTTTCAAATTTTAATCCATTATAAGAAGTAGTCATCAAGAATTTTTTATAAAATAAAAAATTTGGCTCACGTGAATCTTAATATCCACAGCTTTTATTAAAATTCGTACTCTACGTGAATATTCGTACAAGTCCGACTTAAAATATACTATCGGTACACTTAAAGTTAACAGTTTCAGGAGCGTATCACGTCCGTCGCCGGAAGGAAACCTTCGTGGTGGCTGAATTTCAAACAGAGGTACTGTTTAAACCAGGTCCTTCGAGCCGGTTTTTAGCGCTTCCGAACTTTCGCTTTAAATGCTTTAGGAATTTCAACACCAACACGCTATTCAATATCGCTGACATTTTTTAGATCTCATCAAAAAGATAAAATATAAAAAAAAATGCCAAGTCTCGTGACACCATTCTTTTACTGCGAGAAAAGTTGAAAGATTTCATGTCAAACCAAATCAGATTTTTTAAATAGTGTGTTATGGAACAACAACATCTAAGTAGAGTGATCGAGTCAATATTACATCTTTCAGTTCATCTCTTCAGTTTTCACTGAAGTATAATGAATAAAGGGCATTAGAGGTAGCGGTATATTTATTGTACGTGAAAATGGCATTCGTTCTAACTCGTTAGCTGCTAGGTCGGTTAGGCGATGATGTACCGCCTGAACAATTTATATCTGACCTCTCTCCTGTTGCGGATGTCGAAAAAATTCGCCTACAGGTTCACAAAGCGTGACCGTTGCACTCATGCACCACATATAAACTAGTTTATACAGGGTGGGTCTTAAATAAGTACAAATATTTTCAGGGCTGGTAGATCTCGATAAAAGAAATTTTAAAGAAAATTTTGATAACCACTGGATCTTTTCTGGAGTTTCTTTCTTGTAAATTTAATCTACTACCTACCTTATGTTTTTTAACTAAAAATTAAAAAAAATCCAAATTTTCAAAAAAAAATTCTCGTGAATAAATTTATTTAGGTACTTATATTAGGATTTTTTCGTTAAAATCTTCATAAACGTATTTCTGAGGTCGAATTATACTACCCCTAAAAATGTTTGTACTTATTTAAGACTCACCCTGCATATTCAAACGGATTGTCTGCAGATATTGACAACAAAAGGAAAATTAAAAGAAAATGGTACTTGCATTTTGAAAGTTACTATTAATCATGTCGACTAGGTACTGAAGTCTGGAGACAGTAATGAAAACGTTTCTCCGAGGTCTGTATACAATCATGTATTTTCGTAATGTTTTCTAAACTTCGCAGGCAGTAAATGGGCTACTAATTTGCTAACTGATATTTTTGCTTCCCCAAATATTGTTGCAGGAATACCATCATCTTCTTGCATTTTCCCGTTGTTTTTAAAAAACCTTTGCAAATTCTTATGACAAGCTCCGATTATTACTTTTGTCAAGCTTTTGTTTGTATTAATATTAAACAACACAATTACCATAACCCGTTACCACAAGTGTTTCCCCATTTTCCCCACAGAATCTGCATTCGCCGTTCTTACATAGCTTCAATCTACTAAGATGTTCATTGAGGAAACAGTGTCCTATTAAAATCCCCGTGACAATCCGTATAAGTAAAATTGTTCTTACTTAAATCAAGGAAAACCTCAAAAAGAGCGTAAGAAAGATCGCTTCGAAAAATAGAAAATAGGTAGGAAAATGTAGATAAATTGCCATTTAAAAAGGTTAGGAAGTCAGTAATCTCAACTTTCTGGTTGAAATATGGCAACATCGCGACGCGACGGGACGACTCGGCAGCTTAGCTTAGTACTCATTTGGAAAGTATAGGCAGTGTTGTCATTCTGTTCCCCAATAAGTAACCGTCCAGTAAACAATCTGTATATGTAACTGTAAATAAAATGTACGAAAAACATAAAGCATCTATATGAAAATAGTAATGGACCGATTTTTGTTTTTCTCATTAAATTTTCCTTTACCACTACAGACTGGGCTGTCATTCGGCTGTTGAGGCGCTTAACGTAACATGTGTTTCTTTCTGGCAGCGAGTTATGTTTTATTTGTTTGTACAACCCATCCAGATATATTCCGACGCACTTGGCTTTTGTTTGGCCGAAATATTAAGTTTATTAATGATGTTTACATTTGCGAGAGTTTGTAGCCGAAAATTGTGCGTTCGCTTTAAAATTTACAGGAAGGATTTTGAGAATTCAAAGTTTAAGTATAACACATAACGAAACGAAAACGACCTTCCAAACAGCACTAGCACAGCACAACACGTGACCCAAGTATATAATAGTTGATTTGGATGCCCATATCTACCCTTGGTTATAGCATTTTGCATGTTGTTGCCGTGGCACTTTCTTGGTCTTTACTAGCCTTATATGCCAAACTCTGACGACTCGTGTACTTGACAAATATTTGTTATTGTTATACAGGGTCCGACAGTAGAGCGTCGGGCATCTGTAGCTCCTATAATAAACAACTTGTATTTTTAAACTATATACGTCGAAACACCGTTAAAAAACAAGATAAGCGACGTTAGACGGTGCAAGTGGATGGACGAGTGACCGTCTGGAAACTATTGTCCTGCTGTTCTTCCATGGCAAGAGTGTTCGATGCCGGATGAGAGTTGATATCTCGTGAGTAAGAATCGATTTAGACACTGGGCAAGTTGGTAGGCGATTGATAGTGATATGGCCGAGGAATGCGGTTCGAATTCCGCGTAAACAAAGTAGATTAGTCCAGAATAGTCTTAGCAGCAAAAAGAAGACAACTTAAAATACTCTATTTTACATTTATCTTATACGATACAAAAGGTACGTGCTTTTATAAGAAAGAGCCATAGAGATAATCGAAAGATTTGTTTACGCTTGGGAATAACTCTTCCCTGGCTGAGATATTTCGATTATTTTACCAGGAAATACCGAGCGAGCGAGAAATTCCACGTCGAAAACCGTTTACTTTAGGTTTTTGTCTTCTCTCTCATCTCCTTCTCGCCAAAAGAATAACAAACCGATAAACATCGGGACTAAATCATCTTCTCCGTTCTGGGAGGAGAGATTAATTAAACGCAACTGAACAAATACGACAAGGCATAAAGTATATTTTTTTTAACTAATAACTGCCTGGTCTGTGTCTAATTCTCGACTTTCAACTGTGTAAATGAAGCATAATATGATGTTTAGTGGAGGTGGGCAAAGATTGAACGAGTATTAAAAATGAATCGTGACATTTCATTCACCGCTTAGAATACTGTTCACTCAATTGAATTGTGACCAGGACGGATCCATAAAATTTGAACGAACGAGTCGTAGGAATTGAATCGGATCACAATGTGACTTCAAGCATTCTTTAAGGCATCAATAGACTTGAACAAAAACCCTAAACAGACGTCATCGATATAGAATGCAAGCTACGAAAAAATATATCTATTTATACTGGGATACGTAAAATGTATTTGTAGTTTGTTCAAATGAACGACTCGTAAGCGTCGATTCATTATGAGAAATTGAATCGTGTAATTCGATTCACTAAAAAATAATCCTAATGCCCATCACTAATGTGTAGATGTAGACAATCTTTAGAATGTACAGAAAATTAAGTATGGTATGACATGCTTCAAGTCTTTTTAGATACTCTTGTGGCATTAGATTCACGGACTTGTTATACAGTATACTTCATGCAAGATAGAATATACTATTAGAAACACGTATATTTTTATACAATTTAATAGATAATTTCCAAAATAACCACATATTTTTGAAAACTATTTTCCTAATTAAAACTATGAGTAACAGTAACGTTTCTACGCTGCCTTTATCTCTCATCATCCTTTCAGGAATGTTTGAATCTGTGCAGGATGAAGGGGTCGTAAAACTTTCCGTTTCGGAACAATAATGACCTACTACCCTTAAAATGGACTCGTTACATCCATCCCTGCATTTTGTTTTCTGCTGAGATTTATAGGCAAATCGGAAAAGAGGGTTGCTGTTGCAGAGGGACAGAGATCAAAGATATATACATTGGGTTCATTCAGTTCAATTCAATGTATATGTTACAGTGAAAGTCGGAAATTCAGTGATTGTTAACATTCACTAGGAAATGCTAGCAATTACGCATTGGACCGGCGAATGTGGTATTTTAAAGAGATTTATCGACTTTTCCTAGTAATTTCTAAAATTCACTAGTGAAAGTAACATTTACTAAAAGTTGCCAGTAAAATTTATTCTATTGTACTGGGCGAGTATGGTGAGGAAGAATGTTGGTGGAAGTTAGAACAAATAAAAATTTTAAGAATATTTGATCTGCAACATTTAAATTTCATACAATGCCTGAATTCATTAGTAATTTATAGAATACCTAGGTTTTATACAGAATGTCTTAATTTTATACTTTGCTAAGAACATAGACACTTTCAACCATTCCGACTCGGCTTAAGTTGGCCTGAAATAAAAACGAGAAACAGTTCCCTGGTAATAACCGACTCGCACCTCTAAAACCGTGAAAAGTAGAAATAATCGGGGTGGGAACGAAACCCTCCCGGTGGTGCACGCCCCTGGCCCGTCTGGAATACGATCCCGTCGCCATGACGACGGTCGACGATCCCCTCACGTCTCGCCTGACACCTCACACCCACGCCAGCGACTGCAACACACGCCGCGAGGCGCTCCTTCCTGAGGGAAAATCCGGGATGGAAGATGGAATTGTCCCGTTTCGGTTCAGGAAAAGGCAGACCGACATGTTTGGTATTTTTTGCGGGGGTGGTATTAGTTCATTGGCCCCAAATATCTCCACTTTAATTTCTAAATTTAATAAACTACTATTTGTTTGAAAAATGTTAGAATATAAAACAAATAGACACGGTATGGATCAATTATTTCGTGTAATTTAAAAGGGATATTCTCAAGAGGCTTGTTTCAATTTTTTCACCCCATTTTAAAGGTGTGGTGGGTCCGTCATAACGGCCATTACCATTACTTATCACGTGTCGTACTTCTGTTCACGTGTGTGTTTGTCCAGTCCATTGAATGCACGAGAGTTGAGACTTAATGAGGGTAGAGGGTTGTTTCCAACCACACCTAAAGTGGACTTTAGTAGGGTGGTGTGTCATCGAACAACAAAGGGTTTTCTTGGAATCGATATTTATACGCCTACCATGACATCGTTTTCTTTCGAATACTCAATATTATTTTTTATATTTAAAGGTTATCTAGAAAAAAAGCTATTCTTAAGATTATATTTTGAGATTCTAATGAGATGAAACAGTTAAAGAACCGATGGTTGAGAATCAGGTAAGTCAAATAAAACTTTTTTTGTTCTGTTACCGTAGAGAAGCCGCTAAGTGGCTATGTTTAAATTAAATAGCTGGCTTGTGCAAAATGTGCTCGCCAGATGTCACAGAGGCTTGGGAAGTAAGTCAACCGAGACCCGAAACACCAGTTCATTTCGTAAAATGTAAATTATATTAAAAGAAAAGTATATAAATACGTTTTGTTGGAAATATATTAACATGTCTGTTTAGTGAGTTTTTTAGATTTATTGAAATTGAACTGAAATACCATGGAAATTTTGCTCCACAAGATAAGTTTTTAAATTTCCCAGTTGACGAATCAAAGTTGTTTTCATGACTACAGATGAAAGATAGAAAAGTAAAGTAAAGATTTCAGTTAACGGGGGGTCTCCTTTTTGCTGCCAGGGCTAATCTGGACGGGACCTACTTTGTTTACGCGGAATCCGAACCGCGGTCCTCGGCCATATCATGGTCAAAGGCCTACCGACTTAGGAAGTGTCTAAATCAACTCTTACTCACGAGATATCCGATCTCATCCGGACTCGAACCGGCGTGAATGAGCAGTGTGTATCAATAGATTTTACACTTTTCCCTTGAACAACAGCACAATACAGAGTTTCGAACCGGTCACCCGTTCATCCACCAGTATCGCCGGACGTCGCTTAACTTCGGTGTTCTAATGGGAACCGGTGTTTCAACGTAGCTAGGCCGTTGCATGAAATATAGAGATCAAACCGTTTTTTAAAAATTTCACAGGTAAAAAAGTGACAGACATAATTGAATAACACAGCAGCTCTTACAATACATTATACAAATATGTTTTTTATATCTACTGAGATGACCCGCCTATTTAAAAATTAATATATTTCTTTAAATTCAAGACAGTTTTAAAACACTCTGTACACATAAATAATTATTGATTTTTAAAATATGATTCATAAACTAGGGAGAGAGAAATCAGAGGTGATAGGTGTTAGGTAATAGCTTTTAGACTACCATTCGAGACGTTGATGTTATTTTGGTTATTGTGACAAAAGAATGTTATTAAAGGTAACGTAAATGTTTCCTCATTATTTAACTAGTGTTAACTATACCTAGTATTTTGTTTTCCTGTTGTAATATTGTGTTTTAAAGTTTTTTCTTATTTATTTCATCTGAGAATTGTATTATATACCTAACATGTGTATGTATTTAATGGTTTCGATTTATGCTGTGAGTCATTTCTAGCGCAAAATTAAATCTAAATGCAATCGTTTACTGCCCATTCGTGCCGATGTTTTTGGTTCAGTATGACACAGAGTGACAATAAGGGCCTTGTTGTGGGTACTAATAATTTCTAACCGTGCCTGGGCAAACATCTTAGCAAACAAGTGAGCAGCCAAAGCCAAAGAATGGTATAACTCGTAGTCTCCCGAATTCAGGGACTCAGTACCTACAGGTGGGGGCCGCTAACTAACAAAACCTCTTCAGTTAAGAATGTTAAGTGTGTTAACCTTCAAACCTCAGCATTAGTTGGATTCTTTGGAATAGTAGGTTTTCTCTGCCGTACTCTTTTACTTGTGAATTCCAGGCAGAGTACGGCACTCCATTCATTTAATTTAATAAAATAAGTAGGACTATTTACAAATTTAGCGTTTGCTTTACATAACTTAGTCTCCGGTAAGTCACAATAAAAGATATTTTTAACACCACGTAGGGTCCTTTATTTCGTTTAAACTTTTTGGTATACAGTTCGCCAAAATATTACCTCTTCAACTTTGTGGAACGACCCTGGATATGTACATACACCTACACTACATTATTATTTGCTTATAATTATTACGCAAACAAATTCCAATTAAATGAAGTTATTAGGAAGCTTTCTGAATGAAAGCTGAAAAATGTAAAGTTCTAATTGGTTAACTAATTAGTTTTTGCTTTTTGTGGGATTCTACTCAAAGTCCTTATAAACTGATATAAGCGCAGCTGAAACACGCAGGAAGATCAATGTGTTTTCAAAAAAAAAACTCAAAACTTAAGCAACTATATAAATTTTTACATCTCTAATGCATTTTAACGGCAAAATGTGCTCGCTGTCGATCTATTTTCTACTCAAAATAATTGCGTAGACGCGAGACAAGTTGCTGATTCGAACTATTTATAATCTTTAAATCTAATTATAAATGTTTTCAACTAATAGTACTGCAAAATATGGCAAATTGCATGCGACAGTTGTATTAATAATTTTAGAGGTCCTCTACATTAACTTTTCTGAGATAAAAATGGGTATAAAATATAGGCACAACCATAAACTAAAAGAGAGCTTAAAAAATGACATTGTTTTTTTAACTCATCTTTGTTATATGCTGATAATTAACACCATAATTAGTTGGGACATGTCGAAAAAAAAACTTTTCCTTCATCTACTGAAACAGCAATAAAATTACTTCCCACGCTGTTCCAGAACAAGTAGACTCTTTGTTTTAATCCCTTGAAGGAACTGGTGGGTTAACTTTACGTCTTAGACCCTCATAAAGTTAATGATGGGGTTGTTTTCATAGTAGTTATTTATGTATTGAGTAAATTCGTATAATACGGCTCTTTATAACTAAATCTTCTGGTATTATTTCTGTTAAAACAATAAAAAATTCATAAGTGTTCTATTTTATGTAACAGTATAATATACAACTAGGTAGCTTAGGTTTTTACTTTAAAATTATACTTCAGTGGCGTAGGTTTTTGCCTGAAGAATGCTGATAGGACTTAATAATCATTCACTTTTTCTTATACAATTTTGCAAAATAACGCTATTTTGATAAACTATGCAAAAATACTATATTTTTAAAACTCGTTTATTAAAGATGCGTTTTTTTTTCGTCTACACAATGTTTTACTTAATATGTTTTGACTGAACAGGTAAAACTTTATGATGTTGCCTTACCAAAAATATTAGCAGAAAATTCACCTAAAAAAGTACATTGTACAAAATTTACCCACTAAACAAATAACGGAACTTGGTAAATAGCCCTGTTATTAATTTTATGAGGGCTTAAGACGTAAAATTAACACACACTGGGTTTCATAAAGCCATTAAAAAACAAAAGGGACTGCTTGTTCTTGGGCAGCGTGAGAAACACTTTTACTGCTGTTGGGGAACATGAACAAAAAGTATGTTTGCTTTTTTCGGCTAATCCCAAGCTAATTAAGATGTTAATTGACGAAATGCACGAAAACGATTAACTAGAGAAACTTTGTCTATATGTTGACTTTTAGTGATCCCCATCATGGGTTTATAAAGTTTTCTCTTGATATTTATTGTTTTAATATCCAAAATAGAGAAATAGATATTTTTTCATTACAATATATATAAGGGGTTGTCCATTAATTATGTAGTTATTAATTATTTGATCAAGCCGAATCTCACTAAATCTCACGAAGAGAGGGAGTTTCGGCAAATATCACGTAATTTTAAACAATCTCAAATATTAGTCTGAATAAAAATAATAAAGAAAATTGTATTTTTTAAATCCAGCGCATTTATACTAAAAATACAAATTTCGAAAGATCTCACGTGAGATTGGAAACTATCGAGATACATCTTACATCTCACCAGAGGGGGAGGGGTAATTCATGGGCGCCTCCTATGGTAATAATCACCGACAAAGCAATTTATTTCAATACTGTAACGTATGTTTTTTTTCCTTTCCAGAATGTTGATCACAAAATGAAGTACCGGTCGAAAAAGGGCTTGTTGCCCTTCATCGAACTGAACGGCGAAGAAATCGCAGACAGCGCCCTCATCATCAAAGAGTTGAGTCAGAAATTCAGCAACGATCTGGATGCTGCTCTGACAGCTGAACAACGGAACCTCGCTCACGCTACCATCAGTATGATCGAAAATCATCTTGCCTGGGTTGTCATGTGGTAAGTAAAACATCTACATTCTACATATAGGGTTTACGGAGAATCCCCTCTTATGGGTCTTTGTTTGAAAAAGTGGTCATCTAAAGGTGCCATTTCCTAGCGACGTCTGGCGCCCGCGTTTCGCCGCACACTGGTTCGTTTTTACGAACGTACGTGGCTAAAACCTGTATCAATGAAAAGTAATGAATCACTTTATAGGGAAACGAACCAGTGCGCGGCTAGCTAGGAAATAACGTAAAAGTGAAATTAATAAATATTATAGTTTTAATAAATAGAAATGTGAAAATATTCGTCAACTGATTGCCCATTGGGAAAAAGCTGTCAGTCAGACAACTGAAAATTCTGTGCGCCGTGCATTCTTGCTCTGACTGAAGTCTTACCTCCACTACACGCAGCTGATTGTTATTATTATATTTCTATTACGGGATGAAATAATTTGAATTTCATATTTTTTCACAAGTTCAGGCGCTCGATTGCCGTATTTTCCGAGTAGGTTAGGTAACGATAAGCCTGCATAACTTTTTAGATAACTTAATGGTACTCTTCCGATTTATAGCACAGACAGAATAATAGGTTAAGTACCATGTTTTTTATTAGTTCTGTTATCAGAGTTAGGTATTTTTCTATTATAATGAGTTAAACGATTTTTTATTCAATATTAGATTTGTTTTTATTCCTTTTGTATTAGAGATACTTTTTATTAAATAATTGAAGACTTTTTCTTTTTTTTATTGAAAACACCTTCTCACCAAACATTTTAAAACAGAGTCTTAAATGTGGTTTAAACACCTCTTTTTAAAAAAAAATGTTTAAAACATAACAACCCTGTTTACATGGTTTTACCATACTACAACCTGTGTAATTGTATTTGTTATTATAGGTGGCGTTCTAAATACCCAGATAGCGTCCTCAAGGGCTACAAAGTAAACCTCCAGCATGCGCTAGGCACCAGGATACCCAACGGAATTCTCAATTTCTTCTTCAAATTCGCTTATGGAAGAAAGGTAATGTAAACATAATATATTTTGGGGTATTGGAGCAGATACAATAGGTATTATTATTCAAAAAACAAATGCATGTTAGGTTTTGGGATGTATAGCAGTTGTTGGTTTTTTACTAGATCGTTTATAGAAAAAGAATTTGTTTTGGGGGATTTTTTTCTATGTATGGGTATCTATTAATAGTGATATCATTAAATAGTTCAATTTTTAGTAAAATTTTTGATAGTTTGGTATGTTTTTTTAATCTGCATGCTCAGTTCACAGTTTCTTTCTAAAACTACTTTCGTTGGTGTATGTCCCTTTCAGTTCTATCAAACCTTCATGGCTGGAGGCTAGTCCATATATGAGTGGAATTTTTGAAATACTTTTTTTATTGACTTGCTTCATTACGAATATCAAACATAAACTTAACATGTAAAACAACATAAAGCGTGCAAAAACACAAACTTATAGATATTATCCAATAAAAATAAATAAATAATAATTATGAAAAAATCAATCGGTAAAACATTGATTACAGAACATTATTAACCTCGAATGGAAATCTAGACACTCGAAGAAATTTTTCTCCTGAGAAATGTCCTAGTCCTGACTTACTATCGGGAAAAATCAAAGATTTTTCTTGATTTAAATAAGAACAATATACGGATTGCCACGAGATTTTTAACAGGTCACACTGTCTCCTCAATGAACACCTCAGTAGATTGAAGATAACAACTGCGACTGCAGATTCTATGGGGAAACTCCAGAGCACCTAATCATTGAGTGGACCCAAATACGTTTAAAATAAACGTATTTGAGTGGACCGAATCGACAACCATTCGTGCTATAAACTTTGGTACTTTCGGAAAGAGATAGAGGAAAAAAGTGGTAGACTGGTCACAATTGAGTAACTCAGAAAGTTATTTAAATAATTCCTTAGTCACCTTGCTAGCTAAATTTTGTTTTTAAACACCGATGTTCGACTTACAATGAATGCATTTCTTATAACTTTTCTTGAATTTTCAAACTATCAATAATTTTACTTAGAAAAGAGTCTCTAAAATCATAACCAACAATTCGATATAAGGGTGATACTGAAGGATTTGTTTCTCTAATGTTTAAAGCATGTTATCTTCCAGTGTTTTGTGTTATTAGTGGCGTTTTAACTTAAAATTGAGAATTTAGTGGTTCCAGGGGACCAAAAAGGCAAAGGCCCACGGGATCGGCGTCCACACTCCAGAGGAAATTGTCCAATTCGGTCAGGAAGACTTGAAAGTCCTGTCGGACATGTTGGCGGATAAGCCGTTCTTCTTTGGAGACGAACCAACCAATGTAAGTACCTATTTTATGTTACATCTGTCATCATACAAATGTAAGTATAATCACAATGTATAAAAAAATTCAATTAGGCCTCTTTTGAAATGCCACTTTCACAGAAATGCTTTAGAAAAGTTTGATGCCTATGTAAACACTTTTCAGTTTTTTTTCTTTCTTTTTTCTGAATAGAAACAATAGTTTCACAACAAAGAAACCATTTGAAAGAAAATAAATAAAAGAGACATAAAAAAAGGTCCACAGAAACGTTTAAAAAAGTTAAAGGGCTACAAAAACTCGTTAAAACAGTTTGTGGGCCGCTTAAACCCTTTAAAATAGTTAACGTACCTAAACCCTTTAAAATAGTTAAACCAAAAGAGCCTTTGAAAAGTTTCATGGTCTGTAAAACAGTTTGGGGGTCACAGAAACTCTTTAAAATAGTTTAAAAGTCACAAAAACTTTAAAAAAAATTAAAGACTCCTAACCTAACCCAACTTTAACACCGTTTGAGGGTCACAGAATCCTTCCGAAACTTTCAGACATAAGAAACCCTTTTAAAGATTCCAATGTCCCAGATATTGCTTTTTGGAGACCACAGAAGCTTTTAAAATAGTTTGAGAATTGTAGAAACTCTTTAAAACAGCTTAATGACCATTCCAATCTCTTCAAAACAGGTTGATAAAACAGTTTTTTATGGATCACAGAAACTCTTTAAATAGTTTGGATCACAGAACACTTTTAAAAATTTGAAGTCCACAGAAACTTTTACAACAGTTTGGGTATTACAGAAACTCTTTTAAACAGTTTCAGGGTCGTAAAACCCTTTAAAATAGTTTGAAAGCCACAGAAAGATTTACGAAACCACAGAAACCGTTTAAGGGTCCCAAAATCTTTAAAATACTCTATGATCGAAAAAAACGCGTCTAGTTTGGAAAAAACCTTCAATGGCATTTGGCATGTAGTTTAAGATGACACCGATTGTGATAGATGTGTTACAAGATGACACCGATTTTAATTTCAAAGCCACCTCTGAGACTTTTTTTTGATTGTATGGTAGTTTGAGGACCAGAGAAGTCCTTCAAGAAGCTTGAGGGCCATAGAAACTCCTTAAAACAGTTTGAGGGTCGTAGAAACACCTTTAAAACGTTTAAGGGCCACAGAAACTTTTTAAAAACGTTTTAAAACCACCGAATCACAACGGGTCTTTACAAAAGAATTATTGTAGTTATAAAACTAAATTAAAGTAATTTTTTCAGCTTGATGTTGTAGTGTTTGCCCACTTGGCTCAAATTTATTTCATCGACAAGGAAGTGGAGTGGGCCCTTCGAGACTACATGACTGAATCGTGCCCCAACTTAGTAGGACACGTCAATAGGATGAAGGAACGTTGTTTTGCCGATTGGGACGATATTTGCAGGTAAAACATGATCATAAATCTAATGTATATATTTGAGCTGAATAATAGCTGAATTTTGAACTTAAAAATTAAAAACATATTCTGTAATTAAGCCGGTCCCACACAATGTGTCAAACACCTTTTAACTTTGGACACATGAACATTTGCACATGGTGTAGGAGACACACTTGTGAATTGCAATATTGTCGAAGCCTATGCCAAATGATGCATCCAACTTTGATTCCAACGTTGGAAACATCGTGTAGGACTGGCTTTAGTATTTTACAGATAAAAATACAAAATATCGTTTTTTCAGCACGCTGGATTTGAATTCGCACCTTCCCAAACCCGTGCCTGAAGCCAAGGACGACAAAGAGGTCGCCAAGGACGAGAAGGAGAGCGACAAAGAAAAAGAACCAGAGGATAAGGATATTGAAAAAGAAAAGGTATAGTAATATAACTTACTACCCTTGTTTATATATTAACTAGTTATTCAGCGTGAATTAGTTCTGGAAGAACTAACCCCCTCACGCTCAAGAACGGTAAACTAATTAGAATTATTAACTTAATAAGTGTACCGTTCCTGCGATTGTTAGCGATTATTCACTTAATTAGAAATTCAGAATTTGAAAGACCCGCGATGCAATTCTCGTAGCCATCTATCAGTGAACTCCCAGAACTAACTCACACTGAATAACTAGTTAATATATAAACAACTTTGATAAACAAGGATACTACATATTAACCTAATTGTAAACTTTTTGACACGCTTTGTATTAACTATTTTGTGATTTTTTCATACAGGAGGAGGCGAAAGAGAAGGACAAAGCTGCAAACAAGGAGCCCGAAGAAAATAAAGAAAAAGAAGCAGCAAAGTAAAATAATAAGGGTTCTTGACACAACACCAACAAGACTTTTATCTTTTTCCATCCTAAACTTCATAATCTTCTTCACTTTTTTTTTAAATACTTAATAGCCCTCGTATACATATATAGAAATGAATCAGTGCAAGTTTTTAGTTTCTAAGTATATTTCATTTTTTTTATTATTTCCCAAACGTATTTAGCAATTAATTGTCACAGATCATCAAAGTTTGTGTTTTTTTTAATTTGTAGTCTATCGTCCTTTTTTCTGTTTGTTAAATATTAAAACGATTTTATTCAACTCATAAACACACGCAACAATTTTTTTTTCAAATAAAAAAATACTCGGCGTAATTCATTTTAGCTTCTTTTTTACGTAATTTTTTGATATAATGGACAGTTTTTATCGAAAATAAACAAAAAAAATTATATAGTAACTGCTAGTTAAGCATTATATTAATTATTGTTTGTATAAATATTTTAGCTAGGTTTTAATATAAATGTAAGCATGTGTCTGACAGGGAAACTTTGGACGGCTCAATACCCGATTCTCGAACAATCTCACCATTTTGTTTATCTCAAATTTGATTAAATAATTATCTTTCGGCCGTAGAAAGTTTTTTCTCTACCCCTGTATTACTCAGAGTGCAAAAATAACTTTTTTTTGCTTGCTGATTGGTCCTGGGGAACGTGAGTTTACATGTTAGTCCAGTCTTGTAACGTGGAATCGAAGATGCAATACGGAAACTCTGGTTTTTGATTCTTAAAATCTGGGATGGGCTGTTAAAAAACCATAGCGTAAAATTTTCTTTTGCGCGTAAAAATTTTTATTCACTTTAATACCTTATTTAGTTTTTTTGTCTATTATTATTAGTGTAAAAAGTTGTTTTTTACGGGTAAAGAACTATTTTTTACTCCAATAAACTACCCTATAAAAACTAGAAAACTTAAAAATACTTAATCCATAAAAATTTACTCGTAAAAATATATTGTTTAGAAAATAAGTAAAGTTTTGATGGATTTTTTTACGTTTAATAGTTTTTTTGTGGAGTAGAGTATTAGCGTAAAAAATTGTTTTTTACGTCTTGAAAAACTATTTTTTACGCTAATAAACTACTCCATAAACCATAACTAAAAATCTATTTAGTTTTTATGCGCGAAATAAATAGTTTTTGTACGTGAAAAAAATAGTTTTTTTTAAAAAACTTAAAAAGCCTACTCCATAAAAATCTATTTAATCTATTTTTTACGTCGTTTTACGGTTTTTAACAGCCCATCCTTGATTTGAAGACATCCAAAACCGGTGCTGTTTGTAAAGTAATCTTGATTCAACGCTTTTATTACTGTATGTACGATAAACTAATATTTAACGTATCCCCCCTAATAATTAAGTAGTGCATTTACTCATCAATTGTATCCATTCCACATTTTTAAACAAATACGCATTTTTCATAAAATAAAATCGGTTAGAGGGTATACATTTATTTCATATTCATCAATTTTTTAGCTGAAAAAATCAAATCAATAATTTTTTATTATGACTCTCTCTGACCATTGAATATTTTTAAATGGCTTTTGAAAAGGTTTTTTAAAATGATAAATGACGTTTAGGTCGTAATCATAGACTTTTGTATTTTTTTAACAGGATCATTTACAATTTTTTATGACCAGTTTTACTCTTTGGATAATAAAAAAAAATAAAATAACTGCGTGTAATTGATGGACCATTTTCTCAAAAAAAATTAAAGGAAAAAATGTTTTACTGATCAAGTTGCACAATTCATTTAAATCAACTTATTTGAATATCGTTTAAAATAGTGAAAAGAAAACGTGTTTTAATTGATCAATTTAATGATCAAAATGCATCAAACGTTTCGCACAAAAACTGTCATTAGACGGGCGCGATCTGATCAGTAAAAAATGAAGCTCAATAGATTGACTAGCATGTTAATTTATAATTTAGAGTCTCATTTTTTTAAAACTAAGATATAAGTTTGATTTAAAACTGTGTTGTACGCTATATAATTTAAATAAATAAGTTCATATTTTAAGTTTAAAGTTAGTGTTTTATTTTGTCCCTGTACAAAAAAATCCCTTGATATACAGGGTTTTTCAAAAGCGGCTCACCCCTATATCTTTTTTATTTTTTCCTGTAAAAAAACGAGATTCGCAGAGAAAACCGTATTCAATTAGTTTTGGTCACTTCCTGTTTCAGTCGAAATGGCTATAATTTGATTTTCGAATTGTACCCTCGGATTTTTTTAAATTTATTTTATAGATAATGGCAAATACAGAAAGACTTATCAACTCCGAGAAAACCAGATATCAGTTTATTTTTCACAAATTAAAAAAAAAAAGTTAAATAACAAAACATAAAATAAATACAAGAACAATACACAAATATATATTATATGACCGACTAATAAAAAAATATACAAAATTTAACCTTTTTTTACTTAGGAACTTTCTACTCAGATAATCCTAATATTTTTATTAAAAAAGAACAAGCCAATACCGCACTAATGAAAGTATTGGGTACTTTAGGGAGTGGAGTGTGCCATAAAGTACTGGGTACTTTATGGCACACACTGTATAAAAACTGAAATCTAATAATATACAAGCGTGTTTCGAAAAAATATAGTTATAATAATTATATTTTTAGATATAGTTATATTTTTAAAGAGATATTAGTCTTTCTCACAGATTAAAAAGATCGTTTAATAATATAAAATAAATACAAAAAACAATATACAAACATATATGACGGAGTTAATAAAAAATATAAAATATTTAACGTTTTTTAACTTACATTTACTCGGATAATTCCAATATTTTTATTAGTGAAGAGCAAGCGAATACTGCATTGGTAAAAGTGTTTGGTCTGGCATAATCCAGACCCCATTTGGCATCCCTTGTTGGCAATTGTGTATTTTCCAGTGGGCCAAATACTGAAGGTACGCTCGCAAGCCTCTTAGTTTTCAAAACCATGCTTTCCTTACGGTGAACCAGGGTTTGTATTTTCGAAAACCGTTGTCGAATGTTGGGTAAATTTTGAATAACCTGAAAAAAAGGATAAACATTGCATTATAAGCTTGGTGCATTTCAACCGATCGATGTTTTAAAACTCCGACAGCAGTGCTTGGTACGGCAGAAATTAGAATTGCCGGCCACTTTATTTCACGCTGTCCCGGTTACCGTTCATTTTGATCGCGTTTAAATAATATTGGAATCGTCGCTATGTCATAATATTTAAGTATTTTGATTTTTACTAGTGCAGTTGAAACTATAAACTTCACAGGTACGAAATTTGTGTGATGTAACGCTGTTTCAATTAGTAAAAATTAGGTGAAAAATAACCCGAACTGAGCGTCGCGTTGTGTTGTGAAAATTTCAAATGATAATAAAATTGCCGAAAAAATGTTAACACGAAAAGGAGGGCGTAATTCCGGGGTTATTAGGTGCACATTCAATACAAATCTCCTGGAACAAAATTTTTATAGCTTTCTCGCAGTGATTTGATCAAAAGCAAAAATGGATTCAGGCAGTTCGACGAAACAAATTAGTTAGTACTCGTTACATAATTAAAAAATTAAATAGGCATATAGGAGGATAAAATATAATTTGATTAATATTAATGGTATACTTTTATTAATCAACTAGTGCATAACTTTTTTATGAACGACTTCTAAAATTATAATTATGTACCTTTAAAAAAATGTCGTTACAGCCCAAATTATGTCCCACTAGCAAAACCGGTGCGTAAAACTATGCCCACTAATTTGCTGAGTTCAACTACGCAGTTGAACTCATGTAAACAGTTTTATTAGCTTGAATAATAACTTACAATACAAGTTAGACCTTCTGAAAATATCAAAATATTTAGCTTTTCATTTTTTTAGAATTTCCAAAAATTATACCTGCCAAACACTTTCAGAATAATTATATAACAATTTTTTAATGTTACTCGCTATTTAAATCCGTGTATTTGTTTAAGTCGGCTGTTTACGGTATTCTCCAATGTGACAGTACCAGAGGAGAATGCACCAAGCCTATATTGTGATAAAAACAAATCCATGTAAATACCTTTTTCCAAGGCTCTTCATGGGCAAACAGCCACAACAAAGTACACAGTGTCGAAAATAAAGGTGCTTCCTTATCGCACCAATGCAACAGCACGTTGATCATTGGATCTAGATACTCCGGATCCCAGCTGTGCGATCTAGTCTCTTTGTACTTGTAGAAGTTGATCAGGATGAACGTTGCCATGTTGCACGCGATCATCTCCGGGCGAGATCTAGCTGCTGAGGCTATTATGATGTAGAGCTGGTTGGGAAGCAGGAAACTCATACTTATACAGATGTTCTGGCAATGTCTCGTAATAAAATCTGTAATAAATTACAGATAGATTGTACAATACAAATACAAACAAAAGATTGTACAATTATTACAGAGAGATGTAATTAGACTTGTCAAATCATATGTCATCTTTGGTCTGTATTTATTAATAACTGGGTTAGTTTTTATTAGTATCTTATTATTACAGTTGAAGGGTCCAGGGGAAAACCTGATAAGCGCCATTTTTCTAATTTTACAGGAGAGCATTGGACGGTTGGTGGTTAGACAGTTTCTTTTTATAAGATACTTAATGAATTGGCAACATGGCACAGTTATATATAGGCGGCTTTCAAAATGTTCGATATTTCATTAATAGAGTACACATGGTGTCCCATTTTCGTGTGTTTTATGGGGTTTCTTATTTATGAGTAGAGATGCAAAGATGCGGTTTACAAAAATTAACTATTTTATTTTATAGATTTTCTTACAGTGCAAGTGGAGAAAGACACAGAAGACTTTTTCAAGAAAATACTTATTCTTGAACGACTTGGTATGAGGGCACTATTTTTCCGTCATGTCTGCGGTTCTCAATGAAAACAGAGCGAAAAATATTAGAATAGATCAACAGAATCTAACAAGATAACTAGAATCCTTCACAACACCTTCAAAATGAAAATTATATTCTTTGAACTCCCTGTAGATGACGTACCAAGAATGTACAACTTTAAGAAACATCTCACTGTAGTATTGAGCAATAAAAAGAACGGGAAGAGAGAGACGTTTACTCAGCGGGTAAAAGATGACCACATCATAACGTGGTATACTGATGATTCCAAAACCAAAGCAGGAGCCCTAGTATTTGGGCCGGAAACTAAATACTCCGAACCAATAGACACAAAGGGAACCCTCCAACGGTCTAAGACACTCAAAGAAATTTCTCACAATTTAGGACCAATAGAAATCAAAGATTTTCCTTGATTTAAGTAAGAACAAGCTTCGGATTGACCGGGGGTTTTAATTTAAGGTACTGCCTCCTCAATAAACACCTCAGTGCAGCTAAGAAACAACGGCGAATGCAGATTCTGTGGGGAAAATGGGAAGGCCGAGGGTGCCGAGACGACAACCATTCGCGCCATAAACTTGGGTACGACTGATACTGGAGATGGAGAACTAAACTCTGTAAAAGCGGTGAAACTAAAAACTGGTCACGGTGATTAACTTCCCCCCTTCCACACAATCTACAAATCGTTCAGAAAATTGAATTTTATAAAGGATTGGATACTAGATACTAAAAATTTAATCACACTTTTTTTAACAAAAAATACAAATGAATAATCTCCTACCTAAATCCTCCAGCGCTTTAATGATCATCAGCAAAGACGAATTCTTACTGGTCATACACAACATGGCCATCTCGCATCTTTGACCCAAAGTCTTACCACTCTGTATAGACGGTCTGGGATACTCTGGATTCCCGTTTCGTAATCTTCTGAGTGCTGTCATCACCGGAATGTTGGATTTTCTTACAGAGTAACCCTTCCATGATGCCTAAATTCATGAAAACGTTTTAAAATCTCAACTTTGTACAGGTTGTCCTTTTCGAGTTTTTTACAGGGTTTCTCTCTCTCGTTTGAGTACAGATACAAAATACAAAGATGCGGTTTTCACATCACTGTGATGTGAAAACTTTCTTATGAAACTAAAAATGCTACACACAGATTTGTCATAGCCTTATTTCCTGAAATACAGGGCGAATTTGAAATTGTTGAATTTTTCGACTTCCCTTGCATCTCGGTTATTTTTATAACTTATCGAAAAGGTGTAACCTGAATCTCATAGAGTATTTTACGCAGAAACCAGTGGCGTAACTAGTTTTTCGCTGGGAGCCGTCATTTGAAATATAATTCAAACTTTTTTTTTAAATGGGACACCCTGTATGTATATTTTTAATCTTATTTGTCTTTTCATGAGGTTTCTAAAAATATAATATTGTCACGGATTCCGTGAGTCCTCTAATTCAAAACACACGATAAAATACTTAACGAATTGTTTTCCAACTATATGCCCTATACTAATTATAACCCTTAACACAGAAATATCTATTTGAAGAACCTTCGCCAATTTGGCACAATTCGCTAACTACAGACTATTTCTTCACTAACTATAGACTATATCGCTGCGGATGTTCTTGCAACTTCTATTCTAAAACTCTGTCGAGTTCTTTGGGCTTCCAGAAACTTCCGCTGTCTCGCTCGGGATTTTCCATAAATGTCTAAGAGATGGCGCGCTACTCAATCACCGAAAGATGTCGCCACGCTTCTTTACTATATAAACACGCTTAGTGGTTTTTTGCTCTTCCACAGATGTCGCCATACACCTTGACAATATATTTTATACTTATTTTCATAAGAAAGGTAACGACAGGAAAAAATAAAATTGATTTTCAAAAAAATCCATTTTTTCGAAAAAACTCAGCAATCTTTGAAATTTTTAAAACTTTTTTGATGGCATCTTGGTGAATATCTCAAGGCGCAACTTTGTCCCAATTTATCTATCTTCGTATCTATTACGGTTTCCGAGATACCAATGCTCGTGCCTCGAATTTGTAGTACCCTATATACTCCATACTTATTTTCTTAAATAAGGTAAAAATGCATTATTTAACTTTTCAACATAAATCAACACTAGTTTAAAGGAGTATTATTGTTTTATTTTATTTAATTAAACCTGATAATTTTGCTTTCCATCCTGTTTTCTTAATAAACTGCACTGAAAATGGAACTTTTAAATGCTCTGTTTTGAGCTTTCTAAAAATATAACATACTGTATTTACATACGTACATACTTATTTTCATAAACAAGCTAGAAAAATGCATTATTTAACTTTTTATAGGCGGCTGGTTTAAAATATGTAATCGAAACAATGGAATAATTTATTCGACGTCAAATTTTGGTTATTGGCTATTCCACTCTAGTTTCTCTGTGTATAATTATTTCAGTAACTCTTGAGAGCGTGTTATCTAAAAGCTGCACAAGTTTATTTTAAGTGCAGTTTATTAAGATGGCACGATGGAAAACAAAATTGTTAAATTAAATAAAATGATAACACTTTTAAACTAGTTTTATTTATGTTAAAGGTTACAAAATGCATTTATTTACTTTTTAGAAAATCAAAAAACTAATTCCACATTCTCCTAGCCACTTTATTAGGGTTATCTGATAGTATTTTTAGAATTTCAAATTAGCTGATAATTTGTGAGATACAGGGGCCAACTTATATTTCATGAAGAACTCGGTCTCCTGAGTACAATGATATGCCACCCTCCTTATTGCACAAATTTATTTTTCGTTCAATTTTATTTATATTTCTTGGAACAGATCTTCTCCTTATACTTCCGAATGAATCCCTTTGTAAATACTGAGATGTATTGATTTCACATACACATATTATTTATTTTATATTATTTTTGATTATTTTATTGCATTTGATTTTTCGTATTCAATGTTTTATCCTACGTCATTATTAAGTTTGAAAGCTTATCAATATTGTAACGATGAATAGATTAAATATGTAAAAAACAGAGCCGGACTTGAAATTAGTTTAAATAAATTGTGCTCAAATTTCCGAAACAAAAAAAATATTAAGTGTGGCATATCATTGTACTGAGGAGACCGAGTTCTTTCATAATCCGAAATAAAAAATGCAGGTCCGTATTTAAAAAAAATTAAGTTGGCTTCTGTATCTCACAAATTATCGGCTAATTTGAAAATATAAAAATACTATCAAAAAACCCTAATAAAGTGCCAATGAGAATGTGCAATTTTTTTTTGATTTTCTAAAAAGCAACGACAGAAAAAAATAATTTATTTTCAAAAAAATCCGTTTATTTCCCAAAAACTCAGCAATCCTTGAAATTTTAAAACTTTTTTGATGGCATCTTGGTGAACATCCCAAAGCGCAACTTTGCCCCAATTTAACCATGTTCGTATCTATTACGGTTACCGAGATACCAATGTTCGTACCTCGAATTTGTAGCACCCTGTATTATATTTTTAGGAAGTTCATAAGTTCAAAACACATAAGTATGGGTCATATTTCCAGAATGATAGCTCGCAGCAAAAATCTAGTTACGTCACTGAATTCTACGTGAAAGACTCTATGGGACTCAGTTTTCACCTTTTCGATAAGTTATAAGGTAAATGGAACATTTTCAATTTCGCCCTGTATTTTAGAAACTAATCTGTGTATAGTATCTTTAGTTTAATAAAAAAGTAGTACAGTGATGTGAAAACCGCATCTTTGAATATCTAGTTATACAGAGATATATCTAGTTAAAAAGAGAAATCCTGTAAAACACAAGTACACTCATTTTAATTTACCTGAATTTTAACTGCTGCAGCGTTTTGAACCTTCAAAACCTTCCTGGCTTGAACTGCCTCAGGTAACAGCATGGGACTGTACTTTTTCCTTGCCAAATAACCTCTAGCCAAC
Source organism: Sitophilus oryzae (assembly GCF_002938485.1). Taxonomy (NCBI): domain Eukaryota; kingdom Metazoa; phylum Arthropoda; class Insecta; order Coleoptera; family Curculionidae; genus Sitophilus; species Sitophilus oryzae. The sequence continues at coordinate 1,036,407 of NW_022146270.1, forward strand.
CTCTGGATTCCCGTCACAGCTTTGTACTTATCCAAAAATGCCAATCGTTCCTGCTTCATCTTCATATAAGCCCTATAAAATACTTGGACAGTCATTACCGATTTTTTGAACATAAGGAACTTTATTCTCATCTCCTTCGATAAGATTGTGGCTTTCCACTTCCTCTGAATGACAAAAGTTGCGTGCCTCAACTTTCTGTACTTCTCCATTTCGTCTCTCATGGCTCTCTGGGCTCTGTACCGACTCTGCAAAACCAAAGCAGCCCATTTTATTCTGGAATACACCTCAACCTGCTTTACCATAGACTTATTAGCTCTATATCTTCTTTGAATCAAAAGAGCAGACTTTCTCAAAGCCTCGTACCTCGATCTCACTGCATTACCTAATTTGATAGCTCTAAATCTTTGCTGAATAATCACCACATCTCTTCTTAACATCTGATAGTAAGTTATTTCTTTTCTCATCGATATTATAGCCCTATACCTTCTTTGTATTACAAGAGCAGCGTTTCTTAGAGCAAGATATCTACTGCGGACTTTATTAGCTCTAAAATGACTCTGAATAAGTATAGCTGTTTTTCTTAGAGCTACATATTGCGTTCTAGCGATACCACCTAGTTTTCTAGCTCTAAATCTTTGCTGAATAATCATTACATCTCTTCTTAACATCTGATAGCAAGTTCTTCCTTTTCTCATCGATATTAGAGCCCTATACCTTCTTTGTATTACAAGAGCAGCGTTTCTTAGAGCAAGATATATACTGCGGACTTTATTAGCTCTAAAATGACTCTGAATAAGTATAGCTGTTTTTCTTAGAGCTACATATTGCGTTCTAGCGATACCACCTAGTTTTCTAGCTCTAAATCTTTGCTGAATAATCATTACATCTCTTCTTAACATCTGATAGTAAGTTCTTTTTTTTCTCATCAGTAATAAAGCCCTATACCTTCTTTGTATTACAAGAGCAGCGTTTCTTAGAGCAAGATATCTACATCGCACTTTATTAGCTCTAAAATGACTCTGAATAAGTATAGCTGTTTTTCTTCGAGCTACATATTGCGTTCTAGCGATACCACCTATTTTTCTAGCTCTAAATCTTTGCTGAATAATCATTACATGTCTTCTTAACATCTGATAGTAAGTTCTTTCCTTTCTCATCAATATCAAAGCCCTATACCTTCTTTGTATTACAAGAGCAGCGTTTCTTAGTGCAAGATATCTACATCGCACTTTATTAGCTCTAAAATGACTCTGAATAAATATAGCTGTTTTTCTTAGAGCTACATATTGCGTTCTAGCGATAATTCCAAGTTTTTTAGCCCTAAATCTTTGTTGAACGGTCATAATTTCTTTGTGCAACTTATCATAGTAACGTTTTTGTTCTCTCATGCATATTTGTGCTCTGAATCTTCTCTGAATGTTTATAACAGCGTTTCTTAAAGCTAAATATTTATTTCTGATCTTGTTCGCTCTATACGACTTCTGAATAAGTAACGCGTTCCGTTTTAGAGCTAGGAATTGGGTTCTTTGAGATGCGCCCAACTTTTTGGCTCTATATTTTTGTTGTATTAATATCACCAGCGATTGTAGTTTTTGGTAGTATTCTTTTTGTTTAATCATAGCTCTTTGAGCTCTGTACCTTCTCTGAATCGTTTTGGTTGCTTTCTTTAGAGCCAAAAACTCTTCTCTGGTATTTCTCATTAATACCAGTGATCTAAACCTCCTCTGAACCACAATTGTAACATTTCTCAACAATAAATACTCTTCTCTAACGTTTCTCATTTCCATTTGTGCCCTAAATTGCCTCTGAATAACTAAAACCGATTTTATAACTTTAAGATAATGCGTTCTTTCAAATTTGAATAAAACATTCTGCCTGAACCTCCTCTGAACGAAGATAGAAGCATTTCTTAAATCTTCATATGTTTGTTTTTGATATAACATCAGTTTTTGAGCTCTGTATCTTCTTTGAAGCACTATAACAGCATTTTTCAATTTAATATAACTATTTCGTGCCGTCTGCATAAGTTTGTTAGCTCTGTACCGATGCTGAACACTTAAAACAGCATTTCTGATGGTTTGGTATTCGTTTCTGGCAGTCAGCATCGTTTTCTGCGCCCGATATTTTCTCTGTACAAGTATCGTAGCATTACGTAAGTTAATATAGTTATTCCTTTCAAGTTTAGCAAGCCTGTTTGCTCTAAAACGTTCCTGAATTTCAGTAATACAATTTTTAAGATGTAGAAAGTTATATCTCTCTTCTCGCATCATTAACGTGGCTCTATATTTCTGCTGTATCTTTATGCTAGCCTTTTTCATAGTTTGAAACTTTATTTTTTCTTTTTCCATTTTTTTGTTGGCCCGATATTTTTCTTGTATAACTACAGCAGCTAGTTTAAGAGAAACAAACTGAGAACGACATTTTTTCATCTCTATAGTTGCCTTATACCATTTTTGAATACTCTGGGCGGCAGTTCTTTGTTTTATATACTCATTTCGTTGAGCAACCATCGCCTTATTTGCCCGATACCTACTCTGAGTAAACTGGACTACTTCTCTAAGCTTTTGGTAACTTTGTCTTTGTGATTCCATTAATTTGTACGCCCTGTATCTTTGCTGGATACAAATCACTGATGACCTCAGTTTTAAGAATGCTTCTTTATCAGCTTTCATTTTAATCCAAGCTCTATAATACTCCTGAATTTTTAAAACAGCATTTCTTTTCATTTCATAATTTGATCTATCAAGTCTCATCATAGTTATGGATAAATAAGTTTGCTCTATCAACAAAACCGCTTTTTTTGTATCTTTATATTGTTTTCTGACAGTTTTCATTTGAGAAACTGACCTGTACCAATTCTGGACAGTAATAACAGCATTTCTGATCAGCAAAAACCGTCTACGCATTACGCTCATCCTGTAGTAACTCTGTAACATTATTGCTGACTTCCTCATTTGTAAATATTCGCTTCTGTATTTTTTCATCTCCAAATAAGCTCTGAATCGTTTCTGAATAACTGAGGTAGATAATATTAATAAAACAAAGTTGTTTTTTTCGATTTTGCATTGCTGATTGGCTCTGAATTTTCTCTGGATAAAAACGACAGCGTTTTTGAACTTCAAAAACCTTTTTCTAGCAATATATGTTTTGAAATTCTTCTGAATTATTCTGGCAGCTGTTATTCTTTGATGATAGTTGTTCCTTATAAGCCAACCTTTGGCGTAGGCTTGAAGTTTGGTAATAACGTTGTGTTGAATGGTGTATCTTCGTTTGGCGATGATCATTCTGAAAAGACTCTGTATTTTAATCACTGCCTTCAATCTTCTACATTCTTCTATGTGATTTCTGACGAATTCTGACAAAACAAAGTATGTTTGCGACAATTTCTGTCTTCTGAACCAAGCTTGAATTTTCCTTACAGCACTTTCCCTAAGTTCCCGAACCTTTTGCAGTTTTCTTCTCTTCAAAACCACAGGAAGACTCCTAAACCACTGTTGTATAGAAGTGGCCTTAGTCACCATTAAAGGAGCCTCAAACTTGTATATTATCTGCCACAAAAAAGACAGCGTGTTCTCTTTATGACCGTCAACGATATCTTTCGGAGATATATCGTACAAAATCTCGAAACCAGTTTGTTTTAACGATTCAAACACCAGCTGCATGTTATGGACTTTTTGAAGCCTCGAAATGGCGGGAACTCGAAGTTTCGACGTTAAATCCGACCTCATCTGCAGTATTTCCATGACTTTGGTTAGTCTGACCCCATCGCGCAGATCTACGCCTAAATTTTTAACAGCATAATCGAACTCGTGAATGTAAGATTGGACGTGCGTAACCACGTATCCTTTAGACTTCAAATATTTAGTAATATCTCCTACTGCAGATAGAGTCTCTCTAGCAAAATGTGTTAGGACTGACTTACTGTCTTTTTCTGAAGCATTTTTACAGAATAAACACGGATCATGTTGAATGAGCTTAGCGTTTTTAGCCACATCCAAGAAATAAACTAGAATCAAGAATTTTTTGAGAATAAACTTCTTGAGATCGCTCGAATATTTCGGAGCATATGGAGTCTTGTGTTTTTTCATCAAATACGGGTCTTTAAAGAACCTTTCCATGATAAAATGAGCCAAACCGCTCACATCGGAATTAGTTTTTAAAGGAATAACCTCGTTGTATATTGTTTCAAGTCCTATCCTTAACCAGAGAGGATTATATCCTAATATTAAACCCATGATGTCGGATTTTAGCTTTAAATTCAAATGAACATCTTTATCGTCTCGAATAGAGAGCTTTCCCCATTCCACCACATCGCAAACCCTTTGAAGAACCTCACCAAGTTCCTTGGAACGAAACAAAGTTTGTGCTTGTTTTCTTAGATGAACAAGCTTGCTATTAACGTTGTAATTGAAAGAAACGGTTTCTTTGCTTGGCGCTTCTGCAATGTCTTTTTTCTTGCATTCCTGCCAAATTTTCGCAGCGTCTATTTCAGTTTTAACGCTCAGTTCTTCGGGAGGTGTCAAAAGAACGTTTAGCCATTTTTTAAAACGAATTTCTTGTTTATCTACCCATTCTTCTGTGCTGTAAACTGAGGAAGATATGAATGGATCTATGACGTTCGAGTATAGGAAAGGATTCCTCACGATAACAGATTTTTCTGAGGTTTCAGTGATAGTAGACATCAATTGTTGGTTTTTATCTTGGTTTGTAGCAAACTGTCTTAAATTTAGACCAGAGGTAGACTTGGAAATCCTGAAAGCTGATGAACTTCTTTTAGACCAGTCAGTTTTTGGATCAGTACTAATTCTGCCCCTTTTGAACGAATAATTACTGACATCTGGACTTTTCCGTTTTAAAGTGTTCCTAAACGAACCTTCGCTAAATACGGCAGATTCTTCAGCTATAGAAGACAAGTGTTGTTGTTTTCTAGTTTCAACACCATTTGCGTTACTCTCCCCAAAATCAAAAGAGTTTGGTTTCAAAAAAATGGGAGATTTGGATTGGGCTGTTTTACTGGATACTGAAGATTCCTCCAGACGGGCTATATCGCCTACAGAAGCGTCTTTAACGTAGGTGACACCGCTAAGATTGGGGCTGTTGCTTCCTTTAACGTAAGTCTCACTGCTGACGTTCAACTTGAAGGTAGCACTTGAAATTTGTAATTCCGTCTCTTGGGAATGGTCTCTGGAACAAAAACTGGGTGAAAACTTGTTAAGAGCCTGTTGCTTTGGATCAATTATAGGAGAAAGGACGAAGCTATCCGTATTTTTCAAATTATACTCGAAATTCGAAAATACCCTCTTCCTTACTGTTCCAGTTTGTTCCAAATTCTCACCATTGCGTCTATTCTGTTCTCTCAAAGGCAGGACTTGATTGGGCGGGTCCAAACTGTCCCTGAAAACCGGGGAATCATCGAGTTTAACGTCAAACGTTTCGTTTTCCAAAAGTTTTTCGAAACCCACGTTTTCCACATTCAAAACGACGTTTTGAATTGAAAAGGTTTCTCGACGTTCTGTCTGTGCCGAACTGAAAACGTACGTGTCTCGTTTTTCAAAACGTTCCTCGGATTGCAGAGAAAAATTCACACTGTTTGGAGATACAAACGACGATGCAGTACTGCTCAAAAAATATGGTTGATTTGGAGATAGTCGATTCTCTTTGTTAGAACTACCTTTAAAACCATTTTCTTTGGGAGAGACATATTTATTGGTTCGTTTATAACACACTTGCTGTTCATAGTAATTTTTTGGTGATAAATAGTTATTGCTTTTTGTAGGTGATCTATCTTTGAACTCGTTTTCACGATTGATCAAACGACTGTAATGAGTTTTTGGAGAAATATCACTTATATACGATGTTTGCTGTTCCCTATGACTTTTAGGGGATGAATATGTGGAGGTATAATATTTTACAGGTGATGATCTGTTTGATTTAAATTTCTTTATAGGAGAAATAGGTTTCCGGCTGAGAGGTAGTTTTATTGGCGATTTTTGGAGAGGTTTTTTTGGCTTATTTTTCGTTATTTTCGCACTGATTTTCTGTAAAAACATTCGAGATAATTAGAAAATTGAATAGGAATTTTTATGATTTGCTAAACATGCTATTAGCCCCATCACTTTAACTGAAATTTGAGGAAAGAATTAAAAAAAAAATAGAGAGTCGAAAGATTTGATACAGATAGTAGTTTTCTAATTTAAAAAATCATGTCAATCAACTTGTCAACCGACTTTTTTGAGCCACCCTATAGAACTTAAAATATTTTTCTGAAATAGGCCCTAGTACAAAATTTCTAAGGTTTTTTATAGGAGCTACAGATCGTCAGTGAAACATGTTAACCTACTAAGTCCATTTTTAACTTTATTTAAATAATATGTTTAATACATAAATTTTACCTTAAATTTTTAACGAAATATTGAGTTTGTTCCCCAACAAATATTATTGATATCTCTTTATTATATTAACTCATGAATATACTTGCTACATGTGTACATATCTTTTTGTACCGTTTCGTTTCTCTCCTCTAAAATTAGGAATAATGGAGTTAGCAGTTTAACACGTTTCACCGACGAGTTGCCCGACACACTATTTGGAGGACCCTGAATTCTTTTTCCTGAAAAATCTAAAGTTATTGGGCTACTATAGGCTTGGTGTATTTCAACCGATTTTTTAAAATTCCGACAGCAGCACTCGGTACTGAAGAAATCAAAACTTTCGGGCTCTGTATTTCACGCAGTCCCGGTTAACGTTCATGTTGATAGCATAGAAATAATATTGGAATCATGGCTATGTCATAATACTGAAGTATTTTGAGTTTTACTAGTGCAGTTACTGAAACTATAAACTTCTCAGATATTTAGTTAGAAGAATTTTTTTTTTGAATTAATAAGTGAATTTTTGAATTAATAAGTAAGAGAATGCACTATGTGTGCATTTTATGCACACATAGTGCATAATAGGAAACCAATTCATATTGGAAACTACATTAAGATTAAGTTTAATTTATTGTAAAATGTAAAAGTACATTTTATAAAACTAGTTAAAATATTTGCTAATTAAGAATTTGCCCATTATTAGCTTAAGATTTAATGTAGTTAAATTACTAAAAAAACTCTGACAGATATATACACTTACTTTTGTTGCAGCAGATTTTAAAGTGACCCCAATACTCCTGTTGATTCTTTTACCATCTGACAAAGTAAAACTGTATCTTCCTGCTTCCTCGCTTATTGCATTCCACGTCATTTCCAAAATCTTCTCACTACCTGCCTCAATATAGGTTTCACTCCAATTCACCGTAAAACATAATTCTTCTGGTAACGTTTTTGTCACAAATAACTATAAAAACGATATAAATATAATTGAAAATACTACAGATAGATGTTTATTAGTTACCTTAATTCCTTGCTGAGTTGGGTTCTGGATCAGCAATTTTCTGCTTTGTGAAGTACCAACAAGAACATCATCAAATGTGATTTTGGGAATTGGTGTAAAAGGTGCCAGTGACAATATCTCAATTTTAGTATCTTCCATGTTTCGGTCTTTTTGAACAACTCGTTTGGTTTTCTTTCTTACAACAGGTGATATCTATATAAAAAAAATATGTTGAAAACATCTTATAATATATTTGGATATATTTTTATATTTTTTTTATATTAAGGAATCTAAAAAAACATAAAAAGAACTTAAAAGGTCCACATAATTTAAAATATTCCACTGATAATCCATATGCATGTCTCTGGTGAATCTGTTTGTGACCTGGACTCTATTTTAGCATTAAAATATGTGTAGCTCTTATAGTAACTTTTACACTCAAAATTTCATTCGAATCCCTAAAAGCAGTTGAAAGAAAATTATAATAACTAATAAAAAATTAAGACTTTAACCTCCTGTAGCTACAAAACAACCCAGAATCAGACATTATGTTGATATAAAAAATAAATTTTATTTTTACATGAGGAATCTCCCCACAAGAGATGGTACATACTTTTTGAAATACCCTTTATGTAACTGTAACTTATGTAATTAAATATTTTAGTATAATATAAATAAGAAGTGAGAAAGGTATACCCCCAGCAGAGTATTTTTATTTTACGTCTCATATATTTTTTACAAATTTCGTGGGTATACAATTCCGTGTTTAGAAGAGATAATTCACGAAGTAATTAAATGATATACTTTATTACAGTTGGGGGGTTGGAAGTTTTAATCATCTGCTAATGATATTAACATGGTTAGCGAAACGCGCGTCCAGTGTACAAAGTGTTTTGGTGTATTGTGGTAAGTTAGTGTTTTATTTTGCTAAATATACTTTACCTAGAAGAATATGGCGAATAGTAAAATAGCAAAGTATTTAACATAAAAAAGACTTTGTTACAAGAAGAGGTATCTACATAAAAAAAACGTTGAAAACATCTCACCTATTTCTTAATTTTAATTTTGGGTTAATTCACCAACTAATTAAATATATTTTACCTGGAAGAACATGGTGAATCTCAGATAGCAAAACAAATAGATAACAAAAAGTTTTTAACATAAAAAAGATACAATAATAATGCACTATTTACACCTAAATCAACTGCCAACTTTTGAACTTTTGGAATTTAACTGAATTTATTTAAATTAGTTTAAATCTGGGAAATATCCAAAGATTATATTTATTTTCAATCTGAAGTTAGCTATGAAAATCAACAACGATCATATACATAAATAGTTCAAATAAGCAGGGTTCGGAAAACTACATGTTACTTTTAAAAACTACATTACATGTAGTTTATGTATAGGGTGTAGTTTATGTAACCTAGGTATGTAACTTTCAAATATCAAAGGTTTGAGGTGAGGTTATAATAAGTCGAAGCTTTAAAAACACATAATGTATTTAAGAAAACAGAAGAAATATGGCTTTAAATTTTCAATTGGTAAAGGTGTGGATCCGGTGGCTGACCTTGAAGCCCATATTTGCTGCTTTTGATCATCGATACTACGCAAGCGCACATCGTCGATGTTGCCAAATTGCAGTTTATTTTCGAATTATTTGCAGTTGAAAATTTTTTTTTTGCGTGTTAATCAATAATAATATGAATTCTATAATTAATTTTATAATTTCAGATTTATCTTGATATCCAAAATTAAGGTAAGAAGGATAATGAAGATTGTGAAATGAAAGTATTATGAATATATAAAATTGTAATAATAATAACATTTATTTATATATTTACATTAGAATTAAAATTTATCATTTACGGATTTTTGCTTAATGGTTTTAAACTTATTAGAATTATTTTATTTCTTTCAAGTTATTTAATTTCTAGTTATTTACAGGCAACAATAGTTTTGATTATATGTATTGATGTTTTGAAGTACTACCATGACGAGTCTTATTATAGAACAATACACGTCAATCGGAGATAGAGGTAACATTTTACCTATTATATGTATAATGTTACTAATATAATATACTTTGATTATAATTAATGTTTGTATCATCATTTCTTAAAAATATCAAGTTAGTGGATTTTATCGAACAGTGTGTTGATAAGCAGTGGCGGATACAGGGAGGGGCCCATGGGGCCCGGGCCCCCCAAAGTCTGTGAATTGTGTAAAATATTAGGCTTTTGTGTTAAAAATGGCGCCCTAAAAACCATATTCTACATTGCTTTTCATTTTGGGCCCCCCTAAAATAAATTCCTGTATCCGCCCCTGTTGATAAGACTAAAATAAGCTTTATGTTTTATCTTTTTCTTTTTAGAAGGGAGATGGTTTGTATCGTAGAATACATTACAGTATTTAATATCGTACTACTTTGATATTCTTTTCTTAATTTACTGTAATTTCTTGTTTCCTATAATGCCAAATCTTGACAATATGGTGAAGGTTGAGTTTTGATCTTATTAGTTTTATAAGAATAATAATAATAATAGAAATACAAGACTAATATTAAGACTTAGTTTGTGATTTATATTAAGATCTTTCTTATAATATTTGTTATGTCTTCATCTTAATACTATATTATGCTTGGTCTGGAAAATAAATGTTAAAATATCTTAATTTTGCATATCCTATTCATCCTTCCATTAGGAAAAATATGGTTTATAAATCATATATGCTAAGAAAATCACATAAATTAGGTGTAAGAATAGAGAAATCTTAATGTAGCAGAAAAATTAATGCAATATATGTATAAGCAGAATTAAACAAGGTAACTGTTTATTCATGTTCAATTAAATGTTGCTGAAGCTGATTCTACAATTTTAATTACGGAGGCTAAAAGGCCCTTTAAGGCCTCCGTAGTTTTGATGGAATGTTAAAAAATCTACTATGAACCTGACATGGAGCTACAGCATTTAAAAATTAAAAAAAAAAGAAAAAACTTGGACACATCCCTTTTAATTTCCCGAATTTTTAATAAAGCACTTTTTAAACGTAGCATAATAATCTAGATAGGAATCTAGAGTTTTATTTCTATATAATTTTATTGACTATAAAAATACATAATAAGCGTTCACGTGTTATGCGAAATATTAAAATAATATACCGCGTACTATGATTGAAAAAAAAATAGCGTCAGCAATGACTATGAAATGAAGATCGCTGTCATTTTATGAAAATGTCCTCAATCGTCATTTCCCAGCCAACTGGACGCTGTTTTTTCGATCATACGGTATATATTGACAAAAAAACACTGAAAAGTACATATTTGTTTTCTACTGAAAATAATTCCAAAAAACTCGCAATCTGGCAACATCGAAGATGTGCGCATGCGTAGTGTCAGTGACTATATGCAGCAAAAACTCGTTTCAAGGTCAGCCACCGGATCCACACCATTACCTTTCAATTTAAGATGGAACAGAAAATATATGATTTACTAACCGACAGTAAATCCGGTTGGAACGTTTTTCAACTTCTGCGCAAACTCCTTACCAAAGCTCCTTACTGTAAGAAACCGTTTCTTACGCGGGTTGGAACGAACCTGATAACATAGGAATGATACCACTCATAGATAAAGGGGTAAAAACTGCCCACAGTCCGACAGTGCATTTCCGAATCGATATTCATTGTATACTTTATTGCACTTTATTGTTTATAGTGTATGGCGTCAATACCTAGTTTTCAGTTGTTTGATGTGTGTTTTCTTTATTGTATTGTCCATTTGTCTCTCTTTGTCGGTTGCATTTTATTTTTTATTCCTTTATCTATGATTTTATACGTTAAAGGTTCTGTAGCATCCCTGTGTAGTTGCAGCTTCGCTCCTATTGGTCCAATAGTTCAAACAGCTGTCAATTTTAAATTTAGTACAGCTCCCATTGGTCGTTTGAAGTGTCAATCAGTGTCGCTGTCGACACGACGCAGTTCTGAGAACGGGGCTTTACGAGACAACTTAATAACCCTATGATGTTAGTTATTCTATGCCTATGATGGTCCAGAAAAATTGCTTCGGTCTGCTTTGGTTAAAAAGGGTTAAAAGTAGTTAAAAGTCTTAATTAATTTGTTATGACAATGGTTGATAATCTTTTGAGCGATTTCACCAATTCCAATGATTTATCAACTACTTCAGAGTTTTGCCATTTATATAAAAATTCCAATAGAGCTAATAAGCTATCACAACATGAGCGAAGAGAATTATTATTAAAAGACCAAAAGAATAGGCGGCATGATCTAGTTGATGGTTTTCGAGATGTAGCTAAAATATTTTTCGATGATGAGAACGTCGAGTTTTCTGAAAGTACTGAAGTTTTGGTGGATATGGATTTTGACAATATCGAAGAGCAAAAAAAGCCACAAACGTTTAATTTCATGGAATCTGAATGGTTTTCTGAAGTCCCAGAGGATCTAGAAGAGAATTGGTTAGTAAAACTTGTTCCTGAAGGTTTTAGAGTACTGGCAGTAGCCAAGAGGAATAAAACAATTATTTTTAATAAAAAAGGTCGAGTTTTAACCCTAAAGACACACCTTCCTGGTGGCGGTCTTACTAAGGGCAGCGGTTTAACAGTTTTAGATTGCATATATAATAAAGTTTCAAAAACAATATTTATCTTGGACTGTTTACATTGGAATACTATGTCATTACTTGATAGTGAAACTAATTTCAGATTTTATTGGTTGAAAAATAAGTTTGATGAAAATTCTAAGTTCGTTCAGACAAATAAATCTTTCAAGTTATATCCGCTGGATTTTTTTCCTGCTCAAAGGGCAATTATCCAAGATAAAGTGTTTGAGCCTCTTAATACAGAGAATAAAGTTTTATGTGAGGGACTGGCATTTTATCACAAAGAGTTGCATTATATTTTTGAAGAAACACCATTACTTGGTTGGTTATTTACATACATGTTACCAGAAAAACTAGGCTTAGATATTTTACCAGAAAATTTGTCAAAAATGCCTAATAACTACGAATGCCTTGAGAAATATGTGGAAAACTTGAAACAAAAAAATAATCAGAAACATTGGAGGAAATCAAAACAGGAAAAGAATAAAATGGATATTTCTTAAGGCATTGTATTTACAACTTGTGTATAGATATAATACATTATATTTACAACACAAGTCAGTTTATTTTGTTTATTAGTCCTTGAAACTCTACTTAAATTGTTATTTATAACACACTTGACAATAATATCATATAAAAAAGTGTGAAAAACCATAAGATTTCTGATATCGTATTTATGTTTTTAAATACAGTAAAAAATATATTTTAGTTTAACCTCAGAAAATTACTTGTATATATGATTTTTATTTTATTAATAATAAATACATCTAGTATCCTAATGTTTATTAAAAAATTGTATTATTACATGTCTATTCCCTGTGTAGTATGTAAAGCCAAGGACACACCTGAAGAACGTTACCATTTGTTCGTGTGCATTGGCATGTCATGCTACCCGTTCGCACGGGGTGGCATGACACATTTGAACGAATCCTTTTCTTTTGCTGACATTTCCACCATTTGCACTCTTTCCAATTGCTGCATTTTTACCGATACGTCCACAACGCAACGTTTTCAACCATTCGCGGTTCGCATTTTTCTTTGATCTATTCACTTTTACCGCCAGAGGATGGAAAGCGTTCATTCGCGCTGAAACCCTTCGTCGTGACGTACATTCGCTGCGAATGCACGTCCACACCCGAGAAAGATTTCCTCGCGAATGGTAACGTTCGTCAAGTCTGTCCTCGGCTTAAGAACTTGTTTGTTGTTTGTACATATATCTATTTTACTGCTTATAAACATAAAAATGATAATAAATAATTTAAATAAGATTATTGAAATGCAAGGATTGCTAAGTCACATTATCATTATTTTAACTTTTAGGATTTGAGCAAATAAACATTTTGAAAACAAAAGTAAAATGTACATTTATTTAAAAATACCACAGTATAGTACTCTTATTATGTCATACAAAATTGTAAATGGTTATGATTGGTTAAAATTTCTTGATTATTTAAGAAATTTATAATTACATTATATAAAATACATTGTGATGAATTAATTTATTACTAATTCAAACCTAAGCTGACTGAAATAAGTTCATCATAAGTATACAAAAAAATATATTCTTGTTATCTTAAGGAGCCACTCGTTTTGGGTCACGTGGAAACATCGATGTTTTTCTAACATTATCTAGCCCCAAGTATAACATAACTACCCTTTCTAGACCTATTCCACCTCCAGCGTGGGGAGGACATCCATATTTGAAAGCATCTATATATGCAGCTATCTTAGTTATATCTAAAAATATCGAATAGTTAGTCTTATGTAGGTAGTATATGTGAAAATATACAGGTTGTTAACTGGACGGTTACTTATTGGGGAACAGAATGGCAACACTGCCTAAGGTAAGCTGCCGACTCGTCCCGTCGCGTCGCGTAGTCTCTCGACGAGCGGGCCGAGGTTGCCATATTTCAACCATAAAGCCAGAGATATAGAGATAGGAGAATGAGCTTGAAGGTGCGCAGAAATGAAGATCCCCATGGCCGCCATGATAATGTTTAGGTCTATAGGGGGAATTCAAAAAGTAATGATCATACTAGAGTGGTTTATGATATATTAAATTAAGATTAATTATTATATTATTAGCTATAATACAGTTGCGGTATTATATCTATAAAAAAATAAATAAGTATTTTAGTATTCTTCTATCATAGGAATTTTGTATATAAAAGCTTACTATAAATATTTTAAGAAGTTTGTTTTAGTCATTATTTTCGTTTATTGAAAATAATTTTGGATGTTTTTAAAAGATTCTTACTTCAAATAAATATGGGAAACTAAAGAAAAATAGAAAGAAATGCAATCTCTAACGTTATGAGAATTTTTCAAATTTATTGTGTTACAAATTTGTTGAGTATATTTTTCAGAGAATAAAACAAAAACTGAATATCATAAACATTTATTTTCTAAACAAAATTTTACATAGGTATATGTTAATATATCACCAGATCATCACACATAATTATTGCATAGTTAATGCAAAATATTCAATATATACAAATAATATCTGAATTAATCTTGAAACATATTTATGTAGTATCCTTCTACTACGTGATTAAGTATATCAATGTAATGACTATATAAAAAGAATTTGAAATAATCAAAATATATACTTCAGAAATACGAGAAATACATTTAATTTTTTAATGTATTTAATTTTTATAAATAATACTAGGTTATACAAATAAGTATAAAACATAAATATAACTTACAAGTGAAAAGTAATTTGTGTATGACGACCAGTATTCTTCCTGTTATTCTTGCACTCTTTTCTCTTTTACAGTACAAGACATGATTAAAAGACTATATATTAAAAATAAAATACTAAACAAAGAACTATCACTAAACAATACACTAATTGGCTATACCAGCTAAAACACTAACAAAAATTATTTTTTACACAAAAAAAACACTAGAAACAGTTCAGAATAGTAGAAAAACTGTTTATCACGATCATCATCATCATTTTCAAGTTTCAGCTTATTCAACCATTTCCAATTATGATGTAGCCTTCCTCACATATTTAGATCTATTGTCTGTCCTTCTTGCCAGGTGTCCTGCCCATTGCCACTTCAGGGGTGCAACTTTGTTCAAGTTAGCAACCGATCGTTTAGAAGCGATGTCTAAGCCAGATCGGTACTATGTTCATTGCAAAACTATTGTCGCTCAAATGCTGTGAAATATGGTATCACTATCACACTCTTGCACACGTGTGCGACACGGTCTAGTCTGTCGCCTCGCCACAAAGCGAGAAATCAGAATATCGCTACGAATCGATGTTGCTACTGAACATAGTGCCTCAAGCTACAAATTACTTTACTATCGCTTTGAAACATGAATAAAGTTGCACCCCAGGAATTTGACTCTGTGGATCACATCTATTATCTGGGTTTTGTGTCGTATCCACTCTATTCTTTTAGGGTCCCAGCATTTCGTTCTATTGAGTTTTGTGCAATGTGCAGTTTCCTTATGATGTCCGTTTTAAGTGTCCAGGTTTCACATGCATAAGTCATCACTGGTAGTACACATTGGTTGAATGTTTTGTTCTTTAGATAAAGTGGAATTCAAGATTTGAATATGATTGAGTTTTTTCCATAAGTACTCCATGCCAACTTAATTCTTCTGTTGATTTCTGGTAATAGAGATCCCGAGCTGTGTATTAGTTGTCCAAATACATGTATTCTTCTACGATTTCCAGTGCTGTGTTATTTATTAGAATGGCTTTTCTGTCCACTAGTTCATTATACAGTACTTTTTGCTAAGAGCATTTTGTAGCTTGTAGTTCCTCAGGACTCTTAGCAATTAGGACTATGTCATTAGCAAATCTTAGATGGTCGAGATATTCTCCATCTATTTTTAATCCTTTGTTGGTTCAGTCCAGTTGACGGAAGATTTCTTCTAGTGTTGCTGTAAACAGCTTTGGGGATATCGTGGTTCCTGGTCGTACTCGTATTCCTTTACCACTTTACCAGTTGGGAACTCTGGGGTTGTTTTATAAATCATTACTCTTGCTTTGGTTTCTTTGTATATATTGGCGAGAGTTTCTATATAAGGCCTTGCTTCGCTAGTTGCTAGGGCTTCTATTATTGCCTTAGGATATATTGAATCAAAAGCCTTCTCAAAGTCTATAAAGGCTATGGCTAGTGGAAGTTCGTATTCTTTTGTTCGGCTGATAGTTTCTTGTGTACGTATGTGATCAATCGTGCTGAAGAATGCTGAAGAAAAGCTGTTTATATCAGTCCTTAAGTTAAAAAAAAAGAAAAATTACATTAACCTCGAAAAAAATAGCAAAACAATAGGATGAAATGTCAGAACGGTCTGCTGCTATTACTTTTTGATTTCCCCTGTAAGCCTAAACATTAACATAGCGCCCATGTAGGCATAACAAGATTTTTGGATGCGCACTCGTCGAAGCTCATTCTCCTTATGTGTATATCTCTGCATAAAGCTCTTGCTGCGAGTAATAAACAAATTAACAACCTCTATGTATAATGTTAACAAAATTTTGATATATAGGTACTAGAATTTCAAGTCCTTAACAAGGGAAGTAAATTTTCTAGATGTCTAGCTTTAAGGAATATGTAAGGAACAAGTTCTTGGAACTATCAGAACAAATTTAAAAATAATCCAGGATTATCTAAAGTAATCAAAAAGGAACCCAAAAATACAATAATATATAAGGTGTTACATTTAAAAAAATAATCGACGTCCACCCACTTATACATTTCTGAGACACCCTTTGCAAGTATGCACAGGGTGTATTAAAGAAAGTCCTTAGGTTTTTTTACCTATAGGAGCTATGGATGACCAACGCACTGCGACCCTAAATAAAAAGGTGCTTATGTGCTGTACAGGGTGTTCCATTTTGGTTTAAATCATACGGTTTTTGTCAAACGGAATATGCCGTAAACAACATTTTCATAGCCCTCTTCGTTTCTGAGCTACAAGGTCTTTTTGAAAATTTTGCAATTTGTAATATATTTGCAATATAATGAATCCCGTTATAAAAAAAAGAAAAATATATTCAGATTCAGTGGTAACAGTTCAAAAGTAAAATATTTCAATCCCAAATAAAATTTTAATATGTGTGTATGACTATTTTAGTAAATACCATTTTGATTTTTTTGTTATCAATCACGGCCTACTAATAAGAAAATGATCTCTTTTAAATATTGCAGGAATAGTGAAAATAAATATAGAGTGATGTATATTTTTGAAAAGATCATAGCAAGACGGATAATATGATTTATAAGTATACAGGGTGTTCCATTTGAAAAACATAACTTTAATTCTTATTCTCAAAAATATTTTTTTCGTAGAAAAACCAACTACGCCACTGTATTCTACGTAAAAAGTTCACAAGAATCAGTTTTCGCCTTCTCTATATCGTTCTCAATACGGGGGCTGTCCCAAATTCCAAAATATTCGAAAAGACCCAGTAGTTCAGACACCAAGAGGGCTAACAAAATTTTGTTGATAGCATCGTCCGTTTGGCAAAAAAGTGGGACAGGTTTGTGCAAACTGCATCCTCTTATCTTTACTAATAACAGACATACAGTATGATTTAATCAAAATGGGACACCCTGTTGGTTGGGCATATTTTATGATCCCAAATCTTGCAAACTTATTTTCACTCTCCAAGTCATAAGTTGTTACAAAATGTTAGTATTAAAAGTAACGAAAAATTCTCTTGAGCGAGTTATTCGTAAAAGTGTGAATTATACAGTGTCACAGATATAGTCTGCATGAATGTCACTAATGTCAATTTTCAGCTATATAGTTGAACATTATTGTTTCAAAATCCGATGGGCACATAAAACTTTATATTTAAGAAAAAAGGTTGCACTAGAGCTGTCCCGATTTTTTAAATACAAAAGATGGCAACCCTAGGCCCATATGATGCGGATATTATCTGTGACACTGTAGATCCTGATTATCATACCAATCCCATGAAATTTAGCTCTTTCCGTCAAAAACTGGGCATCGTGAACCCTTTGGGCACCACTTAGTATTTCTTCTCCCCTCATAAACATATCATAAGAATTAGAAAATTTGGCATTTTGAGGATCAGGCATAGTATAAAAAGGTCTGACAGCCAAAGGATATTTGTCCAAAATATAAAAATCTGTATCATATTTAGCCTAAAAAATGACAGTTGATTTATTTTTTTATAGATGGCCCTGGTCACTTTATTTCCGTGGTCTGTATTTTAATGCATATGACAGAGATAAATATTTATGATCATATGTCAGACAGAGAGACAAAATAAAAAGCTACATACACACTCAATTCTGTTAGACTTAAGCATTGATAACTTGGAAGAAGATATCAATGCTTTTGAATTTGCAATTGGTTTCTTCCGATTAGTTCAGAAATAGTGTTAGTAATCGTATTTTAAGGTGTAAATTTTCAAATCAAAGAGCTCTCAATTCTGACCCTAGTGACCAAAATAACTATGATTTTTGGTTTTTGTAGTTTCGCCAGCGACACAACGTAGTTCTGAAACCGAGGCTTAATAAGGATCTATTACAGCTATAGTAAAATGAGTAACTAATTGTGGAAATTAAAGATCCAGCGCTAGATGCCACATTTTTCGTAAATGCTTACTTGGGCAGTTTGAAATTTTTATTCAAAATCCGGCAATACCGCATAGAAGAAATGCATCAACGCAACTTCTTTCTCTTTTTAATACATTTAATTTTTCATTATGATATCTACATTTTATCACTGTCTTAAGCTTGATTTTCATGCATCCGTTGTCCGACGATACGTTGATACGATATAAATTTCATTGGTTGTATTTAAAGGCTTCGATTGATTAACCGTTTCTAACCAACCGAAGTCTTTAAATTTAACCAATGAAATTAATATCGTATCAACGTATCGTCGGACAACGGATGCATGAAAATCAAGCTTTACACGTTAAAATCCAGACCACGCTACTACAGTAACCAAATATGTGTAAGTATACCTATAATAAAACAATATTTACCTTAACTAAACGTCCTAATAACTTTTCAACTGGTGTACTCAAATCATCCTCTTCCCCAATTTCAACTCCAGCTTCTGCTAACATCTTTCTGATTTCTGGATATTGTAAAACTAAGGGGGGATCTAAGAAAGTGAACGGCTCTGCTGGATATTGTTGATTAATTATAGAAATTTCAGTTTTATATCTAAAAAAATCAGCTGTTTAACCTGCTCAATAGAATGTAATAAGTAAAATTTTATACTGATCACGAAGGCCTTTAAATATTTCAGTAAATAAATTTCCAATAAGTAACATCACTTCATGATAATGATACTTAAATGCCATTTCTAAATCTAGGCCAGTAAATTCAGTTAAATGTCTGTGAGTGTTTGAGTCCTCTGCACGAAACACAGCCCCTACAGTAAAAACTTTATCAAAATCAGCAGCTATAGCCATTTGTTTGTAGAGCTGGGGACTTTGAGCTAAATATGCAGAACCTAAAAAATAACATAAATCTAAATTGTTCATAATATACAAATTTAATGAAAATTAGTACCTTTGAAGTAACTCACAGTAAAAACATTAGCACCCCCCTCAGAAGCTGCTGGTATAATTTTTGGTGTATGAATTTCCACAAATCCTTGTTTTGTTAGACAATCACGAAAAAGTCTACACACACCAGCTTCCAATCTAACAATATTAAAAAGATATAATAGGTACCTTAAATACATGGTGTCCCAATATTCCGTGGACATGTAGAGAGTGGGAGGACGGTTTCACCGCAACATTAATTATTGTAGAATGTAGAATAGTGGAAGGGGGGTTTTCCCCGAATATAGAACTATTATGTATTTTTGGAAAAAAAGTTAATTGCACACAATTTACCTCTATACAAAAGTGCTTCGTTTGTCCGTCATAGGGATCAAATTTTAAAACAAAAAAGCACATTTTTTAAGGTATTTTAAGAACCGTCATTCCGATCTGAATCAGATTTGGTTTTCCCAAGGGCTTTGACATTTTGGTGTTCATTTTTACAAAATTCATGAAAAAGTACGGAAAGGGTGAAAACTACCCCACCCCTACATACATTTTAGTAGAAATAATTTACAACTCCACCGATCTCTGATTATTTTATCATAAAATGATCCCTCTATTATTTACTACATTTTTGTCTCTTGTATAAAAGATATCCACATAATCTTAAATTAATTAACGTTCAGGTTTAGTTCAGGTTTATTGTTGATGCCCTCTAGCGGACAAACTAAGCACTTTTCTATAAAGGTAAACTGTGTGCAATTAACTTATTCTGATTCTAAAAATACATAATTGTTCCATGTCCACCGAATATTGGAACTCTCTGTATATTTTGTAGGTCTGCTTTGGAAAAAATACTGATTTTTTTCTCAATAACAATGCGATGTGGCGTATTTTACAAGAGACAAAAAATTACTACATTTTTTGTCTCTTGTAAAAAACGCTATATAATACTAGAAGAACCATTTTACGAAAAAAATTGGGTGGTCGGTGGAGTTGGAATATATTTCAACTAAAATTAATGTAGGGATGGAGGTAATTTTCACCCTTCCCGTATTTTTATTTTTTATTTTTATGACAGTCAAACGTTAAAGCGCTTAGCAAAACATAGGTACCCCAAAACCGTTCTTAAAATATCTTAAAAAATGTGTAATTTTTTAAAAGTTTATTTTAACAAACGAAGCACTTTCATTTACTTGTATAGAGGAAATTGTGTCCAATGAACTTATTTTGATCCGATAAAATATAAAGTAGTTCTATGATCACGGAATATTAGGACACCCTGTATAATATTTTTTTGTACCTAAATATTGCTTGATTAGTTGGAGTTCTTAAATCCAATATTCTATTATCTAATCTAGTATCTTGATTAACTCGTATTTTAAGGGACTCTTCGTCCTACAAAATGTAAGCGTTATAATTATGCAAAAGTCTAGAACATTTCATACATCTGGTTTCTCAGGTCTACTAGCATCCTCAATCTGTAAAGGCAATTGTGGAAGCGAACTAGACACTATCCATATTTGGGATACAATTAGCTCAACATCATTTTGAGTGCAACCTCCTACTCCAGATGGAACTTCTGCAACTTTTGCTTCAATATCTATTATACTTTCTTTTGAGATGCTAAAGTATAGATGAAAGAAATAATTTATAAATATCCATAATTTATTGCAAATAAAACTAACTTGCTAGAAAACTTTACCATAGCTTTTGAAACCGTTTCTGATACATTTATAAGAGCTTGTGCTGTAAATTCTCGTTCTCGAAGAACAATAAAACATTGTTTTCCTCTAGCTCTAACTGCGTGTAATCTACTCCTAACCCAGATTACATTATTTATTAAAGATTTGTTTAAATCTTTAAGGTATGTAAATGTACGTTTAGGCGATGATGGATCAGATCGAATTAATGGTAATGTTCCATACTTCCCAGTAGATACATCTTCTACAATAACAAGAGATAAGTAACACATTTTGCGTATCATATTATAAATAGATATATTTTGTAAATAACTTTCACATTGCTTGCATTTTATATCCAAGATGTTAGTTTACAGCGTTTTCAGATGGAGCGGAGCGTCCGCGACTTCAAGCAAGTACTGTGCAAGTAACATGAGTTTATATGAACGATTTCACATGGGTAGCGTATGCTCCGTCCGAACGAGCTATATTGGAAAAACATCCGCGCGTACGGTCCGCTCCATCTGAAAGCGGTGTTAGGGCTTTTGTTCGAGTCTATGCCCTACTAAATAAATACGCCATTAGAATATAAAATTAGTATAACAGAACAATTTTTTTACTGAGATAATAATTTCTTATCTATACTTCATATCATTGTTATTACCTAATATTTCAAACGTTCGGATACCCAAGCTCATAGTATAATTTTAATATTTATTTTTTAAACGAACTGTATTGTAAGCAATGAATCAGTTCTCACCAAAGGTTCTCACGATTCTTTGAACGAACCAGCCGTAGAAACGAACGGAGTCGCATTGTGATCCGATTCAATTCGTACGACTCGTTCGTTCAAATTTTATGGATCCGTGCTGGCCACGATTCAATTGAACGAATTGATCGAATATAACGATTCATTTTTAATACTCGTTCAATCTTTGCCCACCTCTAATATGTACAGTGATGCCAATTCGTGGGAATTTTCGAGATCCACAGGGAAAATGGAAATTTTAATCCAAAACACCATATTCGTGGGAAATTCTAAAGTTTATGTATTATTCGTAAAAAAGTAGTTATCGTATACGCATTCAACAAACTGAGTAAATTGAAACTTTTATAATGAACTCGGTAAAAATATTTTCCGCATCGCCTACCGTGGTCCTCATACAGAACGGAACGCGCAAGCAGCCCGTAGACCGCCTAGGTGGCTATAGTCTATCCAACGATAAAATCCATGAAAGTGAGATATTGTGTCTGTCATTTTAACGCACTAGCACTTTTTTTTCTGTCATTTTTTGGATGTCGTCTGTGGATATCTTCCCTGGTTCCATGGCTCGTTCAATTCATTCATTTCGTCTGGTCAGCTGCAGTTGGGTGGCAATGTCTTTTCCTTAACAAGGCACTATAATGTCTAATTCGACGGATGAAAGCGTAAATGAATAGCAACGAAAGATGTGGGAATTTTTTAGAAAAAAGAAGAAAATTTTGACCGTCTTCGTGAGAAATCGGTGAGAAATTTCGGAAAATTGGCAACACTGAGTATGTATGAATAAACAACCCATTTAATGCTGTTTTTTCGCAAAATTTTGGGATTTGGCTTTTCAGTATTAAGTAGCTTTCCGGGATAGTAAAATGACTTTCAGGGATCCGGGACAACGTACCCAAATCCCGTATTTTCCCGGACGTCTGGCAACCCTAGTTGTGAGTGCAGTGTCCATAGATAAAAGAAAATAATCTTCTATTAAGATAGATATGAAACTTAATAGTAAAATTTTGGGTCAAAGCGCCCCCCGTGTTCTTAGTAGAGACTACGTTGCACCCAGCGCCTTCGCCTTTTCTGCTGTAAATATTTTTTATGTTTATATTTGATTTCAAAGGATTTAGTTTTAAAGTTACACTGATATATTAGTATATCAGAGTAACTTTAATAAAACATAAGAATATATATATATTTTACAGTTTATTAAATATAAATTTTGACTACAAGGTAGAAAGTAAATCACAATATTTGATAAAACTTATAAGTATACCATTTTACAGTTAATAAATAATAAAACTATTTCTGACTATGATATTTAAAATTTAGATAGATAGAATATTAAAAACATACCGGTATTTGCAGACGCAGACCCAAATTCAATAAAAGTAAAATTGTTCCTGCGAAAATCGGGCTTTTTTCACAGAAAAGGTATTTTTTGATTTATCAACAATCATTGTCAAGTTGACAATATACAGGGTGTTTTCTAATTAGTCTAAAAAATTGTGGTGTGATTCCTCATGTGTTCTTAAAACAATTTTTATATAGCCATTAGGTCTAAAGTACTTCCTTTCTGATCTACAGGGTGTTAAAAATTAAAAAAAAAATCGATATTTTGCTTAACATAAATGGTACACTACTGCTTTTTTAAAGAAAATATATTTTTTTCTTGACTGGCCATCCTTTTTCAACAAAATTGATCTTTTAAGTTTTTCTTGTTCATTAAACGGTTGCCGAGAAAAAAATAAATATACTTATTAAGAGCCCGCCTTAAGCCGTTCTCTAACGATTTTTTATTTTTTAGATTAATTAGGAAACACCCTGTATATGCATATCACAGGCAACCAAATAAACTAGTAACCTCTAAAAAATATTTTTCCTACCACTAGCGACATACCGTGTTTTTAGTGAGTACTAGATTATTTTATCAAAATTTCACCATATAAGTTTCCAGGCAATGGCAGTGTCCTAATACCTTTGCCTAATACAATATGATCGAAAGAAAACCGCGTCAGCGATGGATATGAAATAAAGATCACTATAATTTTATACCGGGTGCGTTTCAAAAGTGGTTCACCCTTATAACTTTTTTATTTTTTCAGATAAAAAATAGAGATTTGGTATATTAATATATGACATAAATTAGGACTGATTGACATATTCAATTATTTTCTGTCACTTCCTGTTTCAGCGGAAATTACTACAACTTATGATTTTTAAATGATACTGGTACCCTCGGTGTTTTGTTGCTTTATTCGATAGAGAAACACACTCTGAATAGAATGACATATCATATGTCAGTTTTTGACACTTACGTCAATCAATCCTAATTTATGTCATATACTAACATACCAAATCTCGTTTTTTTATCTGATAAAAAGTGTGAGCCACTTTTGAGACGCACCCGGTATATAAAATTATATGCGGAATGTCATCAATCGTCATTTGCAAGCCAACTGGACGCCGACTTTTTTCGATCATACGGTAGTTCCAAAACGCAATTTGTTGCTGAAAGTTTTACTTTTCTCAATCTATTTCAACTGAATTTTATTCCAAACCTTAGAAACGTCTTGACGTCCACCTATTAATTGGAATCTATGGAACCTGTTAGAGTATAGTATGGCCAACGCATATAAATAATTATTGTCCAACAGGATTAAATAAGATATAAATGATATATTCTTTTGTATATCTAACCTTTTTACTCCTTAAGTGTTTACTCAACAAAGGTAACTGATTATTTTTATGTTTTTTTTAATTATGATGTAATATTCATATTATTTCGTAGTTTTTCATGTAATGGGGGCTTCAAGTCAATTAAAAAAAAAATTATCAGAATTTGAATGGTATTTTACTCTTAGATTAAGAATATATTAATTTTATTACTAGTAAAGTAAATAAAAAACACGAAAGTAAATAATAAGCAAAAAAAGTAAAGGGTGCAAGGCGCAATAATTTATTTTTTACTAAACTAATTACAGAGTATCACATTAATGATGATTGATGATACTGGTGCTAGTATCTTCATTTAAATCTATAGCAAAGTATCTGACTTAATTCCACGTTAGACAATATTGTATGTAATATGGTAAACCACTATTTTTTAATGGTTAAACTATTAATACAAAATTAACGCTTAAATAATATTAATAGATATCCAGCCATAAATATCAATTGGTATTTTTCTATAGAAAACAATAAAAAATAGATTTCAATGGTGATTAGGGATCCAAAAATAAGCGTAAATAAATTATTATTAAAGAAGTCGCCACTTTTCTTAACAATTCTTATCACAACCAAAACAAATATTTACAGACTAGATGGCAAGTATATTAAAAGTAATTAACACAAAATAGCTTACCTTCATCTAATGAAGATATATTTTCACTTGGATTACCAGCTCTATGTTCAGCTTTTTTTGCAGCTTTCTCGGCTTTTTTAGCTTCCTTTTTAGCTGCTTTCTTGCTTTCTGTTTTTGCTGTATCTTCTATCATCTTGATGAAACTAAAATAGAAGTATTTATAATTACATCAGAAAAATAAAACAATGCGTATGAGCAAGCGAACCATAGTTTGATGGTATATGCATATATATTGTACGTTCATGAATACTTACTTTAGTTAATCAAATTATTAACAAAATTATAAATAGCCGGCCACATGCAAATACACCAAGAATACACCCAATCGTTCTTGAATCTCTTTAAAATTTATAACCTAATTTATATCTGTCACTGTTATCAACTGTACGTCAAAAATCAAAGCACAGATTCGAATCACATAACAGATCACACATCATATCCAAGCCAGAGATATAGCATATCGAATTTTCAGGGATGGGTTTTTATGCGTCATTTCATTATTACTTTTTTTACGCCAAATTTCAAACCATACTCTCTTTTGTCTGATAGTCTGAGGCATGTCTGAGGTCATATTGTTGTCATTTAGTTGGGTTTAAAAATATTCAAGGTTAACAGGAAAGCTGAAAAATAAAATATATTTAATGGGAACATTTAATTAATCATTAAGCACTACTACAAATATTTTGGTAAGTTACTGTTAGTCCCTTCAATATATTCGATTTATTTAATATTCTTATTTCCCTAACGGAAATGTCCACGTCAACCATTTCCCAACAATTAGGCTGAATTAGGTAGAATATACGTTAAATATACGAACAACATAAACATATTTTACGCTAGTTTATAGAATAGTTGTAGGAAGAATTAGCATCTAATTTGGGTATACCCTAATTTGTTGCCAAAAAATCATTTGTAGCAGAAGTAACGGTATACCGAAGTAAAAATTTGCAAGCATATTTTATTGAAAATTTATCGAACTTCTTATATTTTTTAAATCTTATTGTTTGCATATTTGCTATCAGACTTCTATTTTTTAATTCTTGATAAAGGTGGAAAAGTATTTTTATAATAAAAAGAGAATAGATAGAACGTAGGTAGAAATGGTTATATACAAACAAAACCTGTTGGCATAGACATGAACTAATAAAATATACCATGAATATACCCCTTTCACATGCCCCTTTCACTGCCCTTTCAAGTCTATCGAGACATATATAGGTATTCCGCTAGATTTCAACAATTGTCTACTGGTTTAAATGTGTCCCAAGTTACACAGTATTTTTTATAAAATGACACTGTTTGCAGTACTGTATGATATCAAAAAATATTTTTTTAATTGTCAAAATTGTAGGCATTTTGTAGCATGCTATGAGATTATTCCATTTTTTGATGAAAATATCAATACTTTTATTACTTCATGTATAACAAAACATTTATAAAGGTAAATAGTTACTTAAAAAATCCTCACATCAAAGAAGTTATTTTATGTTATTAATGTTAATTATGTTATGAACATTAACCCTTAACTGGTCCGGTAATAGATATGTATCATAAACGGTCCGGCGTAGTCTGTAGGACTACACCTTCTAAAAAGTTTAAAAACACAAAAACTAAAAAATAAAAAAAAATTATTTCATTATTATATTTTATTATGTATTATTAAACTAATGTAGACAAAATGGGTTCAATTAATATAAACTTTCAAAAAATATAAGTAGTACAAAATAAAATAACATATGTATGTTTGGTAAAAAAACAATATAAGTAGGTTTTTACTAAGCTCTAAAAATAAAACCAAATTACTAACAGTCAATACAAAATGGAAATAAGTTTTTAATACTATATGTAAAAAAGTAGGTTATAAAACTGGAGTTAAAGAAGAAGCTTTTAGTTACATGAGGCAAATTTCATTGTTTTCCTGAACATGTTTTACACGATGGATTCTTACATTCTAGGCATTAAAAATAATTAACTAGGACATAACATTGTCTTTGACTGGGATAACACTCTAGGATAAAAATATCTCCGTGGGCGTCTTCTGGTTGTACAGGAATTGCAGCTATTTCAATTGTAAAGCGTATTTCTCGTAGAATATTTGACATTGGGCGCGTTCAGGGACGGTCAGCGGCTGAGTGGCTGAGTAAGCGGTTTCCCTAAACGGTCACTTTTTACACGCAAAAACAGTCAGCCGCTGAGCAAAATACTCAGCGGTCGGTTCCTCATCATATCATTTTAATAGAGTTTCCTCATAACTAGAGCCTCCTAAATGCACTCTTTTCGAAGACCAGGTCCTATTTTACAAAAACTTGTAACCAATAAAATTTTACACAAACAGTCCGGCGTCGCGGCGTCGTCTGCGAGACTACGGCTTTAGTAACTTCTTCCAGAACTTCTAAAAAACTAATCCAGTTTTTGCACAAATATGCCTATCAGTTGTTGACCTAGAGGGGCAGGATTAGCTAGAACGCCAATCGTGTGGGCGGTCCCAGTAACTAATGAGACTGAGTTAATTATTTGGTGCAGTCTGTCAGACGACGCCGGACCAGTTAAGGGTTAATGGTAATTATGTTATTAATAAATATTAATTAAATTATTTATATTTATTGCCTATGTCTCAGTCCCGAAGTCCCAAAATGGGGACCAACATTTGAAAATTTGATAATTATTGGTTATTTTAATGAAATCAGCAATAAAATTAATATTTAGAATTAAATCCATGCATTACAAATAAATCCGACTTGAAAGGGTTAAGACCTAAATGTATTCTACATATGTATTTTGGTATGTAAAAAAAAAGGGAAATTAAAACAACTTTCGTTGCACGTCATCAATGACACCATGCGTCGTCTTATGGAGTTTGCTGGTGGTCGTATTATGATGTGCAACCAAAGAATTCCCAAAAAAAATTTCCCAAAGATGGGAAATTTTAATTTCCCATTATTATTAAGTCTCAGTCTCAGAACTACGTTGTGTCGCTGGCGAAATTACAAAAACAAACAATCGTAGTCATAGTTGTTAGTTTAGTAACTAAAGTCAAAATTGACAGCTGTTTGAATTTAGTACAAATATTGTTGGTTCTATGGCGTGTAGCCTCGTAACACTGCGTAGTTTTAGAACCACCTGAAAATACGATTACTAGCACTATTGCTGAACTACTCTGAACAAACCAATGAATATTTATTTCTATGTTATAAGTAAATTTTTATAGAGTAACTGCAGATATTTTATTCTAAGTTTCCAAACAACTGTCAAATTTGAGCATTATTAAATAAATAGCTTAGATTGCTAAGGATATTCCACGTTCGAATCACGTCAACGCTGTATGCCGGTTTATATTTTGTGTCTCTGTCTGTCAACTTATTATATATATTTATCTCTGTCGTATGCATTGAAATACAGGCCACGGATAGGTATGCAGAATGAATTATGCGAAATACACTGTGTAAATCACAATGTACATATCTATTTATTTTCAGTCTCCATTGTGTATATCCTAGATTATATGTGATATATTTTTTTTGTTAATTTAGCCATGGGTTATAACAGCTTGTCAGTGTTTGTGGCATTTCTACTAATTATCCATTCCTGCTTTGCACCACCTGTAACACAGAATAAACAAAATGGAAGTGAACATCCTCCCGATTCCGATATCGGTGGAATAGAAGATTATATGGAATATCACAGGTATCTCAAAGAAGTAGTTAATGCCCTCGAATCAGACCCAGACTTTCGACAAAAGTTAGAAAAAGCAGATGAGAGTGAAATTAAATCTGGGAAAATAGCTGATGAGTTACAGTTTGTTTCCCATCATGTCAGAACTAGGTAATATTATTTATAATAAATAGTTTTGTAAATAGTATTATATTGTAATTATTAGTAACCCATCAAAAACATAGAATGTAAAAAAACGCCGACGTAAGTATCGCAGCGCAATTCTTTCTCTACAAAATATTGTGAGATCTCATATAAAACCAAGTCAGATTATTTTATTAAGTTTCTATTCAAGCACTTATTCCACAATTTTCTTTTAAATTGTTAGTGTCAATATTAGACATCTCTATTTCTGTAATAATTATATTGACTTGGACGGTATGATATTTTACTAATTAAAATACTTTATTCTTAAGTTTGTTTGGATTTACTTGGTAATCGAAATGGTAGATCATTCTTTTATAATTATAGTTCCATGGAATCTAAACTATACTGTACTCAAAAACTGTAAGTGAAAAATTATGAGATATGAAAGTAGTTTCCAAAATTGTAAAATAAGATACTGAGTGTTCCATTTAAAATAACAAAAATACTACTAAAAAAAGTATTAAAATTCACCCTCAAGGCCCAACCTTTTAACATAGACTGTTATGTCCGAGGGTGATATGTTACCAAGGTCTGATAGGTCTAGCATGGTTTTCGCAAAAACCTCAAACCTGGCCCTGCTCCCAGCGAAGCAGGTGCACATAACGTGCTTCATGGTTTCATTACCTTACATACAGAGTCGGCATTCAGCGACCTCCACCAGTCTCATCCTCTACAGGCGTGATCTCAGTTTGCAGTTATCCGTGTATACTGCAGTGAGCGTACGCGCTCCATTCCTGCTGGCCTTTAAGAGCTCGAACGCACTGACGGCCTGCGGTGCTATTCTTGACATCGCTCGCAACTTTACATATTACATGTATTTGTATATTGCTTTCTCTGAGAAACGAGTGATATTTCAAGATGCGAGTGGTCAAGAATAGCTCCCCAGGTCGCAGCGGCCAGCCAACGACCACCAATCAAATGATACAACGCGCACTAACGTCCACGCCCAAGCGCAACGTCGCACGCGTCGCCTGCTCGTTTTTGTCGCCCACGTAGGACGAAGCGTAAGACTTACGTTTACTACTGTTTTGAGTTTGGATAGCCCTGCCAAGATTTCCTTGGCATGTTTCATTCTGGGACTGTCATTCCAGTTCTGAAACGTCATGCCCTTAACCTAGGGTTGCCAACTTTCAAATATAACAAATAGAGGACGAGAGGGTAAAAAAGAGGCTCAGGCGAAACATTTTTTGCCCAAATGTCTAGAATTTACCAAAAAGTTATGTAAACGTTATGCAATTGATGGTCTTTCTTACTTTCTTAAAAATAGTTATACTCAAAACTTGTTAAAATAAAACTAACCATTTTCAAGAAAACTTTTCTTTTTAAAACAAACATAAGCTTGGTTTGGTTTAATATATATGTTACGGTTAAAGTCTGATGTCCGGTTAATGTCGACATTACCCGGTTAATCTCGAGAATAACACAAAACAAAACAACCAAAAACATAACCTAACCAAAAGACACAGATTAACAATTTTTTAAAGCATTTTGGCGATAGACAAATATTTTTTAGATTTTGATTTTGGTATGTAAAAAAAGAGGACTTTTGCAATACACGAGAGAAAAGAGGACAGTGAGATCAAAAAGAGGACTGTCCTCTGTAATAGAGGACGGTTGGCAACCCTACCCTAACCCATTCACAGAGCCGGTCTCTTGCGAGATTTTTCAGAACGCCGCGCCGTGTTGGTTAGACTCACGTATGGCAAACCTGCACCTTTTTTTGGCGAGTGAGTCAGCACGTTCATTTCCCTCTAGGCCGTTATGTCCCTATATCCATATCAGAGGAACTCTGTTCTTATCTCCTAGTAAATTGAGTAGTTTCTTTATACAATGAAGAAACTACTCAATTTACTAGGAGAAAATAGTTTGTTCAAATGGACGAATCGTAAGAGTCCTAAAAAACTAAATGCCCATCACTAGATTACATTCTTAGATATTCTTTAAATAGATTAGACGAAATCAAGAGGATTGAGTTGCAAAGGTTAAAAGACCTTACAGAGCAGAAACGAAAATTGGAGAAAGAAGTAGAGTCAAATGGAATAAACGGAAACAGCATAGATATTCATCATCATTTGGACCAAAATAATCCTCATACCTTTGAAATAGAAGATCTGAAAAAATTAATAGCTAAAACTACTCAGGTACTTGGTGACTCAGTTTATATTTTTAATTAGAAATGTTTAAATATAATAGATTATAAATTAAATGTGCATCTTGTTTTTATTATTTAAGTTTCTTAAAATTTTCTTTCTTACTCAGATTTCTGAAGTTAACTTCTTTAAACAAATATCTATATAGATATCTGAGTTGTAATAAGTATGATACATTTATAGGACCTTGCTGAAGCCGATAAAAGGAGAAAAGAAGAATTTAAGAGATATGAAATGGAGAAAGAATATGAAAAACAAGAGAAATTGAATCATACTAATGGAGCTGAAAAGGAGAAACTTCAAAAGGAATATGAGGTTAGTAAATGTCCTGTATTTTTTCATCAAACTGTTTCGAATGGGATCTTTAGACGAGGTAACGAGTTTTTTTTATTAGCAAATAGCGATATTTCACCAAATATTAATAAAAAAAATCAAGTGTATTAAACAACACAAACAAAATAAAATATAATATTTAAGTTAAAAATTAGCATTCCTATGTGTTGTTAGAATAAAACACGTAAATAAAATACGTACTAAATAAATATAACAAGAGTAAAAACTAATTATAAATAGCTAGGTGTAATAAAATTTAATATCAAAAAAACTTATTAAGTTAAATAATATTAACCTAATTAATGAAACTACGAGTATATAAATATAATAAGTAGGGATTTAAGTATCCTTTTAGGAAAATAAGTAACGGGTTTTGATCAGTCATATCTAGAATTATTTTTTTTTCTATGGGAAAACTGTAGTAACTCACAGCTATATTTTTTTAATTTATTTTTTAGGTAGAAAAAGCACAAAAATATTGAATTACTTAAATTGATTTAAGACAATTAGATTTTGTTTTGTTTACATTTTTTTGTAAAAATTCGGGTTCAACTTTAGTAGATGAATGAGACAAATATTTTCTAAAGATATCATCTTCTTCAGACATGCCGGCAATACCACACGTAATAAGGGATGATAAGTAGTGATGGGAAAACCCGATTAATTTCAATAATCGAGTACTCGAGTTTCAAGCGATTGCAATAACCGAGTGATCGCTCGAGCGAAATATCACTCGTATTTAAAAATACGGTTTTTCACCCGTCGGTCGCTTGTTGTAAGCGCCTAGCAGTAAGTTGCGTGCGCAGTGATGAATAGCAAGTAGCCAGCGGCGAGCGATTCGCTTGATCGCTTGATTTAGTTTATTTCAAAGCATTGTCGATGCAGGTCGTAAAATTTTGTCCCTCAGATACGCAACGGATAAATATATACAGGGTGGCGCACCTCATTCGCCTCGGTTGATTATACGAAAACGGAAAGATGTAGAAACATAATTTTTTATGGGTATATGTAGAAAGGCAATGTGCATAATTTAAAATTATTTTCAAATGTACAGAGTGTGTCAGAACTATATATCTATACCAAAGTTATATTTTTTCTTATGGAACACCCGGTATTTTATTTAATTTTTGGATTCTTCGGCATAAAATAAGGCATTTATTATAAGGGTTCAATATGTTTAAATGCTTTGGTTTTTGAGATATTTAAAGATATTTAAATATGCATGCTGTAATAAAAAAGTTTGTCAACACCCTGTACATTACTTTTCAGAGTTAATTCTAGTGCTGACTTTGAAGCCAGGGAAATAAACTTTACTAAAAAAAAATTATTGCTTCCTTAAATGTATAAAGGGGTATCAAAATTTGCTGGTCTATTTTAAATATTTATTTTAACTAAAAACTTCGTTATTTCAAATACAACACCCAGTATTTTTTAAAATAAATCGAAGCAGATTTAAATGCTCTTTCAAACTGTATTAGGGTTTCCTATACCTATCTAGCTCAGATTTTGAATAAAAAGCGATTTTTCAATAAAATGGCAATCAAGATGACTGGTGTCGCCATGGAATTTGCTAGTGACAGTTAGTAGATGTTTTCAAAATCGACATTAGTTTATAGACCTTATTTAAATTTATTTAACAGTTTACTTTTATTTAATTTACCTACAATAGTTTAATAAGTAGGTATTTATTATTTTATCAAGAAAAATAAAGAAGTAGTCCTTTTTGATTTATATTACGATGACTTGTAGAAATATGGGATTTTCTATAAAAGAACCAATTAAGGCAAATTCACTTTCTTCACTCCCAACGACAGATTTCTGCCTAATAGGGTTTTTCATATACCACACTATCAGCTCTGCGAAATAGGAAAAGTTGTTTTTCAAAGGAACGCTTGTCAAGAAAATTCATATTTGGACATCTTTGAGCATAAACTCTTCAGGCTAACACCCCCCCCAAGCAATTGTCCTCACAAAATAAAACCACTAGTAACATATCCATTCCTTCGGCAGATACTGCGTCATTTTTCTTGATAAAATAATAAATACTTACTTATTAACCTTATTGTAGATAAATTAAATGAAAATAACCTGTTATAAATTAAAATAAAGTCCATAAACTAATGTCGATTTTGAAAATAGCTACTAAGTGTCACTAGAAAATTGCCATAGCGACACCAGCCATTTTGATTACAATTTTATTGAAAAATCGCTTTTTATTCAAAATCTGAGCCAAATAGGTATAGGAAACCTTAATACAGTTTGAAAGAGCATTTAAATCTGTTTTGACTTATTTAAAAAGATACAGGGTGTTGTATTTGAAATAACGAAGTTTTTATGTAAAATAAATATTTAAAATAGACCAGCAATTTTTAATACCCCTGTATACATTTAAGGAAGCAATCAAGTTTTTTAGTAAAGTTTATTTCTCTGGCTTGAAAGTCAGCACAAGAATTAATTCTGAAAAGCAATGTACGAGGTGCTGACAAACTTTTTTATTATAGCATGCATAATTAAATATCTTTAAATATCTCAAAAACCAAAGCTTTTAAACATATTAAACCCTTATAATAAATGCCTTATTTTATGTCCAAGAATCCAAAAATGAAATAAAATACCGGGTGTTCCATAAGAAAAAACATAACTTTGGTATGGATCTCAGTTTTGACACACCCTGTACATTTCAAAATAATTTTAAATTATGCACATTACCTTCCCACATGCACCCATAAAATATTTTGTTTCTACATTTTTCCGTTTTCGTATAATCAACCGAGGCGAATGAGGTGCGCCACCCTGTATACGGCGTCGTATAAATTTGCTACCTGCAATGTATGTAGAAATTTCGCTCGGCTTTTTATCGTGTAGGTCACATTAAAATCGGATTTCAATTTATTTCATTCTAGGATCGCTTGCGTTCGTCGCTTGGTACTCGTCACTTGCATCGCTCGTTCATAATCGAGCGATGTCGGTTATTTTAATAATCGAGTACTCGAGCGAATTTTCGCTCGAGTTATCCCATCATTAATAATAAGGATTTTCGGGAATGTCTCTGTAACTGTGCGACCAGACAGAACAATGACCTGTGATTTTTAAACAAAATTTAATAAACAATAATATATGAAAGTCAGATTACACGGGTTACGACACGGTGGTAATTTTTAGTTCAGATGTGTCAGATTTTTAGAAGTGTTTCTATTGTAAAGACGCCTTTGTAAATATCGTTGGATTTTTGTTTAAGTCGGTAGTTCGGTAGATTACAGACGAAATTGGTATAGTCTGTGAAACGAATAACTTTGAATTTGACTGTTCCCGCGGGTTTTTCTAGTGTTAATTTTATTAGGTTAGCAACCTGCGGCCATGTTGACGCAATGCCGTCTCTAATAGAACAGCCTCGGAGCGAGATTTATGACGTGACGCTAGTTAGATACTACGGATTAATAAATATGTTGTAGAATACATGAAAAACATAATCATAATTATTCCTCGTATTTTTGGTTTGTATTTTAAAAATGATATAGTTTAAATGAAATATTCATAATATACAGTTAATAAATAAAATATACATATATACCTATTTATAGTAATAAATACTTTGGGGCAAATCAACTATAAACCATACAAATGCAGAAAATGTTTTACAATATACAAATAATGAATAGGTAGATAAGATAATGGGTTAATTTTAAATGTAAAATATATTTTAAATTTTGGGGTTTGAAAATCGATCTAATTTAACAAAAAACATTCAATATCTACTGATAGTGATGTATTATTATTTGCATTCACAAAATTTATGTGTATATTTTGCAAGTATCAATGTTCGAAAAATTATATTTGCAAATAATACCACAATATCATCGAAAAAAAGGCGTCAGCGATGGCTATGAAATAAAGAACGCTGTCATTATATAGTATCTAACTAGCGTGACGTCATAAATCTTGCTCCGAGGCTGTTCTATTAGAGACGGCATTGGTCTGATATTTAGAAATGTCAAAAGCTGATGACATTTTACTTTTGACAATTATGGCATTTCGTGTTAATTTTTGCAAGAAGAGGAAGAACTGTCACTTGTTTTATTGTTTTCCTTTTCTATTTCATGAAAGTAAAAAGAGTTACCTATCTGATTCGTTCAGGCACTCAATTTAAAGAATATCAGTAATTTTTTGACAGAGGGATTTTATATTTGCCATGTTGGTGAAAAATAACGGTCAAAATTCAAAGTTATTCATTTTATAGACTATAGACCTGGCAACTCTCTGGCGGACTGTCGCGGAGTCGCGGGTGCCCGTGGTTACATTGGATGCGTGTCCGTGCGTTTTTTTGGCCGTACGTGCTCGGACGTGCACGCAGCAAAAAACAAACAAATGCATCGGAGTTTGCGCGTCCGTGCACGTACGTCAATTCCCGTTGGTCGGATGAAAACAAACTGGTTTGTTTTTTTTAATACGTGCACGTCCGAGCGTTCGAATTTTTATATCTCCGGGCCCAATACTGTCCCGAAAAATTTGAATATTTTTGAATACCAGGTTTATTTTTATTTAGGATATATTAATGTTGATGGAAAAAATATTCAAAAAATTTGACCGGTTGCTGTTTTAATTCATCAAATATTTTATATATTCATTTTCTTCTCCTTTTCTTGCATATAAATCATTTACCCAACATTTTCTTTTGTTCGTAAGTAGTTATTTTAACATTAAATCTTCGGACAGCATCAAAGTAGTGGCATCCGTTTTGACAAACTCGACACTCAAGACACCCTGAACGCGCATGTTAATGTAACCACTAAAATAAAATAGTTGTGCGAGTAAATTCCGTCAGAGCTTTTTTAAACGTGCAAGCCATATGTAAAATATTTCGTGAATTCAAACAGCAACCGGTCAAATTTGTTGAATATTTTAGAATGTTTCCATCAACATTAATATATCCTAAATAAAAATAAACCTGGTGTTCAAAAATATTCAAATTTTTTGGGACGGTATTGAGCCCAGAGATATAAAAATTCGAACGCTCGGACGTGCACGTATTAAAAAAAAACTAGTTTGTTTTCATCCGACCAACGGAAATTAACGTACGTGAACGGACGCGCAAACTCGATGCAATGGAACCGCCTGCGTAGATACCATTTGTTTGTTTTTCGCTGCGTGCACGTCCGAGCACGTACGACCAAAAAAACGCACGGACAAGCATCCAATGTAACCACGGGCTAAAGGGTAGGGGTTGGAAGGCGGCGGCGTTTCCGAAATATGTTGTCTTGTTGGAGTTTGGTTAACTCGACAGTCGTAGTGGAAGTGAAAACGGGGAAGTTGTTGTCCGTCTCTATTTAACCTTAGACTTTATAGGCGTTACATTTCAATGCATGAAAACTGGGGTGCAAAACTGCAAGAAGTGCTTTGCCTGCAGTGTATAGCATATTTTGTTTTAGGAACTAGAGGCAAAACATAAAAAACACGAAAAACTTCACGAGCCAGGACATAAACAGCAATTAGAAGAAGTATGGGAAGAGCAAGATCAAATGCAGCAGGACTTCGATCCAAAAACTTTCTTCATGTTGCATGATATAGATGGAAATGGACTGTGGGATCAGGTAAATTGATTTATTAAGTAGAAAAGGTGAAGGAAAAAATTATATGAAATGACTTAACCACATTAATGATTTTCAGGATGAAGTAAAAGCTTTGTTCATAAAAGAACTGGATAAAATGTACCAACAAGGAGCGCCTGAAGATGACATGAGGGAACGTGTAGAGGAAATGGAAAGAATGAGGGAAAGAGTATTTACGGAAATGGATTATAATAGAGATGGTTTTATTGACTACAGAGAATTTCAGCAGCAAACATACACGGATAATTTTAAGCAAGATCATGGATGGCAGGTAAATTAATAAAGTTGGAGAGATATGATAAATTTTCACTTTTACTATACTTTATATTTTAATGTGCTTTAGGGTTTAGATGAACAGACCAAACCTTACAGTGAAGAAGAGTTGGCCGAATACATTAGACAACATCATGCGGCCAATCAGATTCCACAGTATGATTATATGCCACATCAACAGGTAATAAATTATATTTACCATGCATAACCTAATGTAAATCTAAAATTATTATTGTGTACAATTATATTAATTGTACCGTAAATTTTAAAGGTTCATCCAGGATATCAACAGCCTCAAGGAGGTTATCAACAGCCTCAAGGAGGTTATCAACAGCACCAAGGAGGTTATCAACAGATTCCACAGGGATATCAACAGGTTCAGCAAAACCAACAATTTCATGCTGGTCAAGTACCACCTCAGCATTCAGTAAGTGGTTAGGCATGCATCAGTAAATGAAAATAATATATTATAATTTTTCTTTGAAGGATTTAAATACAAATGAAGTCTACCAAAATCAGCAACCTCCACCTCAGCAATTCCAACAAGTGCCACAACAACAGTATAATCAGCCTGGACAAGGTAATCCGCAAAATGTTCCTTTGAATCAAAATCAACAACAGTTCCAACATGTACCACAGCAACAGTTTAATCAACCTGGACAAGCTATTCCCCAAAATATTCCTGTAAACCACAATCAGCAACAGTTCCAGCAAGTACAACATCAACAACTTAATCAGCCAGGGCAGGCGAATCAGCAACAGGTCAACAATGCACAAAATTATCAAGCAAATGTACCTTCTGCTCAAATTCAGTACCAACGAACAAATTTTGGTAATCAACAATTTCAGCAACAACATCAAGATGTTGCTAATCAACAACAACCTGGTGTAGGCGTGAATCAACAAGTAAATGCCCAACAAATTTCGAATAACAATCAGCCATCTAGTAATTTAAATCAACAACATAATATTGGGAATGTGCAATCTCAGCAAAAAGTGAATAATATGCCACCTCCCCAAGTTAATCAGGTTTAAAATTAAAAGTATCAAATATGAATATTCCCAGTGATATTTAGACTATATTCCGTATAAAATCAAGGTCATTACACTAGAAAAGCTTTTTGATAACTGTTGGACCAATCAGGGCACTGTATTATAATGCGTCATAGGGAGGAAATTGAGTTTTTTTTATATTCATTAAAATATGTAGCTTATCACAGATATAATGTACATTAATTAAATAAAATCATGATATGAAACACTATGACGAGAAATTTTCCTTCTCTCGCTTCTATATGACCACTTATAGATCATACCAAATAAACTTTTAGTCGCGTGATTAAGCCTGACTGGCACAGTGTAGCCGACTTTTATATAATTTCTATAATTTCTTTTAATCAAAATACTTTTTGAAACAAAAATGAATTATTTCTGTGACTAAGGCAGAACCCGATATGTCAATAGGAAAATAATGTTAACATATCCGGTTTTGCCTTATGTAGTAGCACAGAATTATAAACATATATACAGTTATTTACATCAACGAAACTCACCTCCCTAACAGCATTTAATAGACATAAAGAGCCATT
Organism: Sitophilus oryzae; assembly: GCF_002938485.1. Classification (NCBI taxonomy): domain Eukaryota; kingdom Metazoa; phylum Arthropoda; class Insecta; order Coleoptera; family Curculionidae; genus Sitophilus; species Sitophilus oryzae. Next base: position 1,075,500 of record NW_022146270.1, read on the forward strand.
ATTATTGCGTTCCCATTCAAAATATTCTAAAAAGGGGTACAATGAGTTTTTTCAACGGCTGTTAAGCTGCTTCGGCATCTTGTAGATCTCGCACTACAAGCTGTTTTAAAAAGAACAATTTTCGACAGCAAGGTCTGTTTGTACAGCATTTTAAGCCTAAAATATTACTGTGAGGTTCTCTTCCTTTTTGAGAACGCTTACGGACGCCGAGTTGCCTTGGTTCGGTACTCGGGCGCCACCCTCAAAGTTTATAGTGTTTGAGAGACCACTAGTGCCAGTACGGGTAGTTTTTATACAGTGGAGATACCAGGGAGTGATGAGATGAAAAGAAAATAAAACACACAATTAACTATAACGTAACACTAGGTTTTTATTTAACAAATTAATTATGTACAAAAGTAATCAAAGAAAGTTTACGTTCTGGAATTGTAACAATAGTAAAATAAAATGTATGTTTAGCAACCCGTAAAGCAAAATTTATAATAACAACCGTGTACCTCTAGAGTTCTGATCAATTATTCCCAATACGCAACTCTCTGACTGACTATCACTCGAACACAAGACGCGTTCCCGAAGTGACGTTCTGTTATACACAGAGACGCGGTTCCCGGATCGGCGGCGATTTTAACAGCATCCCGTTGGACACGACGACGCGAGTCCCAGATCGGCGTCGGAGTTAGTGGCGTCCCATTGAACACAGACGTAGGTACCGGAGCAACACACTCTACCGCGACGCGACTCTCTAAGCGGCGGCGACGTCGTTACAGGCGTCCCGATGGTCACATTACGGCGAAACACGGACCCCGGATCGGCGTCGGAGTTAACAGCGTCCCGTGGCGCACAGACGCGAGTCCTGGATCGACGTCGAAGTTAGCGACGCCTCGGCGAGTTGTACACCGTCCGCATTAGCGCGGCACGCACACACCGCCCGGTCAGGACAGCCTCGGGATATCGGCGAGATCCCGTCCAGCGTCACTGTTGCAGGGTGCCGTCCGGACGACACACATAGAGAAAAGCGGGCGCGACAAAACCAGCCTCGCGAGTTGGGCGAGATCCTGTTCAAGCACCATAAATATCCGCGACCCGTGCGTTTAATGAACTACCTTGGACCTTTATTTAATGAACTACCTTGGACCAGAAAAAAATTAATCATTAACCCTTAACTAGCTTTTCCCGAGAGGTACGTTCTACCGGAGCAGATGTCAGACAGAACCCCGAAGGGCCACGATTCCCGACGACCTGCCCAAGCACCGCGTAGTCCCTCTTTTGCCTGGTCGGCAACCCTGGTAATTTTAATGTCAATAAAGGAAACTAAGGTCTAGGAAACATTTTCTAGATTGACAAAGAGTTTCAGTTTACAAAATAAATGGTATTTGTTTTTTTTTTATATAAAATTTATGTAATAAAATTGCATCTCATTACCTGCATATGCGTAGGAATTTGATATTAGTCGCTCGGTTAACACGTTATCTGGAATATCTGTCTAATTCGCGAATTAGCTGTGTTAACAGATATAACTAGTGATAAGATAACTCGAGCGAAAATTTGCTCGAGTACTCGATTATTGAAATAACCGACATCGCTCGATTATGAACGAGTGATGCGACAAGTGACGAGTTACGAGCGACGAACGCAAGCGATCCTAGAATGAAATAAATTGAAATCCGATTTTAATGTAACATACTCGATAAAAAGCCGAGCGAGTTTTCTACATACATTGCAGGTAGCAACTTTATACGACGTTATCCGTTGCGAATCTGAGTGACAAAATTTTACGACCTACATCGACAATGCTTTGAAATAAACCTCGAAATAAACCAAATCAAGTGATCAAGTGAATCGCTCGTCGTTTGCTACTTGCCATTCATCACCGAAAGAATATGTGCTCTGCGCACGCAACTTACTGCTTGGCGTTAGAAGTACAACAAGCGACAGGCGAAAAACCGTATTTTTAAATACGAGCGATATTTCGCTCGATTATTGAAATCGCTTGAAACTCGAGTACTCGATTATTGATATTAATCGTTTTTTCCCATCACTAGATATAACCAATTATATTGTATAACTAATAATCTATCTAACCGGATAATTTGCGAACATTTTAAAATAAATTTGTTTCTTTTAGCATTAACCGACTGTATTGGTTAATTCTTATTCTAGCTGGCTAATTTCGTGTGTTATCTGTTTTTATGCCGGCTATTTCGTGCATCGATATAGCTATTAAAAACTATTCTAGTCTAATGATACTTGGGTATATAGGCTAACACGTATCCAATAGTTGGCGCCAGTATTACGGGATGCCAGCACTGACATGCTGAAGGCGCCGTGTAAACTCTTCTGTACTATTTGACACAAAAAATTGTTTAATGGTGCCGCTACTATGCTAGTTCTGTTGTAGCATACTAGTGATATAGGAACTGCTTCTGGAACTACGAGTACTGCAAATTATCCTTTAAACTGGTAATAAAGTCATAACATTGTATTTTTAGTTTTAATATTGAATTTTTAGTCTTTCTCTAAAAGTTGAGGAATATCAATAGTTATACAGGGTATCCCATAAATAAGTGGAGTAAAGTATTTTAAGGACTGGTAGATCTCGATAAAAGATACATATTTTCTCTTTATCGTTTTTCAAATAAGTCTAAAATAACGTACTTATTTTACTTTGAAAATTTCCAAAAAAAATGATTTTTTGCTAAAATTTTGAGAACCACTGGATCTTTTCTGGATTTTCTTTCTTGTAAATTTAATCTCATACCTATGTTGCCATATTATCAAGAAATTATGTTTTTTAACTAAAAAAAATCCCAAAAAATTTCGATTTTTAAAAAAAAATTTCTGGGACACCCTGTATAATAAAATATCGTGTGTTAGTGGCGCACGTTTCTGAAAAAAAATACACGACAAAAATAGTAGTGTTTTTTTATGTTAATTATTATCCCAGGTGTAATTTACTAATTAATGAAGAATTCATTTATGTAAACAATTACATAAAGTAAGAAATTGTGAAAACTCTACCTAACCCCATAAATTAAATACTTTTATTTTTATTGGTGTGGAATTTTACACCACACTCCAGGATCTATGTATTTGACCTACAAATGCTATCATAGAAATCGGCGTTCCTAACCAAAGATATAAATTGGTTTGAATCAAGCTCAGAAATGTTTTAAAGATATAGTGTATTTCTAAATCCTGTTCTACTGATTAATATATTAGTTTTATTTATGTGATATGCTTAGGTAAAATAATCTGTTATTTATATTTGTCACTTTTTTATTTATATTTATTAAAGGGTAGTAATAACTAGTCTTTGGTTTGTGTTATTCTCCTATTAGTCTAATGGTGCGTTTAGACTTGAGCACGCACGCACTGATCCTTCGCGAATGCTCAAGTGTAAACGGTCAGTGTCACTCTGAATCTGTCTGTGCGCGAGCAGCCGCAAACGTGTGCCGTCTGATGTCGGTTTTTGGTCCGTGCACAAAAGAAATGATGTGTACGCGAACGCTCAGTTTACACCGGCAATTTGTTTTGTCTGCGTGCGTGCGTGCCTTCACTAACACAACTCTACCGGTCGCGCATAAATGGATCACTTATTCATTCGTCGAAAAATAAGTTTTTAATTTAAACGGATCTGAGAGTGCGCGTACGAATGCTGTGCGCGTACGCTCAGCTCGTGCGTGCTCAAGTCTAAATGCACCATAAGAGTAAAGGTTGTCGCCCACTAGACCGCTGCGCGGTGCGGCGCTGGGAAGAGAATTTTTTCCGGCTGCGAAGGGACTGCGCCCACTATAGCGCGCTTTTGAAACGCGGCAACGCTATTTAGTTATAGTCGAAGTGTTTTTTACTTACTATAGTTTAGTTTTTAAAGCAATGAGTTCAAGTACGGACGAAAGCATATTTTTTGTGCTCTTCTAACAGAAGAAGAGGAAGAGGGGGTGAGGAAAAGTTTGGACTCATACGATTAACAAAAAAAGAAAGAAGTTTGGAGAATTTTACCATCTTTTTCCAGATTTAATAAAAGACAAAATCATTTTTTCAGTATTACAAAATATAAAGGAAACATTTTACGCACTCCTCAATTGAGGGTTTTAGAAGAAAAAACACCGGTATATCTACTCATCATATTTTTCAGAAGAGACAAATTACTAATATTTTGATAATTCTTATTTATTCTGATGTGTATATTAGTTATGTGGTCAAAAAACCCTGATCTTTTTATATATTTAGGTAATTAGAATTTAAAAATTGGAGATTGTCACTTTTGTTAAAAAGTGGGGTTGCCAGTTTTGCCTCTACACCCTCAATTATATTAAATCTTTGATAGAAAGGCATTTCGTCCATCTGTCTCTAGTGAGGGAAGACTAAAAAAATATCATATTCCTTTATGAAAATCGATTTGCCTAATTTACCTTTAAAAATAGAATTCTGCCATTGATACATATCACTAGTTCCTAGTCAAAAAGCCAACTGAAAAGACTCGAATGCAAAATTATCTGCCTTGTGAGTACGCACACTGCAACGCGTCGAAACGCGGGAGACGGAAAAAAGTTGCTAGAGAAGTCTTCCGACTTCTTGACGGAAATTCCGTGGCGCGCTTCTGCGCTGCGCCCTCTAATGTACGTTGGTCCATTTAAATACATGGCAAGCAGACAAAAGAAATTTCCACATGGCGCCGCGCCGCGTCGCGCCGCGGTCTAGTGGGCGACAACCTTTAGCCACGTTTTTGAGAGATATATCTTTTGCTATGCTATGCTGTCTTGAACAGCGTGCGGGTCATCGCTACCAGTAGACGTTGCGTTCACTACTGCGCATTACATCTGCACAGGGTATCCCAGTTTCGTATATATTATGGGATTTCTCTTTTATTAGTGGAGATACAACTATGCGGTTTTCACATTACTCTGCTACTTTGTTATGAAACTAAATATGTTACACATAGAATTGTCCTAACCTTCTTAGTTCTTGAAATACAGCACTAATTTGAGATTGAGCATTTTTCGACACCCGTCGTATGTCAGTTATCTTAGACTTATCGAACGGTGAAATTATCTAAAAGGTGAAAATGTTTCCCGTAGAGTTTTTAGTTTTCCCGTAGCGTAACTAGTTTTCTGCTGGGAGTTGTTATTTTCTAAGACTCAAACTTATGTATTTTTAATGGGATACCCTATATATTATTTATTTTATTTGCCTTGTTATGAGCTTTCTAAAAATATAATATACTCTATACATATTTTCATAAATAAGGTAAAAATGCATTATTTAACTTTTTAGTCAAGACTAATTTAAAAGAGTATCATTATTTAATTTAATTTAACCAGATAATTTCGCTTTCCATCGTGTTATCTTAACAAACTGAACTGAACAAGCTGTCAAGCACATATATTGATATTTTAGAAAAAAATCACACACAGAAACTAGCATGAAATAGCCAATAATAAAAATTTGACGTCGAATAAATTATTCATTTTTTTTGATTAGCTAATTTAAACTGGCCATCTATGATAAAATGTGAAATAATGCGTTTCTAACATTGTTTATGAAAATAAGTATATAGTATACAGGTTGTTACTGCACAGTTATTTATAGGCGAACAGAATGGCAACACTGCCTATGGAGAACGCATGCACTTATAGGGTTTTTTGTCGACTCGTCCCGTCGCGTCGTCTACCGACGACCGGACCGAGGTTGCCATATTTCAACCATAAAGCTCTTGCCGCGAGTAATAAACAAATTAACAACCTGTATATTTTTAGAACGCTAATAATATACATACATAAGTTTGGTTATCTTTTAATAACTACGATGGCTCCCAGCGAAAAACAAGTTACGCCACTGAATTCTACGTGAAAATTTCTATGAGGATCAGTTAGTTATATAATATACAAAACAATTAATAAAAAAGGCTGAAAACGCTTCATTTTTTATTATTTATAAATATTTTTGAAACTATCTAAACATATTTAATAATAACTTAGGATTCTGTAAAGCGATCAGAAAGGAAGCCAAAAATGCAATAATATACAGGGTGTTCCGTTTAAAAAAATCATCCCGATCCACTCACTTTTTTGAGTCACCCTGTAGAAGTTAAAATATTTTCCTGAAATATATGCTGACACATATTTAGGTTGGCACTTTACAAAATTCCTAAGTTTTTTATTACGCAGGAGCTACAGATGACCGACCATGACCGACGTACTGTTGCCGGGCCCGTAGGAAAAACCTTGAACCGTGGCAAACCCCTTGAATTGCTTGGAATCAGAAACTTTACATTAGTAAATTTAGATCACTGAGAAGTATGGATTTTCGTAAGAAAAACAGAAAAAGCCTTTCATATTTTCTGGAAATTATGATATAGTTTCAACTTAGAAAGTATTCTTTAATAATATTTCAATATGGTTCATGAAGAGGAAATAAAAAAAAATCAAATAAAATTACAGATACCTATATTTAGCTTGCTAAAACAAAATAATATACACAGAGTGACACAAAAATGCTTCAATTCACAAAATTGCCCCTAGAAGCAATTTAATGAAATAAAATACTATAAATGAAACCCTTTCCGATCTTCATTTGCCCAAATACACAAAAAAAATATATTTTATATTCAGGGACTCAAAAGAAGTTATTTCTAAAGTTATTATATATTTTTTATATGCATCTATATGATTATTTTCAACTTTTTTCAAATCCCTACAACGAGGAAATTTATGATGTGAATCATTTTGCACAGAGAAGGCAATTTATTTTGAAAGAAAAAACTATTTTAATGAAAATCTGGTAATAAGGAATATAATTAATTCAAAGTGACAGCCAAGTCGTCATGAAAGTTTTACCAAATTCTCAAAATCATTATATCATTATGATATTATATCATTACTGCTAAATAACCTGTAATAAGTTAATGATTAGAACCCCCTTTTAAACATACAATTAAACCTGCTGAAAAAACTTATAGATGAAATAATGTAATTAATATGTAATAGATTTTGAGACTGTGTGATAAGAATGAATTTGAAAAGAGTAATGATATTGTAATACGGATTTAATTTTTTAACAATCTGTATATATATAAAACACTCACAATAAATGTTTAAACAGTTATATTTTTCAAATCTAAAGAACCAGTAGCTACACTGATTTATACACACTAAACTTTTTATATATATATAAATAATTATAAACGTAAAAATCACTGTAAATCTCAAATACTAATAGTAAAAAATTCGTCAGTAGAATTATATTTCATTATGGACAAACCAGACAATAAATTATTAAATAACATGCAAGCTTAAAATATTTTGATCATATGAAATACAAATCGAACAGCTTATTCTACTGACACAACACTGAAAATGAATCGGTTATTGCAAGTGGGGTGTTTCAGATAAAAAAATATTTTTATCTTTATATTTTTTTTTATTAATTAAACACTAATATATACAACAAAAATGAAACGGCGTAGCTTGCAATAATCTATATAAATTTTAAAGACCAACATAACAAAATTTTATTTGAAACACTCCTAAAAACAAAAGTGCAATATAGCAAATTTCTAATCTTTGTCAATGAATATTCACAGTGTTAATTTAAATGTCGGTGTGCCATGCACTAGTTTTTGAGTATTCCATAAAAACACTGATTAATTTTTAACAACGGTCATTGATACCTAAAAATATGCTGTCAAATGAAATCTAATGATGTTTCAGTTTATATTTACTACTATTATTTATACAAGAGTTTTTATAGATTCTTACTTCCACCAGTAGAAATTATAAAGGTCGATTTATAGTTTATTTATTGGCATTAAATTCGAAATACTTCCCATTAAGATTACCATAGTGTTTGCAGCCATTTATTGCATATTTACATATTGATAATAAGTTAAGTTCACATTAAAGTCTACTCCAGTTTGAAATTGATTCATACTCAGAGGTTTAGTGAGAAGTTTAATGAAAAAATACATGTCTACAATAATATAAATAATTAAGCTTAAGTAAATTGTTATTGAATTAAAATCAGATACACATTTGGCTCAGTCAGTGAGCGACTTACCACTGAAAAATTTAGTATTTATTTATAGTACAGTAAATATAATGGGTAAAATTTCTATTTAGATGTATTCTTTTACTTTGTATTAATATACATTATAGGGGTGTTTCAAAAGACGACAATTTCTCCTTTCAGAGTACAAATTTGCCAAAAACTATACCAAAGATACCTGAAACAAAAATATAATTAGTTTGGTTTGGTTGTGAAGTAACCCTTGTGATATATATATATACAGGGTGAGTTTCCTACGATGTTCTCTATGGGTATCTTGGAAACTGCTGGAGATAGAGAGTCGGTTAAATGGGGAAAGAATTGCAGTTTTGTGGGGTCATAAATATGCGCCTTTCAGATTTATGAAAAAGTTCATGGCTTACTAGATATTTTGAAAAAAAAACAAATTTCGGCTATTTTAAAAATTGTCCCTAATTCCATTATAAGCTATTTTAGACAAAAAGTTTTCAGATAAAAGTTGTAGATAATCACATCCTTAATGAGATCGTGTCCTCTGTTTTTTTCTAAAGCCTGTCATTTTTGACATATCACACAAACATAAGTTTTTTAAATGGAAAAAAAATTATATAAAATATGTTTTCTTCGAAAAATTACTGAGTTATAACCAATTCTTATCATTTTTAAACAATTTCACTTAGTTAGCCATGGAAACAAGTTCAATCGCTGTTACTCTCAGAAATGTGAAGCTGTCACATTCAAACTTTGTAAATTAAAATAAACAAAAATTGTAAATATGAATTACTCAAATGAAGAAAAGCGTGTAGATACTCGCGCATCAATAGAGTGTTTCCAAAATGACTTTCATTATGGCCCCCCCCCGCATAATGAAAGAAATGTTAAAAACTATTGATATCATAATAATATAAACTCAGGGATAGGAAGAGGTGGACTAATTGCATGGGCCTCCTCGATCACCTGACCTATCCATTTTAGATTTTTTTTATGCGGTATGGTTAAAAATAAGGTTTACAAAATAACTTATGAATTAAGAGAGGCACTCGAAGTGGCGGTACGAGAGAAGTTTAATTAAGTCAACCGGTCCTTTTGTGAAAATAAGTAATAATTCAGTTTTAAAAAGATGTAACTCTCAAAACAATGGCGGATTTTTTGAACATTTTCTAAAATAACTTAAAGTGTATGCAGTGACTGCAGCGATATTATTTTTTTTAAGTTTTAGTTTGTGTAATGTAAATTCTAAAGAACTGTTTAGTAATATATTCTGACTTTTTATAAGTTATAAATCACAAAAGAATAAGAATGCCATGCAATCTAAGTGAAATTAGTCAAGAAAGATAAGAATTGGCTATAACTAAATTTAACTTTTCTAACAAGTCTTGAAAATCGTTCTCTAAAAACATAACATTCACCGGTCAACGTATCCTCGAAAATGTATGGTCAAGAAAAGTTGAACCAATAATCTTACACGCTTTTCTTCATTTGAAAAATTCATATTTACAATTTTTTGTTTATTTTAATTTACAAAGTTTGGATGTGGCAGCTTCACATTTATAAGAGCAAAGACGATTGTTTCCATGGCTAACTAAGTGAAATTATTTAAAAATGATAAGAATTGGCTATAACTCGATAATTTTTCGAAGAAAACATATTATAGCTTATATCGCTGAAAAGCTTAAAAAATGGCACTATTTATAAAGTCATGACCAACTATGGTTTCCATTTAAAAAACATATGTTTGTGTCAAATGTCAAATATGACAGGCTTTAGAAAAAAACGGAGGACACAATCTCATTAAACATGTGATTATCTATAACTTTTATCTGTACCCTGTATTTTATGCAATAATATACAGGGTGTTCCATTTAAAAAAAATCATCCACGTCCACCCACACCTTTTTGAGCCACCCTATAGAAGTTAAAATATTTTCCTGAAATACATCCTGGTACATACTTTAGGTTTGCACTAAAACAAAATTCTCAAATATTTTATTCTATGAGCTACAGATGCCCGACGCACTATTGCCGGACCCTGTATATATATATATATATATATATTTTTTTTTTCTCGTCTTGCTAGAGAATGCTAGAATACTGATCGGATCATTGTAAAAGCGTGGTCTGGATTTTAACGTGTAAGACAGTGATGTAGACAGCTTAATGAAAAATCAAATGTATTAAAAAGAGATACAAGTTAGGTTGATACATTTCTTCTAAGCGGTATTGCTGGATTTTTCATAAAAATTTCAAACCGCACAAGTAGGCATTTACGAAAAATGTTGCATCTAGGTTTGGAACTTTATATTCCACAATTAGTTACTCATTTTACTACAGCTGTAATAGCTTATATATATTTAGTTTAGATATGTTAACTTCAATGCAGTAGATGTTATCTTCAATTCAGATCAATTCAGATCAGTAGTATACGTGAAAGTTTTTAAAATAGTTTATTTTTTTTTTAATTTATAGGTAATAATACTAGGGCTGGCAAAGGTTAGTATTGCGTCGAGATTTTCGTATGTAAGAAGAGTACAATGCGTTTATAATGTATTGAACAAAGAGAGAACAGTAAATACGTTGCTAAACGTACGAAATAAACCGAGAAACTGTGCACATTGCGAAGAGACGTGGAAGGAGATAGCAGATTTGTCGCAGTTGACCGGTCGACCCAATCTGTCAGTACAAGTTGAACTTATCAGCAAATTTTTGCAGCCAATTTCAAGAATAATTGAATAGCTAACCAAGATCCCAGCCGTTGGCCGTCGAAGCCGCCGGACTTAGTGCCTATGGATCTAATCCTATGGATATCTTTGCGGAAGAATAAAGGTTCTTATTTTTAAATTGCCCGTATAATCTGGACAAGAATTAGAAATACTTAGCAGTTATGAGAAAATATCTTTTACCCCCACTAAGCTAATGAATTCCGCGAGAAATGTTCAAAAACGGCCCCGTCTGTCCATAACAGAAGACTGTCATGTCGATATATCAAACGCCTGTAACAAAATCTCATGTTTTGGTTTGCTATTTATATTTATTGTTATTAGATATAGTTTAAATGTGCTGGTGTTGGTTAAATATAGTTTAAATTGTTATAAAATTCTGCATCTCTCATTGCAAATTTTATTTTCGTTTTAATTGATGTTCAAAAGAGCAAAATATCAAGTGTGCTATATTTTTGGAAAGGACATTTTAAATCCTTTTCAATATAAAAAATCAAATTTTCTGTTGATAATTCTTAAATTTTTAATTTAAAAAAAATTATACTTAAACCATTAAATTCTACGTAAAAAGGTGCTTTGGAAATGTCTTCATAAAAATACAAAAAATTTCATAGCATAAAAGTTACAGCGATTTGTTAAAAATGCACATTTTTGAACCCGTAACTCCGAAATTGTACCAGATATTGATATGCGTTTTTCACCATCATGTTTTTGACAAAAATTGAGCTCCAGACACCGACATTAGTTTTCGTCTATCTCCTATAGAAAAGGGTGTTTCCCTTTAAAAGCGTCCAATTTGGCTCGCCCTGTGCGTTCAGCTTCACGATTTAATTACGTCTCGTGATACTTTATTTGTTTATTTATTAACGAGTCGTAATTTTCCCTATAGCTCGAAAAAATTTAAGTGCAAGCTAGAAACACTTGCATTTTTGGTTCAAATAAGTGGAATTGAGTTGGTGTTCGACAGTGGTCGCGCTATTAGAACTCTGAATTCAAAAATCGATATCCCGAAATCTATTAGAAATAATTGATTGTAGTTTTTTCAAAAACATTCTTAATATTTCTAAATTTGACCCGAAAAGTTATACAGGGTGAGACAAAATTAATATGGAACATTCGTCACTTTTAAAAGCAAGTTACTCCTTTATTTTAAAGGGAACACCCAGTATATTTTTCCGATGTTCAATGGGGAATTTATATATCTTCAAAATTTTATTAAGGTTGCCTACCCCTCAGACAAAGATTTTCCTAGATATTTTAATTTTTATGATTTTGCGTCAGTAGATCTTTATTATTTCAAAAAAATCTAGGTGGCTGTGTGATATACCTTTTGTTAATTTAACAAAAATTAATGATTGTAGAGTAAAATACTCAGCGGTAATAAAAAGATACACGTTTAAAACATATTTTAATTATTACAGAATTAAAACTAGATATAAACCTAGAATTATGTGACAAAAATTAGCTAGATGAAATCAAATGCTCAAAATGCTTCCTTTCCTGTTAACTGCATAAAATGATTGTCTTTTCAAAAAGATCTTTTCATTTTAAAAGGCATTATGTGGAGTTCTACCTCGAAAGGCAGCTACAATAATTTCTCTCATGTTGTTGATAATAGTTGTCCAGTTTTGTAAATACTGTCTCTAACATATCCCCATAAAAAAATCCCAGACTAGATAAAATCAGGAGCACTTAAGTATTCTATTAATTGGTGAATGCCCACTGCATTCACGAAATAATAGAATGATATCAATTCTCTCTGATGTAGATAAGTTTGCATTTTAGGCAAATTTCTGAGAAATATTTTTGTTTTAACTGACACAAAATGATAACTAGTTGTTAAAGTTGGACTAATTAGACAGCTAAGTTGAAGTAACGTCAGACACACAGCCACCTAGATTTTATCAAATAATAAAGATCTACTCAGATCAAATCATGTAAATGAAAATATCTAGGAAAATCTGTGTTTCGAGGGGTAGGCAACTTTAATAGTATTTTGAAGAGAAGAGACATGAATTCTCCATTGAATATCGGAATAATAGACTGGCCGTGTCCCATTAAAAAAACAGAATAACATGCTTTTAAAGGTGACCAATGTTCAATATTAATTTTGTCTCACCCTGTATAACTTTTTGGATCAAGTTTTAATTCGATTTAAAGTACAATAGTTAATTTAGCTACATATTAGGCTATACCGGGTAAATTCCAATTTAGGGAGCTTTTATTGTAATTTAAAAATTGTTCTTTGTTTCTAGAAAATGTTAAATATGTCAAAAACGTTACATTTTAGTCATATACTTCTCTTATATAACATACCTTTATTTTTCTCCAAGAATCCGAAAATCAATTAATATATGGGGTGTTCCATTACAAAAAACACAATGAATATTTTTTTGGAGACACCCTGTAGAACTCTCTGTATTTTTAAAAAGTGCTCTGAACTAACCTACATATGCTCACAAAATTTCATTTCAATACAAACTGTCGTTCTCCTTGGAGCCTCCGCGGCATATGAGAGGCGCCACCCTGTATATTATACCGGGTCTACAAGGGAAAGGTCTTGGGTCGGTGTTTAACTACATGTGTAAAAGTGAGTCGCTATAGCAATCTAGAGATGTGTAATTCGTGAACGAACTAGTCCCAATGAACTATTCCGACCCCGGAACGAAAGGAACTAGTTTACGGTTTCTTAAAAGACTAGTTCCTCAGGACCAATTCGCTCCGCAGTTCCGAGGACCGCGATATAATATGCGATGGCAACGGATCGGCCAACGCGATCTTAGACCGATCACCGCATAAGAAAACCGATGCTAGGCAGGAGTGGGGAGTGGCAACCGTATGTAATCGGTGCCGGCCCGTAAGGACCGAGAGGAACTAAACAATAAAAGATAAAAGACTAGCGATGTTAGGCGGGAATGGGGAGTGCCAGCAGTATGCTGCCGGTCCCGGCCGGCGTAATTACCACAGAAAATTGTCGTGGATACTGTTTTTAAATTTTAGTTTGTTATTTGAATACTTTATAGGAACGTTTCACTTTAGGTCCCTCAAATTAAGAAATATCTTATAAAACGAAGTAGATATTCTGACCTTCCAGATAATAAAATACTTTTAGACATAAAATAAAGAGCTGGAAGTGACAAAATGCAATTTTTCGTAAAATAATAGAGAAAACTTTACCTTCATACTTATTGTTTAGCTTCACCTACATGTGCTCGTATGCTATATACCTATGATATAGTTTGTTAAACTCTGATTTGAGTATCTTTTTTATTTTTTTTTATCTGCAATAAAGCTTACCTATATGTTTTTAATATTCACAATAACACGTCTCGTAATACTTCATACATTATAAAAATCATACAGATCATACTATGAATAGTTCTGACTTATAATGAAACCCATGAGCAAAGGGATATCAATGTTATTCGTCAATTAATGTGAACTAAAGACCTAGTTCAAGGAACTATTCCTCCAGAGGAACTAGAACTAAGAAACTAGAATTCCAACCTCTATGGCAATCTTGTAAGTCGGAGAGAGAAAAATGCAAAGTTTATGACCTATCCACACATATCCCTGCCTACACACGTAACAACTTGCAACACTGTATGCCGCTTTTTATTTTGTCTCATGTCTGTCAACCAGTCATTTATTATTATTTCTGTCCCATGCATTAAGATACAGACGACGAAGATAAAGTGTCCAGGAACTTATAATAGATGATCATAAATTAAAAAAAAAACAATAAAGTACAAAATAAAGACTAAAAACATTATTAACACTGTCTTACCTATAATGATTGCTACTGCAATATAATACAGAGTCTGTGGCTGTTCTCCTGGCGGGGCATATCTGTTTGGTGTAAGAAGTCCTTTTTGTTTCTTTATTACCAGAATTTCTTCTTTTAGGCGAATATTCTCATGTCTGAGTTCACTCTCCAACTCTCGTAATTGCTGAACCTAATAAAAACATTTATAAAGACCGCACTTACAATAATAAATTTAATAAGTTAGCTCTTGTTTTTCTAAAAATAAGGTAAAAAAATGATTTAACATAATTCAACGTAGTATTAAGAGTATTATTATTTTAATTAATTTAACCAGATAATTTTGCTTTCCGTCGTGTTTTATTAATAAATTGTACTGAAAAGGAACTTGTGCAGCTTTTAATTAACATCCTACTAATCAGAGTTGTTGATATTTTTTATGCACTCGCGCCCTAACTCTATACACAGAAACTAGGATGGAACAATCAATAACCAAAATTTGACGTCGAATAAAGTATTTGATTGTTTCGATTACCTAATTTAAACCAGCCGCCTATGTTAAAAAGTTAAATAATGCATTGTTTTACCATATTTATGAAAATAGGTATAGAGTATACTATATTTTTAGAAAGCTATAACAAAGCAAATAAAATAAAATAAATATAATATACAGGGTATTCCATTTGAAAAAAAAAAGTTTGGGTCATATTTAAAGAATGACAGCTCCCAGTGAAAATTTAGTTACGCCACTGCATTTTACATGAAAAACTCAGTGATGGGACTCAGTTGTGTAAATGCGTTGCATAAATTGCATAATGGCATACTGTCGTTCCCTTTGGAGCGCCCGCATCGTATGAGAGGCGTCACCCCATAGAATGTAGAATGAATTGTTGGCAGCTATTTATTTGCTTATTGCCCATTTGAACATAAAACACTTTGATGGCCAAATGGTATGTTTGATGAAGTGGCATACAATTCACCCTTCGATAAGAACAAAACCGGATAATTTCTTTATGATTTAATTATAAATGCATAGTTTTCAGAATTTTCCCTATACTTGTAGCTTGTAGTATAAGAGGGTATTACTGGCCAAATTTCATAGTTCTAAGTCAACGGAAAATACCCTATAAATTTCGATTTACATAATCCAAAGACAAAAGTATGTCCAAAAATACTTAGTTTCGGAGATACAGGGTGTAGAAGTTTCATTTTTATTTCAATTGCTAATTTCTGTCGGTGTCTGGGAGTTTTTTGACATGAGAAAATTGATTTTTATGTCAATATGAGTCCTATTTGTAGGGGGCGCCACCTACATGTGTTTTAACTGTTTTGAGGAGTCAATGACTCCGTCCGTACCTGTATAAAACTACAGAGTGAAAAAATCAAATTTCTCATGTCAAAAAACTCCCAGATACCAATTTTCATCCAAATATTGACGTTACTTCAGAAATGATTTGGAAAAAATCGAAATAAAAATGAAACTTCTACACCCTGTATCTCCGAAACTAAGTATTTTAGGATATACATTAATAACTAACTTTTTTACTTATTTTTATGTGCAGAATATGCTGCCAAAATGTCCAAAACACAGTTCGGACCACCCTGTATATCATATAAATATATATCGTTATCTAAATTAATTTATACAGTAGATAATATAACACATAACAAGAGCAGAAGCAAATTCAAATCATCTTACAGGTATAGTATTTCCGAAGTCAATTGGAAGTACTGAGACTCTTAATTCTCCTGCCCCGATGATGCCGACAAAGACAGTGCTC
Source organism: Sitophilus oryzae (assembly GCF_002938485.1). Taxonomy (NCBI): domain Eukaryota; kingdom Metazoa; phylum Arthropoda; class Insecta; order Coleoptera; family Curculionidae; genus Sitophilus; species Sitophilus oryzae. The sequence continues at coordinate 1,091,783 of NW_022146270.1, forward strand.
AAAAAGAGTCCCAATCTATTCCAACTGACTTCTGATAAACTATACCCATATTGTTAAAAACATCTGAAAGGTACCTGCAGCTATTATGTTTATTATTTGTATACAAATAAAACATATTAAGATTTGTAGCTATCTTTCTAGCATGTCTTATTCCCATTTTGGTCTATATTATATATGTCTACTGTAATTTCCTTTATATTTTAACTTGCCTCTTTAGCAGCTCTTTGTAGTTCCTGAGCTACTTCTCCACTAGCATGTGTTATAGGTGCAGACTTGGGAATCTCATTGCCGCCAGTTTCTGAGGGCGCACTTGGACCTTGGGGCTCTCCAGTGATCTTGTGCTCTTCTGGAGGTAGTTCAAAGACACATTTTAATTTAGAATCCATCAGTTGATCGGGACTTATTTCTTTCCATAATGTGTCCAAATAGTCCAAATTCGTCTCAACAGCCTCTGGGGCAAACACTGTTTGTACCATAAACTTATGTTTGTTCTTTTCAGCAGGATCGTACAGAAATGGTTGTAAACAAACTGGAATGATATTTTCATTGTCTTATCTATTTTCTAATGTATTATTTTGAATTATATGTCTTACTTGCAATCTCTATAGTTTTATTGGGTCCAAGAACACCTGAATTGGGTCGGACACAATACTTTTTCGGAGCTGTAGTTTTAATTTTAAACATGACCATTTTCTCTGTAGGATTAGTTAATTTCATATAAGCTGTGACTGGTGTATTAAAAGGTCCTAAAAGTATTAATACATACTATATTACGTGTTTCAACATACTATACATACAAAATAATAATAATATTAAGGTGTTTTCTTTGTTTACTTCCATCTAATTAATAATGATTTGGTCTAAGGTAATATTAGAAATTACATCACTGATACTTTTATAACCATCATTCATTTCACACATCAATGAAACTCATTTTTAAATCATTATACAAAAATTTCTCAGGCAAGAAGGTAAAATACCTATTATTTACAAACTTAATAAAGGTAAAAATGTCTTTAATTTAATGTTTAACTTTTTTAATAAATATTTATAATTAATGAAAAGCAAATTATGGATTATCAATATATAATGGGAGTTACTGCTTTTAATAATATATTAAATGTAGTAAGAATTATAATACTATATATGTTTCCTAGTCATAATTTTATAACCCCAATATTGTACAACAAATTTTACTATAATTAAAGCACATATGTACGTTTTTTTTTTAATTTAATGAAACTGGTTCTGAACAGACTACAACAAATATCTATTTTACCTTGTAATATAAAATACAACAAAGGACTTTGACTTCACCATAATTCATTGAAAATTAATGAATTAAGTAGTTGATTTACCTATATAAGTACATATTAAAATGGTGGTTGAAAATACTAATTGAGAAATAACGTCCTGTTTACAACACTTTCAAAATACATTATTAATAAAATAGTAGGGTATACCAATAGTAGTTCCATTTAACAAGTTAAAACATTGATTCAAGCAAAATCGAAAATTATTTAAATCAAGAGAATACTGTTTCGAACAAAACCCGTTGGATGCCAATATTTGTGGCCGGTGTGGATCTACTTTTTATGTCGAGAATTAAGTGGAGGAACCTCACCTACAAATTTAAGCTCATTTTGGGGCACAATTTGGAGCACTTGCTCTTGCTTCGACATATTTATAATTTAAACACTTCAAATTGACTTTAAACACACTGTAAAACTTAATTTTTATTTTTTGGATGACAGATTCTGGTTATAAAGCAAAATTCTGACAGAAGAGGTTAGACGCAAGCGCAAAGATGGCGGACAATTACGTCCATAGATTAATGTCAATATAAAGTGACATCTTTTAGAAAATTCCGATGTCAAAATTGTTGTCGTTTCAATAAGTATTCATAGATGGCAGAATAAACATTAACATTTTTATTATACAGGGTGGTCCGAATTGTAATCGCGAAACTTCTGTAGAATATTCTGCAGATAAAAATAAGTAAAAAAGGTCGTATAAAGTATAAATTTATGTACTCATACGTTTAGTTTCGGAGGTACGGGGTGTAGTAATTTAATTTTTATTTCGATTTTTTACAAAAATAATTTCTGAACTAAGTTTGATATTGGAATTTGGAATGAAAATTGGTGTCTGGGTGTTTTTTGACATAAGGAATTTGGGATTTCGTTGTCAATATGACTCCTAGTTGCACTTATATGTTTTTTGAACTTTTTGGAAGAGTAATATAACTTTTCGTCCGTACCCGTATTAAGCTACAGATTGAAAAAATATACATTTCTGCCGTTTTTTACATAAAAAAGCGCTCTGGGTAAAAAGCACTACGAGTAATGGTTCTCATGATATTACATCAGGATATTCTCATTATTACCGTATGTTCGAAAAAAAAACGGCGTCAGTGATGGCTATGAAATGAAGATCGCTGTCATTTTATATGTAAATTTATATGGGAGATGTCATCGATCATCATTTCTCAGCCAAATGGACGCAGTTTTTTCTCGATCATACGGCGTACATTTGTTGTGTATTATTGACAAAAATTAAACATATTCACTAGATAGTTTTATTAGACTGAAATAATATATCTGGAATTTTATCGTGGTTCAGCAGACACTGTTTTATCACAATTAAAAAACACACTATTAAAAAAAAGTTATCAAATTTTTCATTTCAGACAAACAACTATGTAGCCAACATTCTTATTTTCAGAAAGTAATGACATGTTTTGATAATTTCCATTCCAAATATCTTGAGAACGGTTACTGGTAGCGATTTTTACCAGGACTTTTTTTCGTAAAAAACGGCGAATGTATATTTTTAGGACCATACCAAGAGGTATGGTAGGCTATTAAGATAGACAAAAAATTTTTTTTTTTTAATTTCACTCAAAGTGAGTTATTTATGGGTCATAAATAACCTAAGAAAAAAAATACGCAAATCTAGTTTTGTGCAAAGGAATATTTCCCAAACCCGAAAAATTAATTTTATCCGATTTTTTTTTGCTTATAGTGTGATTTGCTTGCATTGGTTTCACTCTTTTTGGTTGAATTGGTTTAGTTATTTGGCGAGTTAGTTAGCGTGGTTATTTGGAGGGTGTTAATTCATTGGTTAGTTGGTTTTTCGGGTTTGGGAAATATTCTTTGCTCAAAACTAGATTTGCGTATTTTTTTGACTATTGAGCGTAGCATATACAAGGTGTCTCAATAAAAGTAATGAAGCATTTTTTTTGTGAAACTTAAAACACTCTATCTCAATTTTTTCATATGCAACAACTTATCATATATTGCATATTTTTTTTTTTAGATGTAGAATTAAAAAATTAACATATTTTTATTTAATGTGTTCGATTTTTTTAATTTCCTAATTTGTATTTCATATGGCTCTTTCAATAGTAAAATATAAGGCAGAATATCATAGGTGTGGCTTTGGTAAAAATTTAGCAGGAAGTCTTGAGTCTCTCAAGCATTCCAGACTTCACTATACGGCAAGTGTATTCTACCTATAAAAAGAATCAATTTTAAAACTCAAATAGAAAATTTGACAGAAGCGCTGTGTTACATTTATGTTGTAATGTAGTGTTCGAAATTAGTTAGAAGACATCGAGACATCATTCTCAATCTATAGCTAGATATAAGTACTTAAAATGCACCAAATTCGGGCTTTATATATTTAAAACAGTGCACGAACAATCCCTGTGCCGCATAGCGGTGTCCTGGCAATCCTGCGTCGTCACGAACCCAGTCTGTCTCTGCGATAATTCACTGGATGCACTATACAGCAGCATGTTCCGTGTTGCCTATATTTACTCGCTGCGATTTATTTTACGGCTATAGATTTTACTTAAACGCTCTCTTGTACTTAATTATTTTTTCCTATTTATCTTGCAGTTAAAGTTGATTGATATAGCATGATTTTGAGCCCAGTTTATTTAGCGTTTTTTTTTATTAAAATCAATTAGAATATCAAGGTTTTTTTTAATTTAACTAAGAACAGTCTTCAGATTGTCACGAGACGACAATTCGTGCCATAAATTTTGGTATGACTGATATCGGAGATGGCAAATTACACTCTGTAAAACAGGCCTTTGTACTCTAAAACAGTATGATGAGTTATAATTCAAGAAAGGGGGACACAAAAGATTTGTAAGCCCCCCACCCCCAAACATTCTACATTCTACAAGGAGACTAGAGCAAATCAATGAGTTTAAACATCGACATAAAAAAAAACGAAATTTATGATATTATCCAGAGCTCCAGATATGCATGAAAACAACTGTCATTAACAAACTAGAGGTTTTCGAATGTGACTGTATCCTTAAGATACCTTGGACCGCTAGTCTCACAAATGAGGAAATTCTAATCCGTGTTACCAAACAACATCAAGTGTGCGAATCGATTAAGACAAAAAAAAACACATAGCTGGGGCCGCCTGGGGCATATAATGCGAAACCTAAAATATCAATTTTTGCATCTTTTGGTCGAAGGCACTATCGAATACCGGAGAGGTATCGGAAGTAAAAAAAATGTCTTGGCTGAGGAATGTCAGACAATGGACAAGGCTACAAAATGTACAATCGCTAATACACACCGCCAGGACTAGAAAAGCAATGGAAAATATTATCGCAATCATCCATTAATGGATTTGCATTAGAAGAAGAAGAAATTGAAGTGAAAATGTAGTCTTGTAAGACATTATTTGGAAAGAATTAAACTAGCTTCTTTTTCTTTACTTCTTTTTCTCCTATACTTCCTCTATAGGAGATGCTAGACCTTGTCGTTGGTGGAGAAGCTCCCAGTTGGGTGCCAGGGGGATTCCACATTGGCTGGGTCTAAAGAGCATCTCGCTGACTTGTTCTTGGCTGTAGTGTTGTTGGCCAGGAAATTACACCAAGACGTATAACGATACCGGGTCCCAAGTAAAAGATAGAACATCCCCAACTAAAGCTATTTTGGTCCTAGCCGGTATATCCTAAGGATGGGTTAAAATTTTTATTTTAGATGTTAGCTTCTGGGTAAACTGCAAGACGATAAATATAGACTACTTTGTGACATAAGCTATACTGGACACGGGGTGTTTGGCATCTACCTAAAAATAATCGGCAAAACGGACAGCGACACTTACTTTTATTGTGATGATGTAGATAGCCCCCGTCATACAATATTTCTTTGCACAAGGTGGTAAGCCATAAGCGAAGAAACAGGAGAAATATGCCAGAAGGGCCAGACGAAGTTGGAGGAAAACACAATTGATAATTAGTGAAGATGAAGAAAAGTGCCGAGCCATTATATTAATGCTGTGTACTATTATGAAACATAAAGTAGACGATGATATTAAAGCCAAAAACCCGTGATTTTACTGTGATATTGCCTGCGATAAAGAATTAAACTGTGATAAAAAAACGACTATGATAAGATTAGAATGATAAAGAAGAGACGATATAACTGAGGATCACTTACTATCCCGATGACTTCATGACGATGCTTCACGGCAGTTCCAGGATAGTTAGGGTACTAAGAAAAGATGGGTTTTTAGTGTAGTACTCTGGGTAGAGTAGTGAGGGACATCCCCACACTCCACGGGTAGCTCAGCCGGAGACAAGCTCCTTGATTGTAAAGGACAATCCCCCTGCAACAGAAAAATTTCTGTGTATGATGAGTTATAACTGAAGAAAGCGGGACACAATAGAACTTTAAGGTAGCCAGTGGTTAACCCCCCTCCCACTCATTCTACAATAGAAGATCTAATTATTATTAATTTCAACAGAACAATTAGCTTTTATTATCAAAGTGTTTGTAGAACGAGGCTTCTCTGTACAGCCAGTTATGCATCACACCGGTAAACCGCATTACCTCCAAGCCGTCACGTCATCCTGCCGATAGCTTACGATTTTTGTCTGTCCAAAGCTGTGTGTGTGTGTTGTAGCGCCGCATTGCACGGCGCGCAAGCGTCCGCCTAGGTCCCGCAACCGCCTCCTCCGATGTTGGCGTCTCAACGCGTCGGGACGCCGTGGCCAGTAGCGACGCCGTACACGCGTCCGTCACAAGCGCTCCCGTCACGTAGTCGACGCGATCGCCACCTGTTGGCCGCAGCCACGAAACGCGGCAAGGCGACTATGCGCGAGTAGGACAGAACGTTCGGTTCCGGCACCGGTGCGACAGAGAGAGGGAGATGGAGGGAAATCCGTCGCCGGTCCGTTATGCCGAGGGGTAGTAATTTCCAAAAAAAAATGTTTAATTTTTAAAAATTTAATTGGAGCTCGAACTTCCGAGAATCTCGAGCGCGCTGGAAATATCTTCCATAAAATAATTAAACATGAGAAAAATGTGAAAACTGATACAGCTAGAATGTAAATATACTTGAAGAGAAAACAATAAATTTTCCACCGGGTACCTCACTAGTTAACGTAATTATATTAAAGATACATTTCGTTTTCTTTTGAATACTTCACTAGTTTAATAATTAAACAGTCAAATTTTTCAAGCAATAACTAAAAAAAAAAATTCCAAAAAGCTTTATTGATCTTCAAACTTTTTAGAAATATCTCCTCAAGTTTTAATAAGACTGGAACTAGTGAGATTTAAAAATTAGAAGATATTATAACAAACAAGTCATCCTCCTCTATTTACTCAGCTTAGTTCGTAAAACTGGTCGTTTGACTTACCGCAATAAAAAATCCATATCTGTTAAGAAGAGATCGAGTCATCTTGAAATGGTTTATTAGCTTTAAAGAATTCTAGCTAAATTTTGCTCAACCGCGTTAAGTATTTACGGTACAGTAGAGAGTGCCATAGAATTAAATTCCTTAAATTTAAGACCAATAGTGTTTATCGGCTTGTCGAGTAAGAGTTTTGGACTGCTACAATTACCGTTAAAAATAAATCTTCCATTCGTTAATAATTTAATAAATTAGTGCATATAATTAGAAGTTACTATTTATCGAAAAAGTCTTATTAATATATTCGAGGTAAGTTGTAATAAAATATAGCATAAGAATACTAAGAGTTTTTTGTGCTTGGGATATCAAATTTGTATATTTCTTCATTTAATGAAGAATTGTCTACATTTTATTTTTCACAAAAAATGTTTAATTATTTAAAACTTTAATTGGAGAATCTTGAGCGCGCTGAAAATATCTTCTATAAATAATAAAATAATAAGTACATGAGAAAATGATGAAAACTGATAAGCTAGAATGTAACTATATTTAAAGAGGAAAAAATAAATTTTCCATCGAGTACTATTCACTAGGTAACGTAATTATATCAAAAATAAATTTCGTTTTTTTTTCAATACTTCTCTAGTAAAATCACTATTAAATTAATTTTAGTCGAATTTTTCAAGCAATAACTCGGATTAAACGAGTCTAAAAATTAAAACCAAAAAAGCTTTATTGATCTTCAAAGTCTTTAGAAATATCTCTTTAAGTTTTAATAAGACCTGGAACTAGCGATATTTAAAAATTAGAAGATATTAATCATATAAGTCATCTTCTTCTTAGCTTAGTTCGTAAAACCCTTGTTTACAGTTATTCATAATCAAGGGTAAAACTAAAGAGAGTTTACCATATGATGCAGAACTGTAGATATATAATCCCCGGCACAAAATTCCTTCACCCTAAAAAGTTTGATATTTCATAACTTTTTATTTTGTAATCTGATTTTTATGATTATGGTATCAGGACGAAGATACATTTATTGGCATTATTTTTTATTATTTTAATACCTTATATTCTTCGGTTAGGTGGGTTTATACTGGGGTAAATCAAAACGTTGTTTTTTGGAATAAATTCACACCCTGTGGAAAAAATGAGACGGACATTTTGGATAAAAATACATATCTTCGATTATTCTTAACATTTCATTTTTTTGAATTATCCCATTATCTATTCTTTTATGAGCTACACATTTTTAAGTAAAGTATTGAATTCAGAGGTGATGAAGAAATTAAGTGCAGAAACAACCAGGGAAGACAAGCAATTAGACAACTCAACAGTATTTTATGGGATAAGGCCGTATCAAAAGAAAACAAACACAAAATTTATAACAGCATAGTTAAAAGTATCATTAGTTATGGTAGTGAAGTATGGCCTTTGAAAGAAAGAAACCTTAAGTTACTCGAAGCTACAGAAATGGACTTTTGGAGGCGCGCGGCCGGAAAATCGCAACTGGATAGAGTTAGAAATGAAAGAATTCGAATATCAGAAGACATCAAAATTAACCAACTCAGGTGGTACGGGCACGTACAAAGAATGGAAGAGAACAGAATCCCGAAAAAAATACTCAATTGGACACCACAAGGCAAAAGCAAGAGAGGGAGACCTAGACGGAGTTGGAGAGAAGGAATAGACGGGGACATCAGAACAAGAGGAATAGACGAAAACCTCTGGACAGACAGAGACCAATGGAGACTGGAAATCAGAAGACGTCGAAGAACGTTATAAACTGATTTGTATATATATTGAATTCGGAGGTTCTGAATTGAAGAAGAATATTGATAAAAAACAATAATTTTATATTATTTTAATAGCGTTTATGTCCACCTCTCGCAGCAATAACAGCCCGAGGTCTTCGTCGTATCGAATGAATAAGGGTGTTATTCTTTTTTGATTTATAGCTTGATGATTAACCAACCAAACCAAATCAAGTTATAGATCAAGAAAGAATAACTACATATTTCTTGATATTCATCAATGATGAATATCAAAAAATCAAGATATCAAGATGAAGAAATCCCTTTACAAGAGCTAAAGCTAGCCATAGCTCTTGTAAAGTTTGTGGTGGAATAGGACGACGACGAACAGCTCATTTAAGTTCATCGCACAAATGTTCAATTGGATTGGAACATCAAACTTAGTCAAATTTTAGGGTGGAGGAATCTTATGCCGGAGAGTTTATATGTGTATAATGCTGTATAATATATATTATAAATTTTACTGGTTATATTTTATGTTTGAAATGTATGCTTAATTTATTGAGAGAATTAAAGAGAATTAGAAGCTTATCTTTATCGGTCGTCCCAGTTAGCTCCAGAGAGGGCCCTCTAGATATATTAGAATCTTATCATTGAAATTTTCACAAAAGAAAAGGAATTTTTCTTACAGTTGGGGGTGGTTGTAATCAAAGGTGTTAACGACCCCCAACTGTAAGAAAAAATATTCTAAATTATAAAATTATACTATCCTAAACAAACCTTACTTTTATATTCTTGACTAAATATTTATTAGACCCTTCTCACAATCCCTCTGAGCAGATATGTTCCCGTAATCCCTGGCGACCACCCTAACGCTACTATTACTATTATTTTTTTTTTTCAGAAAATGTATTGTTATATAATAAATGCAGTCCACGTATTTCTATAAACATAAATACAAAATGTCTCACATATTTGGCCAGTTCCATTCTTACTGTGATTTTCATGCCTTGTATTGTTTCTCCTCGCTTCCCGAAGTTTATCAATCTATTTCATTGCAATTTTTCTATCAATACAATCGCAATGAATGTTTTTCGCGATTATATTGATATCAAAATTGCAATGTATGACATAACATATGTCAAAAATTGACATATGATATGTCATTCTATTCAGAGTGTCTTTTTCTATCGAATAAAGTAAAAATATACCGGGGGTGCCCTTTAAATATCAAAAGTTGTAGTAATTTCCCGTGAAACAGGAAGTGACCAAAAACAATTGAATACGTCAATCAATCCTAATTTATGTTATATATTAACATACCAAATCTCGTTTTTTTATCTGAAAAAATAAAACAGTTTTATAGGGGTGAGCTACTTTTGAGACGCGCCCGGTATAGGTATTAATAATTAAAATATGTATTTTAATTAATATAATGTACAATTTAGTTATTTTGATTGAATTTTTCTACTTAAGCCTAAATAATACGTAGGGTTTCATACAAGTTTTTGGAAATTTCGTACAAGTGAGCACCGTAATCCGGACAAAATCCGCGTCGAAAAATAAATTATGAATTTGAATTGACAGTGAGACAATTGTCTGTCATTTTAATTCATAGGTATTTTCTGTCATTGTTTGGATGTCGTCTGCCGATATTCTTCTATAGGAAGGGAAAATTAAAGACAGTTGATTAAGTGTTAAGTATACTATTTTGCTATCTTTATATACCGGGGTGCGCCTCAAAAGTGTCTCACCCGTATAACATTTTAATTTTTTTAGATAAAAATCGAGATTTGGTATATCAATATATGACATAAATTAGGACTGATTAACATATTCAATTGTTTTTGGTCACTTCCTGTTTCACCGGAAATTACTACAACTTTTGATATTTAAATGGTACCCCCGGTGTTTTGTTGCTTTATTCGATAAAAAATGACACTCTGAATAGAATGACATATCATATGTCAACTTTTGATATTTTCGAATATGTTTTTTTTTGAAATTGCAACATGCGATTCATAACGACAATTTGACTCGAAATACCAAGTGTGTGGTACCAAATTATTCATAAAAAAATGCTTTTTCCAAATATGGTAATGAGCAACCCTCGTTCCATTTGAAAAAGTTGAGATATGATTAAAAATACGATTTGGGCATCTTTTAACCGGCCAGGACAAGACACGAATAACATTAGATTATCAAATCTATTTTTCCAAGGCTCCTTGATTAAAAATTAGTGTTTTTAACATAGCCATGGCACTCTAGATTGAAATTTAAAATTCAATTTTGTTTTAAGCAAAAATATCAAATTGACATATGGTATGTCAATTTGATAGTTGACATATGTTATGTCATTCTATTCAGAATGCCATTTTCTGTCGAATAAAGTAAAAAAATACCGAGGGTGTTACTTAAAAATCAAAAGTAGTCTTTTCCGATCAAACAGGAAGTGGCTGAAAAGAATTGAACATGCCAATCAATCCTAATTTATGTCATAATATACACCATAACACACCAAATCTCGTTTTTTATCTAAAAAAAAATTAAAAAGTTATAGTGGTGAGCCACTTTTGAGACGCACTCGGTATAAGATTTACGTTATAAATGACATCAGAATTGGGTTATCCTTCTTTTATAGAAGATAAAATTTTGAGTGTTTTATTACTTAAAGGCTCATTTACATTTGTCACTTTGGATGTACAACTTGGATGAATCATCCAAAGTGATAAGTATAAATTGCCTTTCATCGCTTTTTCATCCAAAGTATACACTAAAATTGAACGATGAAACAAGTTGACGGTCTTCCTACTTTTGTTGAAAGAGCGTTCAACGAACCGTTGATTGATCCAGATTGAACGGCAAGTGAAAAATGTAAACAGCCGACGCCGACTCGTGCGGCCAACCTCGATATAGAAAACACTGTGCAGCCTGCGGAAGATGAAACAGTGAACTGCTGCGAACTGGATGAACATATGTAAACAAGGATGTTCAATTTGGATGAATTCAATCTGAGTGATTCATTTTGGTTGTACATCCAAAGTGACACAGTGTAAACTCTGCTTTAGGCTCATTTACATTTGTCACTTTGGATGTACAACTTGGATGAATCATCCAAAGTGATAAGTATAAATTGCCTTTCATCGCTGTTTCATCCAAAGTATACACTAAAATTGAACGATGAAACAAGTTGACGGTCTTCCTACTTTTGTTGAAAGAGCGTTCAACGAACCGTTGATTGATCCAGATTGAACGGCAAGTGAAAAATGTGAACAGCCGACGCCGACTCGTGCGGCCAACCTCGATATAGAAAACACTGTGCAGCCTGCGGAAGATGAAACAGTGAACTGCTGCGAACTAGATGAAAATATGTAAACAATGATGTTCAATTTGGATGAATTTAGTCTGAGTGATTCATTTTGGTTGTACATCCAAAGTGACACAGTGTAAACTCTGCTTTAGGCTCATTTACATTTGTCACTTTGGATGTACAACTTGGATGAATCATCCAAAGTGATAAGAATAAATTGCCTTTCATCACTGTTTCATCCAAAGTGTACACTAAAATTGAACGATGAAACAAGTTGACGGTCTTCCTACTTTTGTTAAAAGAATTGAACGCTTCATTTTGAACCGTTGATTCATCCAGATTGAACGGCAAGTGAAAAAATGTAAACAGCCGACGCCGACCCGTGCGGCTAACCTTGATATAGAAAACACTGGGAGAGGTGGCAGCCTGCGGAAGATGAAACAGTAGCTTTTTTCGGGTTCTTGTTATTACCGATTCTGAACCGTCCTAGAACTCTGCAGCGCATGCGCAAATGAAATAATGTCTTCATATTTTCTTCTGCGCATACGCATCACAGTTCTAGGACGGTTCAGAATCGGTAATAACAAGAACCCGAACAAAGCGAACTGGATGAAAATATGTAAACAATGATGTTCAATTTGGATGAATTCAATCTGAGTGATTCATTTTGGTTGTACATCCAAAGTGACACAGTGTAAACTCTGCTTTACTTCGCACTTTCGTTTTGGCAATATTAAATGTTTAATATTATTGGTAAAAATAAATATTGTAACAAAAAATGATAAAGGCATGAAATTTGAAATAAAATTTACTTGTGAATTAAAATAAGAGGCATAACTGTCACTGTCATGGATTGTTGGTACGTAATCATTCATAACAAAATAAAGACAAAAAAAATTACAATTCATATCCACCAGAAGAAAATAAATGGAGTAGTAAGTTTTTTTTCACAGAACTATTCATATCAATTTATCATAATAGGTTGAAGAACGCGGTACAGTTTAGCTCTCCTTAATAAATTCTTTTATAAGAAAATTAATTTCAGTAACTAGAAAAACTTAGGTCAAAGTTGTAATAGTCTTGAGACTGTATTTCGTCTATTCCTCATTTCATAATCTATACTAATATATAAAATCCCATGACTGACATACTGATTAATCACGATCCTGCTCAAACCACTCAACGTAAGAAGCTCAATTTTGGCATACAGGTTGATTCTAGGGTGTAGAGGTTCGATAAGGAAGGATTTTTCGAAATTCCAGTTCCAAGAGGGTGAAACCACCCCTCAAATATTACAATATTTTTTATTTAAAAAACGGTCAAGTTTCCGAAAAAACGCTTAAACGCGTATATTTTATTTTCTTTTTTTACATATTTTAATATTTTTAAAAAATGTATACAGGGTGTTTCGAAAAATCTGGTCATTGATTAATCACGATCCTGCTTAAAGCGCTTGACGTAAAAAGCTGATTTTTGGAAAAGAGATTGAGTTTAGGGTGTAGAGGTTCGATAAGAAGGGATTTTTCGAAACTCGAATTCTAAGGGGGTGAAACTATCCCTCAAATATTAAAATATTTTTTTTATTTAAAAACCGGTGAGTTTTTCGGAAAAACTCTTAAACACGTATATTTTATTTTGTTGTTTTATATATTTTAAGATTTTTTATAAATATATACAGGGTGTTTCATAAAATATGACCATTGATTAATCACGATTCTGCTTAAACTGCTTGACGTTTAAATATGATTTTTGGCAAACGGATTGACTGTGGGGTGTAGAGGTTCGATAAGGAGGGGTTTCTCGAATCTCAAATTCCAAGAGGGTGAAAACGCCCCTCAAATATTACAATATTTGTTATTTAAAAAACGGTTAGTCTTTCAGGAAAATGCTTGGATAAGCATAATTTATTTGTTTTTTTTACATATTTTGAAATTTTTTAAAAAATCATACAGGGTGTTCCAAAAAGTTGGGTATTTCTTAACCACGATTCTGCTTAAACTGCTTGACGTATAAAGCTTATTTTTGGCAAATGGATTTTTCGAAAGTCAAATTCCAACGAGATGAAACTACCCCTCAAATATTACTAAGTTATATAATAATATCGCCATATTGTTTTTTCTCATGCTCACATAAATGTGAGAAAATTTTATCCAGTTTGTATGTTAATACTTATAATTTCTTACTTTGTTTTATCATCACCATTACAAATTTCGACGCGAACGAAGTCGCTGGTACACGCTAGTAGGACATAAATTTGATTATAAATTGAAAAATGAAAAATAAAAAAAATCATAGCTCATATCTTTTAAAAATTAAGTATTTATATATAATAAACAGTACTTGTGTAACTATTATTAAATAGATAAACAAGAAAACATAAAAAATTGTGCAGTCTTATAACTAAATAAATTGTTTCTTTTTACTTTTATTTAATACTGAACTAGTGAAACCATATATTTAAAGCGGTATTTCTTAAACATTTTAGAATCTATTAAGATGGTTTTGTACGACTTCCAATGCAATTTTTAAACTTTTATTTTTAAGGTGGTTGATAATTCCTAGTTAAAATTATTGAAATTCTACGTTCTAGTAATTTATAAAATAATTTGTGAAGTGACGTTATTTCTAGTTAGCAGAATTTGTATTTTTTACTTAATTTCCGCAATGTTTTAGTTAAAAAGCACATTTAAATAATACTTAGATATGTATTCTATGGCAGAGACGAAAAATGTGAGATCATCTTAAACTCATTTCAAATCATCTGTAAATTTGGTATCATCTGTACTTTGTATCATCTGTACTTTGATGATGAAATCACCTGTACTGTAAGTACTCCTACAGCCTACAACTGTACTTTCAGCACAGAGTTAATATTAACTTTACCTACCTTTATTCATATTCGAAATTTTAAAATATGTAAAACAAAATATAATGAAATTTGAAGTTCTAAATACATTCCATAAATATGAAACTGGTTTTGGAGAAGATATTCAATGAGAAAAACATAAATTGGAATTATACAAAAATCCCAATTACATCGGAGTTACGTTGTACAACAAACTGTCAAAAAGCATAAGAAACCTTGGTTCATGCAGTTTCCTTGGCAAGATAAGATATATTTTTCCGAGAATACGGCTAAACGAGTTTACCGAATATGAATTTAATCCATAAAATTAAGCTTTACTTTATTTACTCTATTTTTTTAGGGTGTAACTTTTAGTTTTGTATTAGCAGGGTATTTATTTATGATTTATTTTACAGGGTGGTACAAAACTTCGGAAGCATATTCTACAGATAAAAATAAGTAAAAAAGTTCGTATAATTGTATGTTCTAAAATGCTTAGTTTCGGAGATACAGGATGAAGAAGTTTCATTTTTTTATTTCTATTTTTTCCAAATAATTTCTGAAGTAACGTCAATATTAGAATGAAAATTGGTGTTTGGGTTTTTTGACATGAGAAATTTGATTTTGATGTCTATATGTTTTCAAGATACTTAGAATAGCAATAGTAAATACATGTCATTATTGAATAATAAACACGCTAAGTAGATAGTTATTTGACTGAAATAATAAATTTGGGAAATCTTTATTTTTTTTTTAATTAATTATACATTTTTCTGCGAAAAAATGATGATAAAACAATTTCTGTTGAACTTTTGGTACAAACACATTTCAAATTTATAATAGTCTCTAATAACTATTTAGTCAACATGTTTAATTTATGTCAATCATGACAGGTATGGATAATTTCGATTCCAAAGATCTCGGGAACCATTACTCGTAGCGATTTTTACCAAGAGACCTTTTTTACGTAAAAAACGTCGTAAATGTATAACTTTTTACTCAGTAGTTGTATACAGGTACGGACGAAAAGTTATTACTATTTAAACCAGTTAAAAATATGTAGGTGGCGCCCTCTACAAGTTGGAGTCATATTGACATCAAAATCAAATTTCTCATGTCAAAAAAAACCCAGACACCAATTTTCATCCAAATATTGATATTACTTTAGAAATTATTTGGAAAAAATCGAAATAAAAATGAAACTTCAACACGCTGGATCTCCGAAACTAAGCATTTTAGAACATACATTTATACGAGCTTTTTTACTTATTTTTATCTGCAGAACAGGCTCCGACGTTTCCGGAATACAGTTCGCACCACCCTGTATATCATTTTATGATCCACAGAAATAAAAATATATTTCTTCATTTCATTTTATACTTTTTCATTTCATTTCTTTAATATACTTTCTTTAATATACAATACTTTAATATAAACTACATAAACAATTTATATTCTTACTAATTACAATTTTTTTTTTCAGTGCCAGTAATTGATCTCCAGGTGGTCTAACAAAAGTCTCGACGGCTTGACCCATTCGGATCAATTTCTTTCAAAAAACAATTTTGACGACATGAGTGAATACGATTGCGCGCTAGTGAATAGGCTCAGGACTAACTCGCGAGCGGTTCTTGTGAGTGGCAACTGACGTGGAAAGGGCTTAGGCAAGCCGCGAGTTTTTTTGTGGTGCGGTGTAAAGGTAATGAGCCGCAATCATGACGATGTGGCAGAGCGGGATGGGGGGCCACGGAGGCAAGAACAATGCCTGGATGAAGCTGATGGGGATAGTGCACAAGGAGCGGCGCCATCATGACTCTGGTCCGGGAAGCGCCGACAGGACTCTAAGCCAGTAAGTACTAGAATAATTTCTGTACATAAGGTTTGTTCTATGGTTTGTTCTAACATGCAAATTTGTACCGTTCTAGAACGGTAATTGGGATCGCCGGCATCGGATTTGAACTAGGGTTTCCGGAACCGGAGCTGTTTTTCGGAACCGCGAATTTCGGTACCGCGTCTCTTAGGAACCGGATTTTTCCGTTTTTTTGGTACTTTCGGTACTGACTAATTTTTGTTCAATGGTGGTGCAGTTCATCAATCAGAAAGGAAGGGATGGGTTTTCAAAGTAAAATGGATAAAAAATTGAGATTTTTAATGAAAATAATATCAAATTATTAAGTAATCAATCATAAAAAAATTAACATGAACACAAGTTAAAAATAGTAAGACACACACAAAAAAGAAAAAGTATAGAAAACTTAAATTTCACATCAAACAACATAAACCTTAACTGAATTTGATACAAAAGCCCTAAAATATTGAATTAAAAATGCAAATACCTATTAAAACATAACATCATAAATATTATAGGAACTTCAAAACAAAAAAAATAATTTTTTAATTATTGTTACCGAGGCCCGGTTTTGTGATGGCCAAAAAGATCTGAGCCCTAATAGGTAGTATTAATTAGAGTTTCCGGAACCGTACTAAAATATTTTCGTTCAACGATTGTGGCGTTCGTCAATTAGCTTAAACATTACATCAAACATCAACCCACCTCGAAACAAACTTAACTAAATTAGAAAAAAACTTAACATTTTTAATTAAAGATGCAAATGCCTATAAAAACATAACACATAAAAGCTTAATTAATACATTCAGCAATATTATACTAAATAATAAAATAACATATTTAAATTTCAATAATTGCTAATAAACATTATAGAAACTTCAATCATTTCATTCTTCAAAATAACTATAGAAGTAAGGACAGTAAGAGATTGCATCATTACTTATTTAGAATAGTTTGATTTCGACCGCTAGAAAGTATCAAAAGTTTTTCACACGTAACAAAAAAATATGTTTTCAATTATTATTACCGAGTCCTGAAAGTACCGAAAGAACCGGGAATTACCGGTTCTGAACCCTAATTTGAACACGGGTTAACTTGGATAGTTCTGTTACTATACCAAAATTGAATGCGATTTAGCCCTTAGCATCATCGGATTCCTCAAATATATTTTAATAATTTTTTGCCTCGAAAAAGTCGTTTCCGCGGACGCAACAGGTGTGGTGGCAATAATTCTGGGAACCATTTCGACTTTTTTCTGTTATATATTTCAGAACCGAGATAATATCGTTTTCTTCATACACACGAATGAACATAATATATTCAATTCCTCGAACATTTCATGCCATCTATATATCAGATAATTCGCTTACTGTCAGAGATAATTGCAAGTCGCGGCATTGCTCAGTCCAAAATAACTAATTTATTTTAATCTTATTATATTATACCTGAAATCAACTATGCTCTCATTATGCTTACTAAAAGTAGGTGCCTCAAATCATTGGCAGCTTGTCGCCAATGACATTTTGTTTATTTTGAAAATATCTTCCATCTTCTTTTCAAAGGCTTCATCTTTCTTTTCACAGTCAAAATGCCTTCTTTCTAGAACACTACCTAGAGGAAAGTAACACTCCTCGAATTATTATTGTGTTTTGAATTAATTAATTAATTCACCAACTCTATTGTAATAGTATAACCTTAATAATTGAGAATCAAATTAACAAGTTTAATTAAAAAAAAAAGCTCGGGTTGTTGCGCGAAGCCTCGGGCCACTGCCCTATGCTCGATACCTTTTAAAGATGCCACTGCAAGCAGGATTATGTAAGTATTGAAGGACATAGGCACACATGCTGTAAGTTGTGCTCTGATTTCTTTTCGTAGCAACCCTACATTTTAAACCAAAATCTGTTATAAACCGGTTTGAATTTTCGCAACTAGCTGCATCACAGAAACTTTTATTTGTTGCACTAGGGTTAAAATTATAACATGTTTTTTTTTGGCGCAGTTTAACTATAAATAATATATTTTTTAAAGGATTTTTAGAAAACAGTAATTGTGAATATTTAATAGTATTATACAGTAAATATTGGTAATAAATCTATTGCAATCGTAATAAAAGTTCGAACTTCTGGAAAATTTGACATCTGCTTCTAGACTAGTATAATTTTTTTTTGAAAACTACCGGAAATCGTCGGCATTTGAAGACGATTTACCGGTAATATTTTACTGCATTTTTAATACGTAATTTTTTTTACTGCGTACTAGTTTTTAACATTAAATCGGTAAACCCGTAAATTGATAAACCGGTAATGCAATCCCTACTCAAGCGAATCTTATTGTTGTAAACGAATAATTTGATTAAAAAAGAAACAAATAAATAATGCTTTTCAGCGTTACTATAAATTTTTGTCCGGATTAAAATAGGAACCTTTTTAGCATATTAGATTTTTTATATGAATGGAGAATTTGAATGAAACCTGACGACTGACCTAATCGATCTCACGTTGACGAATAAATCACCGCGCCGAGCCCGAACGGATATTACAAGTAATGCCCCTCGCATTACTTACAGCGCTTTCAAATTTAGCACAAAAATAGGTAAAAATAGATACAATGCCAAGGCGGAACTGTAATTTCTCGAATGGCCGTTTGTTTCTGTTTAGGATTGATCAGCAATATTAAAATACGATCGGTATATTATGACCTTTATAGAAGGTAATTAGGGTAACTGAGAGTTCGATGGACATTTTCTAAACTTCTTCTTTTTAGGGTTCCGTACCCAAAGGGTAAAAACGGGAACCCATTACCAAAGTTTACAGAATAAAATATAAGTTCGGTCACTTAGCATCGGCACTTTGAAAATCGCGTATCAAAAGCCAGAAGCCGCCTCGTCCGATACGCCGGATTTCGATGAAAACAGGAGTGGAAGCCGGGGTAAATAGAAGCCGCATTTTTACCGATCGCAATGTGCGACAAGGTGCAGGGGAACGTGGGGTATTTCAAAAATACCTAATAGTAAATCTACAAAAGAAAAAATATACTATCAGTTTATTGGTGTATTACATATAAATATTTAGATATGGCAAGATAAAAAAAGATATAGCAAAAATAAAATAAATTTTAAAAACAAACACAAAAAATAAAGCTACATAATATCAACAGTAAATAATGTAAAAGTATATTACGTAACGAGTGTTTTGGAAAAAATAATATTACGCACGAGTGCAGTATTCCATGAGTGCGTAATATGGTTTTCCAACACGAATTACGTACCCTATAAAATTCAAAGCTGAAACTATTAAATGTCAACAACTTTTGATGTTTAAATGGTATCCTCGGTATTTTTTTACGTTATTCGAGAGAAAATGATACTCTGAGTAGAAAGACATATCATATGTCAGCTTTTAACAGTTTCACATATGATTTATTTGAAAGTGTAACACGCGGTTTATAACGACAATTTGACTCGAAATACCAAGTGTGTGGCATGAAATGAATTAAAAATACCATTTGGGCATCTTTTAACCGGCCAAGACAAGACATGGAAAACATTAGACGATCAAATCTATTTTTCCCAGGACTCCTTGATTAAAGTTTTGTTTTTAAAAGAGCTATGACACTCAATATTGAAATTTTAAAAGATTTTTTTAAGCTAGAATGCCAAAAGTTGACATATGATATGTCATTCTATTCAGAGTGTCATTTATCAAATAAAGTAGAAAAATGCCGAGGTTGCCGTTTAAAAATCAAAAGTTGTAGTCATTTTGGGTGAAACCGGAAGTGACCGAAAAAAATTGAAAACGTTAATCAATCCTAATTTAGGTCATATACTAACACACCAAATCTCGTTTTTTATCTGAAAAAATAAAAAAGTTATAGGGATAAGCAGCCACTTTTGAGACACACCCAGTATATGATTTTTCGTGTAAAAAAAAAATAAAGTGTTCTTGAATAATTCTAATTAGATATTTTAAATATTTTTTTTCCAGTGGCGAATTTTCCAAAACTCAATATTATTTTTAAGAAATAATAAAAATAATTATGCTTTATTTATAATAAACTAATAAATAATTAACTAAGGCTAATGTGATCAGTAACATTTTGCAATGAAAATTAAATAGTCACTTGAAAAATAATTCCATATGCATGCGAGACCACTCTGTAATAACGCCAAAATCAGAGTAATACGCCGAACGTGATCCGCCGTGTACGCTGGGTCCAAAGTCCACACACCAGTAATACACTGGGAAACACGTGCGTGAAGCGGCTTTTGATACCTGCCGCCGGCACAAGTGACGGAACTTTGCCATTACTAAGACTTCGCTGTCATTCCGACCGTCCGTCTGCCACAAAGGTCTATCTTATGAACCGTTATAGCTAGATAGTTGAAATTTTTACAGATAATGTATCTATGTTGCGGCTATAAGAACAAATACTAAAAACAGAATTAAATAAATGTTTATAAGTAAAAATCACTGTAACACATGTCACGTCGACACATGAACGCATTAAACAAGTTGCAACAGAGACATCTTAGACAACTCTTAAGAATAAAATGGTTCCAACATGTCTCAAACGTATCGGTCCTTGAAAAAGCTAACTGCGAGAGTATTGAAGTCATGATTACAAAGTCCCGCTTAAGGTGGGCTCGTCACGTATGCAGAATGCAAAAAAACCGCATACCAAAATCTCTGCTTTACGGTGAGCTTGTATAGACGGTAAGAGGAGGCCGGGTAGACAACTCAAAATGTACAAGGATATTTTCCACGAAAACTTAAAGGGAATTAACAAGCAGAATGAGTGGGAAGAAGCAGCTCATAATAGAACGGAATGGAGAAGAATTGCAAAGACAGTTAACAGCGACAACCAAAAAGTAAAGAGGCAACAAAGCAATGAGATTTTTGAATGTCTGGAGTGCCGTAGACAGATAACATCACGTATCGGGCTTTTCAGTCACAAAAAAGCTCATAAAAGAAAACGCCTTGCGTGACCATCTTCTGATGCGTGTCAAATACTCGTCAGCGAGTAATGGCAGTATGTATGTATGTATGTACTGTGAAATTAAAAAAAATTGCGATATTTCTTAAACTATGAGGTATTATTACTAGATATATTGACAATATAGTCAGCTGGAGTATGTCCTCTTGACTAGTAAAAATTAATAATCTTGATTTAGACATAACGAAGTTACAGGGGGTTAAAAATGGAGTGAGTTGCTTCGAGAAAAGGATGGTACGGCTGTGTGCTAGATCACATGTGCGTGCCGTGTTCTTAGATCACATTAAGTGCTTGAGAAAATTTGGTTTGGTTAGTGGTTAAAATTAAATTAATAATTATTAATTAATTAATAGTTGCATTTAAATATTTTAAATAGTTTTTTTCTTTATTCTTTGTATTTTTTTGCTTCCGACGACGGAAAGAGATAAACTTTCCGAAACGTTAAAAATTTTTTTGTTCGTTAGGTAACATTGTTTATCTGTAAACCTAACTGCTGACAAGTAGTTTCCGTTTTTCTTGCAATGGCGAAATACCCATATAGGATTTTTTTGGAGAGATGAATCTGCCACATAGGAGGTATAAACATTTTTTAAAATTAAGTTCTAAAATACATTTAATCTTTCTTTATTAAGCATAGTAAAGGCGGTAAGAGTAAATGCAGCAGTAGGCTAAGATTTGAGGACAATACTAGGACTGATCATTGAAATGTCTACTAGTTATTAGATAAATTCATAAAATTGGTTTCTTGAGGAGCTGGTGTTTAGGTTTTGTATTAAATCTTATGAACTCAACAACTCTTGTAGTTTGACTACTATAATAACTACTATAGTAACTACTATAAATTAATACTATGGTTAGTGACAAATATCTATCTTCTTCTTCTTAAGGTGCCGACTTCTTACGAAGGTTGGCGACCATCATGACTAATTTTATTTTGTTGACTGCTGCCCTGAACAGGTCGTTTGATGTACAGTTGAACCATTCTCTGAGATTTCGAAGCCACGACATCCGTCTTCTTCCTATGCTTCTCTTCCCTATTATTTTACCCTGGATAATTAGTTGTAGAAGCTTGTATCTTGTACCTCTCATTACGTGGCCCATATATTGGAGTTTTCTGATTTTCACCTCTTGGGACAATTCTAGATCTTTTGAGACTCTTCGTAAGACTTCTTCATTGGTAATTCTGTCAACGTGTGATATCCGGAGTACCCTTCTATAAAGCCTCATCTCGAAGGCATCTATCTTTTTAAGCATTTGTTTTGTTAGAGTGGCGGCTTCTATACCATAGAGCATTATTGTAAATATGCAGCATCTTAGCATTCGTATCTTAAGGTGGTTAGTTAAAGTTTTGCAACAAAAGAATTGCTTCATTTTAATAAAGCTTTTTGTAATTTTTGTAATTTTAAAGACTTAAATTTTTTGGAATTGTATTATTTGTATTGTGTATTTTTTGTTGTTTGTATTTTTTTGTGATTTTGTTGTTTGTGAGTGCTTTGTCGATGAAGCTGTTTTGGCTTTTTGCACAATAAAGCGTTGTTTGGTTTTGGTTTGGTTTGTGTTACGTGCTATTTCAATTCTCGTTTTTAATTCTGATGAGTAATCATTGTTGTCGTTGATCAGGGTTCCTAGATATTTATATTTATAGACTCGCTCTATTATCTGATGGTTTACGATCAGTTGAGTATTTTGATTTGGTTTTGGTAAATATCATGAATTTTGTTTTATTAAGGTTCATATTCAAGCCATAATGGATACTTGTTTCATACACTTTTTGGACCATTCGTTGCAGGTCCTGTATACTTTCTGCTAGCAGTACGGTATCATCTGCGTATCGTATATTGTTTATAGGAACTCCCTTTACTACTACTCCAGCTGCTTCATTGTGTAATGCCTCCCTCATGATGACTTCCGAGTACATATTAAACAATAGCGGGGAAAGTATACATCCCTGTCGTACACCACGTTTGATGTTGCTGGTTTCCGTGTACTTATTGTCTATCTTGATGTTTGCTGTTTGGTCGTAATATAGGTTTTCAATAATTCTGGCATCTGTGGTATCTATTTGCTTTTCTCTCAGAATGTTGATAAGTTGTTCATGACGGACTCTGTCAAATGCTTTCTCATAGTCCACAAAGCAGGCGTACACATCCTTGTTCACATCCAAACAGCGCTGAGTCAACACGTTTATACTAAATAATGCTTCTCTCGTGCCAACTCCATTGCGGAAACCGAACTGTGTATCGCTGATGTCGTTATCCAGTTTTTTATACACACGGTTGTGAATTATTTTTAAAAATAATTTGAGTGTATGGCTCATTAGGCTTATGGTCACTAACACTAGCACTATGGTTAATAACACCACAGAATATCTAGCTACGCTGTGATAATACTTTTCATTGTAGGTGAAAAAAATAAATTAAAAAAAAACATATATATGGTAAAAGAATAGAATAGTATGTTCCATCATTTTTAGTTTTTAGCAAGCACGTTTATTTAATAGAAGATAGTGCTCATAAAAATCCCGTCAAAACACTCAAATTGATTATGAATAATTTTCGACGATATTAATATTCGGAAAATTTACCAGATTTAGAAATTAACTTCATAAAGCTTATGAACGTAACTCTAAAGCTTAAACATTTAAAGTTGGCGAACGTGTTTGACATGAAAATAAAGTACTTTCTCGTGCTATCGACAAATTAGTGTTAAATTAGTTCTGGAATATGTTCAATGAGTTGTTTCAAAGAGATAATCTAAAGTAATTTATGAGTTAGTAAATGGAATTTGTTCCAAAACTAAAAATTGCCCAGTAAAGATTAAAATATACCACAAAATCTAAGACTAAATATATAACCATATTATGAAAATAATATTGAAAATGTGCCAAATCGAGCAAAAATGTCAAAGCTTAATCGACTATGTGTATGGCATATTGAATAATCTGCGCTTTTATAAAAATACCACATATTTTATTACTGAAAAGCAATATTTTATGTCACAACATTTTATTTTGTTTGGACGAAACAAATTGAACCATTTTTCATAAATTATAATTATAAGTAAATACAAAATATATAAAAACATATAATTAAAAATATTTAATAAACTACTTAAAAAATACAACTATAATATTTTTTACTTATTTGTGACACTCTGTATCTTATAAAAATATTTTTAAATTGCAGCTCTAATAGTCTTTCAACGAACCCAAAACTTACAATTTGAAAAAATCTAGTCGTTTAGCTACAATACCACAAACTACCTATAACAGATGCGAAAGAAAGCGACTGCATCGGAAACCGCTCGGCAAACCCGACACGCCCATTGAGTGGTGTAAATACACCAGTCGTTTAGTCCGGAAACCTATGCTGTGTCGTATTCGCTTGCTGGAATGACATAGTGCGTGGTTATATGTTTCTTTTTAAAAACGCGTGTAGGATTTTTGTTGAACTTTTGAACTGTTATTTCTAAGTTTTGGTAATTTGTATATCTGATTTAAAATGGGATGCAAATGTGTTTATTTATAAGGAAAAAAAAGATATTTATAGTATAAAAAATTAATTTATTTAACAAAATTTAATTAAAAATGTGACAAAATACTTACCTTTCTATTGGTTCTATCGGACTTTTTTCGACTATATAAATCTTTATTTGTAAACTTTAATACATCAAATATTTTCAATCTAATAAATCATTTAATGATGTCAATAAGAGGAAATTTCTCACATGGGTGGTCAAATTTTATAGTTTTCATTATATCAAACAGCCTCTGAGAAATGTTTTCAACTCAAAATGCCTTTAATTATGTTTGACTACATCATTAAAAAGGGTCTTCAAATACATCATTGTGATATTTGTCTAAAATTTGCAAAAGAATCCGAATCTCTGGATAACTCGAAATTATTTACCCATTTAAAAGCCTTTGATCATGAAAGTGGAAAAATTTGTTCATTTTATTTACAGGCTGGAAAAATTATTTATATTAAATTTTGATGAGTTTTGCACTGAAGAAAACATTCAGAGGCTGTTTGATATAATGAAAACTATAGAATTTGACCACCCATGTGAGAAATTTCCTCTTATTTACATCATTAAATTATTTATTAGATTGAAAATATTTTATGCATTAAAGTTTACAAAAATAAAGATTTATATAGTCGAAAAAGTCCGATAGAACCAATAGAAATGTAACTATTTTGTCACATCTTTAATTAAATTTTGTTAAATAAATTAATTTTTTATACTATAAATATCTTTTGTTTTCCTAATCTCCTACGAGCTGATATAATATGACGAGCAATCTATTAAATTACTGTGATATTATACAGAAAAGTCCACAGACTTCGAGACATAGGAAAATCAAGTCCATTTAGCGTGTGTCCAAATTTTGACAAGTTTTCAAAAATGACAGTTTTGTTTAGACTGACGTTTAATTTCACCTGACTTCTCGGTGAATGATTTCTTTTTATGGGGGTACATCTTGGGGTACATAAAATATAAAATTTACGGCTATGAAGAAATTCAAAACTTGGAGCAGTTAAGGCAGAAAATATTTAATGCCTTTGACACTGTCACCCCTGATATGTTATCCAATGTGAGGAGGGGATTTTATGATCGTTTGGTTTAATGCGGGTTTAATGCAAGAGGGAGACACTTTTGAACAATTTTTGTAATTTTTTAAATTTCATTATCCTGTTTTTTTACCGTTTACCCATTACCTACCTTGACGAACATGGGAAAACGAAGGTCCTTTTCAGGACCACAAATATTTTGATTGAGAAAATTGATAACTTTTTTTTGGATTAAAAAACAAAAGTTGTTAATATAATACCAATTTAAAAGTGTTTTAGTTGTTTTAATACACACTATGATATAAAATTTATTATTATTATAATGTACAATATTAATACTATTGTTCATTCGAAATGGCATTAAGGCCCAATTGCAACAATGATTTAAATTTTTCTTAAAGATAAGTAGAGCTTAGAATGTGCTGTATTTATATTTACTTTAATATTCACCTTAAATGAGGGAATTTGACTGATACAATTTTTGAATTTGAATTGTTTTTAATGATACTACCAATTTTAGTTCAATTTTTAATAAAATTTATTTAATATTAATAGAAATCCAAGAGATTTGAAACCTCTTTTAGCGATTTATAACATTCTCAAATGAATTACAGGTGCCCTTATTTTCTATGAAAATCACACAGCTTTTTTCATAGTCGCTGCAGTTGCTATAGCTATAAAAAACTAATTTTTAAGGTCTGAAAATTGCGACACACGCTAAATGGACTTGATTTTTCGTATGTCTCGAAGTCTGTGGACCTTTTTGTATGCCTCGATAACATGTTGGTGCAGATTATTTTCACCCAAACAAATAATAACCTAAACTATACATTGATGCGGATTGTCTATGAACTCTTTCTGAAGGTCACAGAAACCTGAACGCGTAATTCGGTGTTCTTTCGCATCTGTTATAGGTAATTTGTGACAATACTCCGTGTCGTATGTGGTGAACAACCCTGTATATTTCACTAGACCTTTAAAATGACTAATTGCCAGGTAAATTTGGTTTATCTGGTAGTATTACAATTTAAAATAAAGGGTTTTTTTCTCGTCTAATGAAAATAAGCCGAGACGAGGCAAAGTTAAGTGATGAAATAGAAAATATCCCTCTTCACTATTCGATCTTGACCTACTTCGGGATATTTCGCGAATAGAGTAAAGGCAGTTCTAGAGTTAAGTTTATAAAAACAAATATTCATATTAGCAACTTCTTATTCAACTTATAATCATGATTTAACATAGAAATAATGAAATCAACCAATATAATAAATAATAGCCATGTCCATTTTTCTACAACATATTTAACGATCTGTATAAGACGTTTAACAGAATTAAAGAAACCGGCAAGAAATAACATGGAAAAACTTAATAAAATCCCTACCACTTAACCTTTTTCCGTCCCTTAAAAACAGTTTATAGAGGTCTCTAATCTTTACAGGCAATCTAGCTGGGCCCAAAAGAGCAATAATGTGTAATTTAATAGAAAGTCTACGCACCAGTGTTGACCTATTTTTACCCTACACGTTTTGATTCATAAAAGTAATATTTTTGGTAAATCCATTTTATGTCATATCACTTTGACAATTAATAATTTCAATTTAGTTCATGCAATATCTAGCTCCGTTTTATTACTTCCGATTTTAGTTGCTTATCTTATCAAAAGTTTTTTAAAAACGCATGACGTTATTTATGGACGCCCTCTAAGAGCCTTTTTTATTTTTATTTTGACTAAAACTGTTTCCAATTTATTACCCTTTCAAAAATAATTTGGCACATTACAGATTCAAATGAAAATTATTTACATTCAAAGCTATAAAAGTGTCTAATAAACGAGAGTTTTCAATTTATTTATTCACTACCATTTCCAAGAAAGTATTTACTCTTGCGGAAACAATGGTACAATAAAATTTATGTAAAAGTTTGTGCATGCATCTAGAAGTCAAATTTATAATGGAAGAGAAAACAAATCTAAGTTCTACTTCTACAAACACGGAAATAGATTTAGAATACTGATATAATGTATATAACATCGTTTATAAGAAAAATGAAGAAAGTGGAATATGTTTATTATACTGGTCTACACTCTAAATGAAAATATAGTAGTCCAAAAGTTTATAAGAAGAAAGAAAAGTTTATAAGAAAGTATATAAAGAAAATATAGTGTTACCAGCAAAGAAAGTGGTAAAATTAATTCAGTTCTGTAATTTTTACCGTTACCTCTAAAAATGTGAATTTTTATATTAGTAATATTTACTAATATATACATATCTATACTAATGTCTTTTGTGGAATATAAGTAACTAGCGTGTACCAGCGACTTCGTTCGCGTCGAATTAATCATTTGTAATGGTGATGATAAAGCAAAGCAAGAATTTCCATTAACATACAAACTGGATAAAATTTGTCACATTTATGTCAGCATGAGAAAAAACAATATGGCGATATTATTATATAACTTGGTAATATTTGAGGAGTAGTTTCATCTCATTGGAATTTGACTTTCGAAAAATCCGTTTGCCAAAAATAAGCTTTTTACGTCAAGCAGTTTAAGCAGAATCGTGGTTAAGAAATTACCCAACTTTTTGGAACACCTTGTATGATTTTCTAAAAAATTTCAAAATATGTAAAAAAACCAAATAAATTATGTTTGTCCAAGTGTTTTCCCGAAAGACTAACGGTTTTTTAAATAACAAATATTGTAATATTTGAGGGGCGTTTTCACCCTCTTGGAATTTGAGATTCGAGAAACCCCTCCTTATCAAACCTCTACACCTGACAGTCAATCCGTTTCCAAAAATCAGCTTTAAACGTCAAGCAGTTTAAGCAGAATCGTGATTACTCAATGGTCATATTTTATGAAACACCCTGTATAAATTTATAAAAAATCTTAAAATATGCAAAACAACAAAATAAAATATACGTGTTTAAGAGTCTTTCCGAAAAACTCACCGGTTTTTAAATAAAAAATATTCTTATATTTGTGGGGTGGTTTCACCCCCTTAGAATTTGAGTTTCGAAAAATCTTTTCTTATCACACCCTAAAGTCAAGTCAATATTGTATAGGGTGTCCCAGAAATAAGTGCAAGTATTTTAACTGGTAGTATAGTTCAACCTCAGAAACACGCCTAAAAGGTATTTTTTCGTGAAAAAAAAAATTGAAAATTCGAAATTTTTTGAAAAATATTCTGGAATTTTTTTTAGTTTTTAGTTAAAAAACATAATTTCTTGATAATATGGCAACATAGGTATTAGATTCAATTTACAAGAAAGAAAATCCAGAAAAGATCCAGTGGTTCTCAAAATTTTAGCAAAAAATAATTTTTTTTTTGGAAATTTTCAAAGTAAAATGACTCCGTTTATGACTCCACCCCTTAAAATACTTGCACTTATTTCTGGGACACCCTCTATACATTTTCAAGAATTCCGATTTCCTTATTATCTAAATTATTAATTTATTGTAGGTATAAATGAGACTAAAATCAGATAAAATAAAACGGTTAATTTTTAGAATAACTACAAACACAAAAATATGTGTTTTATAAAATTTAACCGATTTTGTGGTACTTCATATGTATCAATTGACCATTACAGGTGTCATCGAATACATGTCCATTAAAAAGTGGTGATATGTTATAATCACTATGTAATATAACATATGTAAGAAATAAAAGAATCCGAAATAAAAAAGCGCGTTATTTTATTCGGTGCAAGAAGACGATATAACAGATATTATAGAAAAGTCTCTGTACTATTTCACTTCGATATGCTAATAAAAGCGGCTAAGTCAAATATCATTGCGAATTTTATTTTATGAAACATTAGATAACATTGTTATATATTTAGAAATAAGGTTTGCAGATAGGTACTCGTATGTCTCAATTATTTTTATTTATCTCTTGCGGATCCAAAATTTAAAGAATCCTATAAAAAATTTCCAACGCATTTAACATCTGATTTAACAAACTTGTTATATTGATACATTTCCAACTTTCAACGCATTTAATAGTGATTTAGCAAACACTATTAAATGCGTTGTCGCCTACCCAGTCACACGGGTCACGAGCCGCCACTGAGGAAATGAGGGTAATTCGGAATGCTTACTTATTGAAACTATGCGTGGCACCATTTTGTTAAATATGGTCTAAACTACTAGTTTAGCTTCTATTTAATGGACCACTTAATTTGTAGTTATTTTAATTTATGGTACAGGGCAAACCCATATGAAAAATTAATTGTGGCGTGACTAAAACTTTTTTAGTGGAAATTACCTCGGCAAACATCGCAAATCGGTTGTATTCCAAATTGACTGCATATGTTACGTGAGAGATTTTCGCCATTTTTTCTCATTGGTGAAAAAATCTCATTAGTAAAAAGTTTTAAATTACTTCAAATATTTTGAAGTTTTCGTGTGGCCTCGTGTGTGGTAGTAGGTACATAATAGAACCGTTCTGCTTCCCAAGTGGAAACCAACTTAAAGCTGAACTCAAGAACCTGGAAGACTCCATCCGTAACAAGCAATGGAAATCCTCCGACGGTCTAAAACACTCCCTGATTTTTCTCGATTCCTTGATTTAAGTAAGAACAATCTTCGGATTGTCATGGGGGTTTTAAGAGTCCATTTCACTAGTCCGAAAAAGTAGCAAAATAAGCCTTCGGCATTAATTAACGTTTAATGTAAAACTAGCTAGGTATTTTTACACAAATGAAGAAGGAAATTAAAGATAAAAGATTATACTATATCTATTGTAGCATATTTTTTGACTTATTTATTTTTAAGACCTTGATGGTCAAACATTAACAAAATATTCCTTATGTTCGGACAAAATTTTCTCGAAAATAAAGACATGAATTTTGGTATGACTTATAGCGGAGATGGAGAAGTAATCTCTGTAAACCCGTCTTAGATACAGGATTTTGTCAAAGCTCAGAGACTATATGATTTTGAGTTATAATCTATGTAAGGGCCAAAAAGTTTTTTTTTTCAAGCGGTCAACTCAAACTTAAAAATAAAAACCATAAAACAAATTTAAAGGGCGTAAATGTTGTATAATAAAATACAACTAATAATATAAAATAAAAACAATACTAATAGATGGTACGTTACTAATGGTAATAGCGAACTTTGATCTGGGCGCTGCAAATGGACAAATGTTGTATAGCAACAAAAGTCTTGTATGACCTGGTTACCGAGATGACCTACCTGCAATTAAAGAGAAAAATGGTGTGAGCAACAATGTTACCAGTTATTATTAAAATGAGGTGAATTTAAAATTAAACAGGTACTTGAATAGTTTCTTAATATCCCAACATAAAATATACATGTTTAAAAACTATAATAATATGCCATAAAGGCATGTAGTCCCACAAACTTCTCACATAGAGAATACGCTACACAGGCAGGTGGTCACAGTGCAATATAATGCACAAGTTTATAGGCCAAACTACGCTACGGGGATAACTACTACGGCGATAACTACTACAGACTGTTCTCACACAGAGAATATGCCACACAGGCTAGTCACAAAGACTGTTCTCACACAGAGAATATGCCACACAGGCTAGTCACAAAGACTGTTCTCATACAGAGAATATGCCACACAGGCTAGTCAACAAGACAGTTCTCACACAGAAAATATGCCACACAGGCTAGTCACAAAGACTGTTCTCACACAGAGAATATGCCACACAGGCTAGTCACAAAGACTGTTCTCACACAGAGAATATGCCACACAGGCTAGTCACAAAGACTGTTCTCACACAGAGAATATACAACACAGGCTAGTCACAAAGACTGTTCTCACACAGAGAATA
The DNA here is from genome assembly GCF_002938485.1 of Sitophilus oryzae. Classification (NCBI taxonomy): domain Eukaryota; kingdom Metazoa; phylum Arthropoda; class Insecta; order Coleoptera; family Curculionidae; genus Sitophilus; species Sitophilus oryzae. The sequence goes on from NW_022146270.1 coordinate 1,123,588, forward strand.
TGCCACAGGCTAAATATAATGCTCAAGGTAATAGGCCAAACTACCCTACGGGGATAACTACTCTTCAAGGCAAACTACGCTACAGGACTACGGAACCTAACCTAACCAAACTACTTCTCAAGACTAACTACACTACATAGGGTAATTGCGGAAAGTAATAAAGCTAAACATAATTCAATCAAGATCAATTTGATAATATCGATACACAAATATATTCTTATATTCTGTTAAAGTCACATAGACCAATATAAATAAATCAGTATAATGAAATACTTCAATATCCTCATCTGCAAATCACCTTTTCTTTATATTCAATCAAATATCTTAAAATTTATATGAGATTCAGAAACATAATATATCACAATAAAAACAATAAACAGAAACCAACTAGTTGCTCAGTGAGATAAAAATAAACTCACCTTAATTAAACTTCTTATTCGGCACGGCAATGGAGCTTACCACAAAACCTTAATTAAACCTCAGAAACTTTAATAGTTTTAATTTAATAAGCGCGTACCACTTCTTTCTCTGACGCTGTCTAATACTGTTTTAGACGGCGGTACTGTATTGAATGTTATTAGAAACCTTTTTTTGAAAAGTGCAGGTACCATGAATTTTGGGTTTGTTTTGGGCTTGTTTTTGTTTACGTTCGAAATTCCATTGCGCTCCGGCTTTTGAAATGTTTGTTTATTTTACGTCAGATAAAGAAAACGTAGCATAGAAAAATAGAGTTCTTACATCTATATAACTATGATGACTTATAACTCAAGAAAAGGGAACATAATAGATCTGTAAGGTCGTGGTGATTAACCCTCCTCCCATATATTCTACATTCCACATTCTATGTCCATAATATAGATCTAAGTCATCGCTATTTATTTTAATAATTAAATTTTTAAGCATTTAACTTTTTTGCAAATCTTTCAGAATGCTCTCATTTTCCTTACATATAAAAGAAATTAAATTAAATTAAAGATAATAACGTACTTTAGTCATAAATCAGAGAAATACATTATCATCATCTTCTTCTTCTTCGGACGTTAGCACCAAGTCCTGTGTTTTCTTCAATGGATTCCTAAAAACAGTTGGGATGATGAAGACCAGCTTTCATACCATCTTATAGGTGGTCGTCCAGGCGGTCGAGATGTGTTAGGTCGTTTCTCCTTAAGCCGGTCCTACACGATGCTTCCAACGTTGGTTCCAACGTTGGAACCAATGTTGGACGCATCATTTGGCATAGGCTTCGACAATATTGCAATTCATAAGTGTATCTCCTACACGATGTGGACTGTGTTCATGTGTCCAACATTGGAAGGTGTTTGACACATCGTGTGGCACCGGCTTTAGCAATTTTCGCTAACCGGTCGTTTGGCATTCTGCCCACATGATCTCTCCACTCTCTTCTGCTGTTTCTTGCCCATCTTACTACAACCTGTATTTCACAGGTTTCTTTTATATCCTCACTTCTTTTCCGGTAATATAGGGTATAATATCATCTTATCATAACAATTATCATCTGTATAGAATAAAAATGTGACTTTAGTACTGTTTTTAAACATTGGTTCAAATGCACGAAACGATCAATGATAAGATTCTGAATTTGGCAGCCGTCACAACTAAAATTAAGTTCGTTAATACTCGCCTTTAGCTCATCTCTCCGAAGTCGGATGAATGTAATCATTTATGAAAATGAATATTTTATTCAGAAAAGTAATTACAGATTCACGACCTAACCAAAGATGATTTTATTAAGCTTCTTAAGCGAGTAGAACTGTGTTAAATATGTTATATGGTTAAATTTTTTGTTCTTAAATATACTCGGACACATCGATTAAAATTTTTAAACTGCTTTTTTATATCAAAAAATATACAGTATGTCTCAAATTTTACATATTTCAAATTTAAATTCTTTGTTGTTTAAAAGATATTTAACTAGATTAACTTCTAGTGGGCGAAAGACCCAGAAGACTTTTGACGAAACATCTTTATTAATAAAACGTCCTTGAAAAACAAGACAGTTAAAATACAATATGATCGAAAAACAACGGCTTCAGCGATGGCTATGGAATGAAGATCGCTGTCATTTTATATGTAAAATTATATAGGGAATGTCATCGATCGTCTTTTTCAAGCCAACTGGACGCCTATTTTTTCGATCATACGGTAGTATTATTTTCTAAATTTTTTGTTCTTAAATATACTCCAATATACATCTATTAAATTTTTAAATTGCTTTTTTTATATCAAAAAAAAATACAGTAGGTCCCAAATTTTACATATTTCAAATTTAAATTCTTTGTGGTTTAAAAGATATTTAACTAGATTAACTAAATTATCATTATCTAATTCGAAAAATAACCGGACAAGAGACAAAAAGGGACACATATTATAAAGAGATTTCAAATAACTACAGTACATCCACCAAAAATTTATCAACAAAAATCTATAAAAAAATGAAAACAAAATTGTATTACCATAGAAATGCGTTTTGATTTATACAACTTATAAAATTGTATTATATTTTCATGTTTTTTTAAATTTTCTCTAAAAAGGTATGGAAATTTGGAAAAATATAAACGGGGTTAATCATCATAGAACAAGCAAACAACGTTTTGTGTAACATGACGTCAACGGTTTTTAATCGACGTATCTGTTGTAAAATCTGAGTGTTCTTAAACATTTGTATTTAGATATTTTAAATTGTTCTTTCTGTTTTTTTGCTGAGGATATATACCATAAATACACTCAGATTATTTTTTAGCCTTATTTTCATGATTTTTTTAGCAACCTGTATATCATTATATCAACTTTAATTTGTAAACTCAGTTTTTTATAAACTTTAGTATTTGGCATATTATACAGGGTTAATCGGGGAGTTGTTTTTTTACCTTAACTTTAAAACACCCTGTGCAATAATTTCGTGTGTAAATTTTCTTAAAATATAATTTTACGGTCAGAACCATGTCTCCTGAGCATTTTGTTTTTTGGATTATGTCAATATATGCCTTGGTTAATTTTTTTCTTTAAGAGCGAAATGAACTTGACACCAACAATTTGCAATTTTTTCAATCATCATTATCTTTTGATGTAATTTTTTAATATGACGAGATGGTTTTGGTGACTATTGTCGTAATGTCATATTACGCTGCATTGGATACTTTATACTAAATTTAAAAAAAACGTTTAAGACAAACATACAGTCCTGAGTTTAATGAACATTAATAACGATTACAGAACTAACGATATTAAAGAAAGCATTTGTAATACTTAAGTATACAAACAGAAAAAAAATGTAAAAATACCCTAATACTTTCCATTGCTTTCCTTGGCTGATATAATGTGTGTATACGTCCATTCATACTGTCATTGAGGCTGCATATATCATATTGTGTTATGCTTTCCCATTCTTCTTTAAGAACCAACCGAAATTTACTTAATGAAGCTGGCACCGCTTTGCGACCTTTAACCCTCCTGCCAAGCATGTCCCAAACGTCGAACATGACGGGCAGTTCCTAGTAGTATATAGTTCACAATAATCACCAAAGCCGGCTTATCATATTGAAAAATAACTTCAAAAAGAAATGATGATTGAAAAAATTGCAAATTGTTGGTGTCAAGTTTATTTCGCTCTTAAAAATTAACCAAGGCATATATTGACATGATCCAAAAAACAAAATGCTCAGGAGACATGGTTCTGACCGTAAAATTATATTTTAAGAAAATTTACATACGAAATTATTGCACAGGGTGTTTTAAAGTTAAGGTAAAAAAACAACTCCCTGATTAACCCTGTATAATATGCCAAATACTAAAGTTTATAAAAAAAAATGAGTTTACAAATTAAAGTTGACATAATTATATACACAGGTTGCTAAAAAATCATGAAAATAGGGCTAAAAATAACAAAAATATAACACTTTAAATTTGACCAAAAATTTCTCCGTTGCGTTTTTTTGCATCTGAGTGGTATATTGTATATACCTACCTCCTGAAACGTTAAGTATTTTTGTCCGTTAAGCAAAGTTGTTTTATTAGTGAAATACCGCTGACAAATTCAGTTCTTCGTTGGATCACCGCAGCCAACCGCAGCCAGCCGCAGCGGTATTTACAAAAGTAAGTATTAGATTTTGTAGATTTTCTTCTAGTGGGCGAAAGAGTTTTGAACATTTTTATTAATAAAACGTCTTTGAAAAATGCGACAGTTAAAATAGTATTCTTATCAAAAACAGATATTTCTGTAACTAACTGTATATCAGCTCCCTAAAATTAGTATATCATTTTGGAGCTTTCTTTTAAAATTAACGCTTTTAAACGGCTCCCGTATGTTAATTACCGGATTATTTTGTGGAAAGAAAAACGCATTCAACTGTTTTGGTTTTATAGTAAAATAGGCATATTGCATGTTTGTAAATGCTAATATCTAATGAACTGATTTTTTTCTCGGTATAATGTAAATTTCAGTACGTTAATTATGTCAATATCAGAAAGTGCCAGTCAATGCTATTATATTAACCATATATTAACACACTTAACTCGTGTGATATATGTATCGATTTCTTTGATTTGAATGATAAAGTTAGATTGTATAGGATGTTCCATATTTCTAGTTTTCCCGTTTACGAGCTTTCTTCTTCGAGTTTCAAGCATCAAGTTATTGACATAAAATTCAGTGGCGTAATATATGGATTGCAAATTTACCGGTAAACGGTAATTTAAAACATGGAGTTATCGGTTTACCGATATTTACCGGGTTTTTCTTATCAGAAACAGCGAAAAAAAAGCAACCCTTACCAACATAAAGAAGCATTTTCAAATATTTCCTCTAATTCCTTCTTGCTGAAAATAATGCATTTCTGTTTTTACGGTTTGGTCAGTAACCATAGATGTTATTTATTTTATAGCTGGTAAAGCTTGATTGGCTTTTGTTTTATTTCTTATTGAAAGAAACATACAGGGTGGCCCATCGAAAACGTTCCGCAAGGCATAACGGCCAGGGTATTTTTTTTTTCAAAAAATCCAAAAACACGTCAATTTTGTTTGTGAGGGGGACAACTTTTGCCCTAAAAATGATTGCAAAATCTTCAACCCTCTAAGCTAACTTTTTTCAAATGGGAAGGGGGGTCAAGTGGCGCCGCAATGGAAAGAGCTTTCTATTCTCTATATTTCCCCGCTTTGTTTTTGAAAATCGGTCGAGTCATTTAGAAAATATGAAGGATTGAAATTTGAAAAGTTTATTAAACATTTATCAGAGTAAATTATAAAGATACATTCCTTCGACCACTTTGCTGTTTTTTCTTATTATTTTTAGATGTTTACGCATTTTTTCACTTGCCACAAGGTTGATGATCAGGTGCGGTAGTTGCTAGATAGCTGTTCTGTGACTTGTGGGTTGAAGTTCTTCTCAATATCGTTAAACTGACTAACTAACCTAACCTACAATAGAATTTCCAAAAATACCAGCCCACACGTTCAATTTCTGAGGGTTTTGTGTGTGCACCTCGTGAAAAACCCTGAGGTTGTCAGCCCAGTACCGACAGTTGTGCCGATTAACTACACCGTTCAAAAAGAAAGTACACTCATCCGAAAAACACACATTAAATAGGAAATTATTATCATTCGCCACTCGTTTCACTCATAGTTTCACAAAATTACAAGCGACAATCAAAATCGTCTGCGTTGAGTTCTTGTACCAACTGAATTTTGTACGGGTGGAACTTGTGTTTTTTTTAATATCCTTTGGACACTTGTACGATTCACGCCGGTCTCATTGGCTAATTTTCTTGTACTCAGCGTGCTATCCATGAAAAACAAAATAAAAACACTAAATCACCACAATACACCAAAACACTTTTACTTTTACACTGGACGCGCGTTTCGCTAACCATGTTAGCATCATCAGCAGATGATTATAAACTAAAGTACAATCTACAAGTTAAGCGTTTATATACTCGCCCAGTGGGCACCGAGTGGGCGTGGCAAAATCTAGCCAACCGAGTCAAAGCCCACTGAGCGTAACAGTTAGATTTCCGCCACTAGAGTAGTAGGAACAAAGAACTTAAAGGAATTGGACCGTTGTCTCTGTTCATACTATCTTTACATTTATTGATTTTGATGCTTTCATATGCATCTAATTGCTTGTAATTTGAAACTTGTTTAATTAATTTTAAATTATTAAGATCTATACAATGTTCTTTATCAACAATATGTTCGGCAACGCAATATTTATCCGGTCTACCACATCTTATCTGAGCTAAATGTTCTTTAAAGTAATATTGATCTTCAAATTTGCCCAACATATTTCTGATTACAATCTTTACAAGAAATTTCATAAATACCCGACCTTTCCAGTGGAGATGTTTTATCCTTTGGATTACCTAATAATTGTTGTAATTTATTATTAGCACTATACACAAGTTTATAATTGACATTCTTAAAAATTCCTTTTAGACCACGGGTTAACTCTCTATCAAAGAGAATTTTTTTTGCGTAAACATCAAGAAATAATAAGAAAAAACCTCAAATTGGTCGAAATAATTTATCCTTATCATTTACTCTGATAAATGTTTAAATAAACTTTTCAAATTTCAATCCTTCATATTTTCTCAATGACTCGACCGATTTTCAAAAGCGAAGCGGGAAAGTATAGAGAATAGAAAGCCTTCATGTACCACTTGACCCCCCTTCCCATTTGAAAAAAGTTGGGGGATGATACCCCCGCTTAGAGGGTTGAAGATCTTGCAATCATTTTTGGGGCAAAAGTTGTCCCCCTCACAAACAAAATTGACGTGTTTTTGGATTTTTTGAAAAAAAAATATACCTTGGCCGTTATGCCTTGCGGAACGTTTTCGATGGGCTACCCTGTATATAAACTGGAGTATTAGCCCAATTTGACTTTGACATTTTTGGAGAGTGAGTTAAAATTAACGAATTGATCAATATCAATAGCATTCGTGTTCGACTTTTTCATTTTTAACATTGAGATGTGTTGAACTAGTTATAGTTTTTCAATGTCAATTGGAAATAGGATTGGAATAGGATAATACTTTGATAATACTCTTAATGTTGGCACTGTTTCTGTGGTAGTCATTGTAGGCATCGTCTGGACAAAAGAATTTCCTGTATTTCGAATTGTCTTCGGAAGTCCTATATACACTATTGTCTTTGTGAATATTTTAGAAGCATATTTTACAATATTCTATTTCTATAATGTGATCGAAAAAAAAACGGCGTTAGACATGGCTATGAAATGAAGATCGATATCATTTAATATGAAATATGGAAAATTATATATAGGGAATGTCATCGATCGTCATTCCCAACCCTACTGTACGCCGTTTTTTTTCGATCATACGGTATTTTAGATTTAGCTTCTCTTTTTAACAACTCCTGTAATGCTTTTTGTGAAGTAAATGTTTTTGTCATGCAGCCGATTTACATTAATTAACAGACAAGTTTTCATGAACATTATTTTTAATACATAGTAATGAAATTAAATATTATAACTCCATTGATTTTTAGGTATCATCTAAATTAAAAATAATTAATACTTTTTTTTAAAATATTTTTATCCAACAGAGTATATTTTTAGTGTTAAGTTTTGATTTCTGGATACCTACCACCAGCTGGATATGTCGCTTGATTTATATTTATAAATTTCATCGTGCCTGAAATTTTCACACAGCTGCAATTCATGTGTCATTTAACTTTTTGCAATTCTATAAATCTAAAAGAAAATATAACGTGTAGTTTTTAAGTCTACAGAGGCAAACTTATTTTTTAATTGGATAATTGGAAACTTATACGGTATACAGTTTTAATTTTTACGTTATTTATTATAAAGGTCATATCGTCCAAATATATGTCCAAAAAATCATATAATAGGTGATAGGTGTATTAAATATTAGATTTAGTGAGATGATCTGCCTATTTAAAAATAAACATATTTCTTTAAATTCAAAACATTCAGTTTTAAGACACTCTGTATAAATAATTCATTGTTGATTTTTAAAACATTTATACACAAACTAGAGAGAGGGAAATCAGACAACCAACGGAGAATGATAGGTGTTAGGTAATAGTTCTTAAACTACCGTTCAAGACGCATTGATGTTATTTTGGTTTGTAAGTTTTGGTTATTGTGACAAAAAATGTTATTAAAGATAAAGTAAATGTTTCCTCATTATTTACTCGTGTTAACTAAATTACCTTTATTTATTTCATCTCAGAATTATATTATATAACATGTGTATGCACTTAAAGGATTCGATTTATGCTGTGAGAAATTTTAATTTAATCTAAAAAAAAGTAATCTAAATGAAATCAGTTACGTGCGGATGTTTTTGGTTCAGTATGACTTATTGTGACAATAAGGGCCTTGATGACTGAACTAACATTTTCCAACCCTGACTGGGCGAATATCTTGGCAAACAAGTGAGAAGTATAAAACAAAAAAATAGAAGAAATTATAGTCTAAAGATACTGGCACTAAACATACCAGCTTTAACTACGAGCCTTGCATTCAGAGACCTCAGTACCTGAGAGTGCCTGCTAACTAACAAAAACCTCTTCAATTTTGAAAGTAATATGTGGCATGTTTTGAATGTATTAAACTACAAACTTTGGTATTAGGACACTATTTATAATATTATTATTACTTTTTATAAGTTCAATAGATAACAGCGTAATTAGATTCTTTGGAATAATGGTTAAGGTTTTCTCTGCCGTGCTCTTTTCTCTTGTGAATTCCAGACAGAGAACGGCACTCTTCATTTCGTTTAATAAAATAAGTAGGGCTATTTACAAATTTAGCGTTTGATTTACATAACCTATTCTCTCCAATTTTCCTTAATATTGCTTCTGTCTAGCGCATCCGAGGTAAGTCAGAATATTTTTAACACAACGTAGATTCCCTTATTTCATTTAAACTCTTTGATGTACAGTTGGCCAAAATCTTACCTCTTAAACTTTGTTGAACGACCCTGGGTATATTATTATTTTCATAAACAAATTCTGGAAGATCTAAAAATAAACACGCATAAATAATAAGGATAATAAGGAATACGAGATATAAGTTTTACGATAAACATACCGGCCATCTAAGAATGGACGCCGGCTGTATCTCAGAAACTACTTATCGTATAACTTTGAGAAATAAATTCTAATAAGTAAATCGACCAAGAGAAATCGCTGGTAATTATTTTCAAGTTCGAAAAATGTCCGCTAGGGGGCGTTTTTCGGATAGCCAATCAGAAAACAGGGTTTTTCTCAAAAATATGCAGGTGAACAGGTATTTTAAATATTACTATTGTAATCATCGAAAAATTTGTAATTTTTTTGATATAGAGTATTTTGCTCTATCTCATAAAATAAAGTGGCGGGGGACGGTTAAACTTGCTTTTATTAAAATAAGGATAACTCTGGTTTAGGTTAGCCGATTTAAACAAACTAGGGTTCGTTTAAAAGAGCTTTTCTTCCTTAACGATCTCCAGTATAAATGTTGTTTCCAGAATTGTTTTCGTGGTAGCTAGAGGGCGCTGTTTGACATCATAGCAGATATTGCGCTTTCACAGTTAAATAGAGCACAAAATTTCTAAAATATTAGCGCCAAACCGCAACTTTCTATCTTCTCTCTAACGGAAGATATTTAGAAAATAAATCATATTAGGCTGTCAACTAGGATTATTAGGTCTGAAAATTATAGTAGTAGGCTAGGAAACAAAAAGAGGTAAAGTGGTTATTTCAAAATATCAAAACATATATTATAATTTTATTTTAATACCATTTAATTGTTATTTATCCATTTTCGTTCTTCATTTGACCACATAAATTAAAACCCAGGCATATTGAATCCGATGACCTAGCTGGCCATGGAAATATGCCGCTCCAGCGTCTCTATCTACTAAACTAAGCGGTATCCAAGAAGCCCCACACATTCATAACAAAATAAGCAGCACAACTGCACCAACTGCATCAACTACACCAACTGCATTCATGCTGATGAAATTGCAACAAATGCATTTTCATCATGATGGATACCCTAACAAAATTGGGAATTCATCTCTTAGAAATTATGGATAGTTCATTTCATTCAGATAATTAAAAAAGTCCAATCATTCATCCTCCTAGAATTCCTGCCTAAACATTTACCGACCAACGGTCTTGGTGCTGAACTACTTGCATCAAGAGTAGATTTGGACCAATAGTAAATAGTGTATGGCGGCACAAAATACCTAGAAATTTTTTATAAAATTATTGATTGTCCGACTTTCGGACATTTTAATCTGAGAACTACCTACGTATAATTAACCAAGTAATTCGTAAAAAATATATGAATGGACGATAATGTTACCTTAACACGTTTAAAAAATTATGGCGTCATTTTTTTAAGAAAACGCCCGAAATTCGGATGCATGTAAACTGAACTTAAACGTTTTGATATTTAGACGTAACCAATTTCTCTCTTTTTGTTTCCTAGCCTACTACCATAATTTTTAGACCCTATAATCCTAGGCGACAGCCTAATATCATTTATTTTCTAAATATTTCCCGTTAGAGAGAAGATAGAAAGTTGCGGTTTGGCGCTAATATTTTAGAAGTTTTGTGCTCTATTTAACTGTGAAAGCGCAATATCTGCTATGATGTCAAACAGCGCCCTCTAGCTACCACGAAAACAATTCTGGAAACAACATTTATACTGGAGATCGTTAAGGAAGAAAAGCTCTTTTAAACGAACCCTAGTTTGTTTAAATCGGCTAACCTAAACCAGAGTTATCCTTATTTTAATAAAAGCAAGTTTAACCGTCCCCCGCCACTTTATTTTATGAGATAGAGCAAAATACTCTATATCAAAAAAATTACAAATTTTTCGATGATTACAATAGTAATATTTAAAATACCTGTTCACCTGCATATTTTTGAGAAAAACCCTGTTTTCTGATTGGCTATCAGAGAAACGCCCTCTAGCGGACATTTTTCGAACTTGAAAATAATTTCCAGCGATTTCTCTTGGTCGATTTACTTATTGGAATTTTTTCCCCAAAGTTATACGATAAGTAGTTTCTGAGATACAGCCGGCGTCCATTCTTAGTTGGCCACCCGGTACATGAGTATGAAATCGACAAATATATCTAGGATTGTGACAAAAGCTCCATATTGCGAAAGATTGATGTCTGTTCAGATTTTTGAAATAAAGTTTGTGTAGTGCAAAAAATCTGTTTATCCCAGTGAAACAATCTATCTGTCAGAACAAGAGACAAAGTGCTTTTCTAAATTCGAGCTAAAATCGTAACAAACAAGAGGGGAATAGGGATATTTGTTAACGTTTTTTCTGTAAATATGTAAGCTTTTCCTTTGTTGAAAATATAGAAACATTACTTTTTTATTCACACTGGAAAAAAGTAAGCAACATATGAACATATTTTATTATTGAGTTATGGAAAAAAAGTAAATTTTGGTATATGTTATGTGACAACTATCATGGCGGAAATTTACAAAAATGCAGTTTAAATACTATAAACTGAAATGAGATGATGAGATATCGAAAAGCTGCAAACAGAAAAGTGGTTATGAATTCGATTATCCATTTCTAACTATAGATTTTCTTCTTTCAAATACAAATATAAAGTTATAATAGTAAAACACAGATATGTATTTTATTATTATAACTTCAGAGTTTATATCCATATATTTTTTTTTCTTTTCTTGGGTTTGAGGTTTTTTTTTTAAATAAATTGAAAAATGGAAACTTTTTTTTATGCGACGTTTCGCTCCAACATAGTGGGCTTTTTCAGGCACTTTATTCTTGAAGTCGCCTTGCTAGCACCAGTTTGTATAAATGGTATATACATTTATATCGACATACTAGCGTGTACCAGCGACTTCGTTCGCGTCGAATTAATCATTTGTAATGGTGATGATAAAGCAAAGCAAGAATTTCCATTAACATACAAACGGATAAAATTTTCTCATATTTATGTCGGCATGAGAAAAAACAATATGGCGATATTATTATATAACTTGGTAATATTTGAGGGGTAGTTTCATCTCGTTGGAATTTGACTTTCGAAAAATCCGTTTGCCAAAAATAAGCTTTTTACGTGAAGCAGTTTAAGCAGAATCCTGGTTAAGAAATTACCCAACTTTTTGGAAAACCCTGTATGATTTTTTAAAAAAATTCAAAATATGTAAAAAAAACAAATAAATTATGCTTGTCCCGAGTTTTCCCGAAAGACTAACCGGTTTTTAATTAAAAAATATTTTAATATTTGAGGGATAGTTTCAACCCCTTAGAATTCGAGTTTCGAAAAACCCCTTCTTATCGAACCTCTACACCCTAAAGTCAATCTGTTTTCCAAAAATCAGCTTTTTACGTCAAGCAGGATCGTGATTAATCAATGACCAGATTTTTTGAGACACCCTGTATACATTTTTAAAAAATCTTAAAATATGTAAAACAACAAAATAAAAGATACGTGTTTAAGCGTTTTTTCGGAAACTTTTCGGAAACCGTTTTTTAAATAAAAATTATTGTAATATTTGAGGGGTGGTTTCACCCTCTTGGAACTGGAATTTCGAAAAATCCCTTCCTATCGAACCTCTACACCCTAGAACCAACCTGTATGCCAAAATTGAGTTTCTTACGTTGAGTGGTTTGAGCAGGATCGTGATTAATCAGTATGTCAGTCACATAAGGATTTTATATATTAGTATAGATTAGTTTAATTTAAGAATTTGCAGAGCTGGTTTAAATATTTTTACATATTCAGTCATTTTATGAAGATGCTTTTATGTACCCTTTCTACGGGAATAACGTTTTCTACAAACATTTATTAAAAAAAAACAAACTTCGCAGATATTTTCATTCAGTTTGGCTTAAAAAAATCATATTATCTAGAGTACATCGAACTGTGGTTATTATTGTAAACGCTGTAACTTTGGATTGGACTTATGAAATGAAACTGAATATAAATGCCTTCAACTTTGGCATAACGTCAGTGAGAATGTAGAGACGATGTAGAAATGAAGGCCTAAAATACCTCCTTAAAATGGAAAGGCGTTCGTAGCTAAAATGTTTTTCCTCGCCGAAGTAATCTAATGATTAATTCATGTAATCAGAGCTTTATAACTTTATCTAATATGGGGGTTCGTTAATTACATCAAGTTGAACTTCTTCACGGACTCTCCTACTTTTTAACCCTAGAAAATATGCAAATTAGAAAAGCTGACTTTACACTTAAAATTTAAGTAATTTTCAAAAATGATTTGTCGTTTAAATCTTCATTCCCAAATAGAAAAAGAATTAAGTCATTAACATACATCTTTTAAAAGATTTAAGTCTTTTTATAAAAGACTTAAGTCAGATTTTTATATATTTTTATGATACATTTTTAACAGCAGCATTTCTTTTTAAACACTTAAGGTACGCGCACACGGACCCGTACCGAACGCGCCGCACGCGCCGCATTATTCGCTATTTTATTTCTTTTTACTCCTAGTACACCCGTATTTGCCAACCGAATTTCTTATCAGTCGCTTCCGCTGTCCTGTCTGCGGTGATCAGCGTATTTTTTAATATTTCTCGATAAAAAATGACAACAAACAAGAAATAATATGAGCTCCTTGCTTCCTTGCTAAGAGAAGAAGAAGAAATCACGAGAAAGAATCGAAAGTTATAGGTTCACAATATTTGCAAAAATTCACATATTTCCATATTTAATTGAGGATGAACTAAAAATTTTTCAATATTTCAATATGAGCCATGAAAAATTTGCGAACTTTCTTAGCATATTGAATTTCTATTTCGCATATTGAATCTCCTCTTCGCCTACATGCGTAGAGTGGAAGGAATTGCGTTTGACGTCAGCAGCACTAGTCGCATTTACGAAATTCATTCTGGCCCAAGAATGCTGGCCGCATTTTCGTCGATGCGATTCTGGCGATTGTGCGGCTCTGGCTAGTGTGCGCACCCTCATTGAAAGTAACGCAAACAATATTTTTTTCGATCGATGCGGCGCGTGCGGCTCTGGTCAGTGTGCGCGTACCTTTAGGCGGGATCCGTGCAGCAGAATTAAAATTCTTCTGCCCCTTAGCGTGTGCCATCGTCATATTACATAGTGATCAAAACATATATATCATCACTTTTTATAAATGGCCATGTAAACCGGTTCAATTTTATAAAAACATATTATATATCTGAAAAATAACGTTTTATTTTATGTGGTTTTAGTCTCATTTGTATCTACAATAAATTAATAATATAGGTAATAAGGGAATCGGTAATGCAAGAACCTTTATATTTACATTAAAAATAGATAAGTAATTTTGACTTAACTCGAGATCATTATGATTTAAATCAAAAATATAGACTTAAGTCACAAAAACGACTTAAATTAAGAAAATCAGTCAAAGACTTAAAAATTCGTTTTTCGTGCCAGTGAATGTATTTGAAATTTGGTTACGATTATTTTTTTCTTTTTCCATGAGTAAAGCTGTGCACAATGTTTGATCTCTTTCACACCTTAGGTCTCATAGGTCGGCGTTTACATGTATAGGAGTGAGTCGTTATGACAATCTAGTAAGTCGGAGTGAGCAAAAATACGAAGTATTCATTACATAACTACGCTATAATCTGACGCTAGATTCCATGCTCTTGGGAAAATACTCGCCTTCTGTCTTTATTCAGTACGTCTTATTTTACTAAGCGTGTTGACTGTACTCCTCGAACACATGAAAACCGGCACCCAAGACCAGAAATGCCGACCCTTAGTATATTCAGATTTTTATTAGCATTATTTCGACGGAAATATTAATTTGCAAAAAGCCTTGCAAGTCGAGTATACAAAATAAAATTACACCACAAAATAAAATTTAGATTACATAAAAAAAAATTGTATATCAGTACAGCAATCTATGGTCATTTTAGATGTATGTGTTTCTTTTATTTTTATTAACCAGCTAAAACGTTTCGAGGCAAAAAATGCTTTGAAGGGATCAGATAATAAATGTTGAAATAGCAGATTTAAAAAAAACACTGCAAAGGGAAAATACAAAAAAAAACACGTTTTTTTTATTGACTGTTTATTCACATCCACACATCTACCATCTACCCTACTTGCCTGAGGAAACCTTTGAGAAAAAAATATTTTTGCAACTGTGTTTCGTATTAATTCCTTGATATAGAATTTTGAGCTATTTTTCTTATTTTTTATCGATGATTTTTATTCTAAATTACATATAAATTTTTCACATAGATTATAAGAATATTTCTAAAAACTTTTTCGAAATATTCTTATAACTTTTCGAAAAAAAATTGTTACGCTAATTTTAGTACGTTATTTCTATTAAGTTTATAAACACACTTATTAACTAGTAGGTATTTTCTAATAACAACTCTACAATTTTTTATCAAACATTTACTAATATAGTCGGGGTTGGAACCTTTTCTGTTTTACAACAGCACATACAGCTAGTGATGTGCGAGACTGGTCTTGGTCTTGCTATCTTGCACAAAAAGCAATACCAAGATTACAAAGATTACAAACCAAACCAAGACTACATTTAGCAAAACTCAACTAAAATGCAAGACTTGCAAGAATCTTATAGGAAGACTAAGACCAAGACTCTCACTACAAATAGCAGTAACATAACGCATTTAATGCACTAGTAAAAAACATTATAACATTTTTATATACTGCAAAATAAAACCACTAATTTACCGCAATACACCAAAACACTTTACTTTTAACACTTGACGCGCGTTTCGCTAACCATGTTAGCATCATCAGCAGATGATTAAAACTCAAAACTCAGTTTCAATCATCTCCTGATAATGCTTCAATATCATGATGTCTTGGGGTATTGTGGTGAATTAGTATTTAATTTTGCTGTTGTAACTTGAAACACCAAAAGTTCCAACCCCAACTGTAACTTTTATATATTTCAACAAAGTATTTTGTATTAGAAAAAGAAAATAAAGCTAATACATTCAGTCCTTTATAATAATGACCCATATAGCACGTCCAAATGAAATTACGTTTCTACCACGGAGACACATGAGAAAGAACATATGTTAAAGTGAACCTACGTGTTCATCTAATTCTAACATATACATATGAGATACACGCAGGTTTATATTCATAGAATTGTGTGATACAGTGTTTACTAGTTGTATACCGTATGCACTCAAGATTCTAAAGAGTTTTTTGTAACGTAACAAATAATTATTAAAATGATGAAATCTGACGTGTGTATATGAGACGTACAATGTATAAGTCATATGTATGTGTGATACCTCGTATTATAGTTGTGCCTATAGTACACACATTGTAAAAATGTGACGTATACACATAAGATAAATATCTATATAGACACTTTGTAATAGTGTACTGTTGTGTCTATATTCTAGCATGAAATGAAGGTGTGCGCATGCGCGGATAGCCTCAGCGTAGATACACCGACCAAGTGTATCTTATGTGTCCTCTCTCCTTTCTCCTATCTAGGAGTGGTATGTGTTAGTCGCCATTATTGTTTTATCATTCGGAAGCTCTATATAAATGTTCTGTTTGTGTGTAGTTTAAAAGAGATTTTAAGGTAAGTACAAGTTTTTAATTACCTTGTTACACCTTCCTAAGAGTATTATTAATATTATAGCAGCGACTCTTCCCTTACTCAATACCCAATTTACCAAATTTTGACTCCAATGAATAAAAACTCCAAATATTCTCGTACCTCTGCAATATATTTTTTTTTAATTTGGAAATAATACAAATCTAAATGGACCAGAGAAAGAAAGATTTAAACACTTCAAAGAACTTCTTACACTGATATTCGGTAAGTTCTTGATGGATCAATATACAGATATGTTTAATATTCAATAATCAGTTTCATATAAAATTTAAGGGTGAGATTGTTAATCTGGAAATAAAATACAACAAAGTCCAACAGAGTGCTCGATGAATGAGTATGCTAATATACCAACTGCTTGGAGGGAAAAGAGGAGAAAAAAATGACTAAACGAGGTCCACCAAATGTTGGCGATATACCAGTGTTTACCATTTTAGTATGTTGTTATACTAGGTACTTATATTTTTAATACATTTTGATACAAATTCTGTTTTTTTACAGTGTTTTCTTACTTCTGGTTTCTGCAGTGTAAATAAGTATTATTATTGTGTTATTTGCGCTATTGCGTTCCATGATATAAAGAAATATAAGAATTTTATTTTTTAACCACTTAATCCATTTTATGGAAGAAAAATGGCACATTTAATACAAAACAAAAATGGAACAATTTTAAGGCTACTTCTCTTGAATTTACGATCGAGATGCTTTTGGAAAATACAAAGTTTTGCCTTCCTGATTTTCCTTCTAAAAAGATATAATTGGTATCATTTCTTAAAAAGAACGAAAAGTTAGGCATCAAAACTTGTATTATTTCCTAAATTCGTTCATAAGAAGTAGTTTTATCTAGCACAAGATGTATATACAAAGCAAAATACATACGTATACACGCGGTAGTCACAACTGCAATGTGTAAACATAGTTTAAACGTAATACACAAGCACTGTGTATCCTACGGCACACTGTGTATCCCTTACTTTGTGTATACGTAAATGCTATACTGTGGCTACATTGTGAGGCGGACGTTTAACCTTTGTGCATACGTGTTGAACTACAATGTGTAAACGTAGCATAAATATTTACATCGGGGGAATTGTGTCACCCTGTGTCTACATCTAATAATGTAAACACATCGTAAATGTGATTTGATGTGCTGTATGGGGATTATCATTATCATATTTGGAAAACAACACACCTATAGAATACTTAAGATACTTAATTTTAATTAAAATTAAAATAAAGAATATTCTAAATTGAATTGTTAATTAGTGTGAAATCAGCAAGCATAAATAATTAGCTTTCATTAAGGTTAATCGAAACAAGTTTTTGTAATTTACTGGCAAAAACCCGAAGTCTACAAATTGCAAAATGTCGTTTCAAATGAAATTTCGAATTGATGAAAAAATAAACTAGTTGAAATAATAAAATATTGCCAACTCGATTATAAAACGGCTTTAGCTTAATGCTATGACTAAACGGCTGAAATAGAAAATGAAAAATTAGTTTCTACTGAATTTATTGAAGCCATTTGATATCCTAGAAATGTATACAAGTTAGTTTATTTTAGTTGGTTATTTAGTATGTGTAGATTGTAGGTCGCACAATGCTCAATGGAACGAAGTATACTGGGAATAACCAAGAGACCATAAAAGAAAAGAGTGGATACGACAAAAGACCCAGGTAATAGATGTCAATGGGCAGGATACCTGGCAAGAAGAAAGGACCACAAAAATTACAGGATAGTGCCCACGAGGAATTAAAGATACCTAGAAAACGACTGATCCTGAGATGGAATTATGATATTAGCAGGGATAACTTGGGCCCGCATAACCAACAATAGACAATAATGGACCCAACTGCAAAGAGAGTATGCGAGGGAGACTACTCCATAATTGGATATGGTCGAATCAGCTGAAAATAATGATGACGTGTGGATTTTATCAAATAATAAAGATCCACTGACACTAAAACATAAAATGAAAATATCTAGGAAAATATTTGTTTGATGGGTATGATAGTATTCTAAAGAGAGATGAATTCCCCGTTGAATATCGGAATAATATAGTGGATATTTCCTTTTAAAACACACTAGTAACTAGTGACTTAATTTTAAAAGTGAATAATGGCCAATATAGATTTTGTCCCACCTTGTATAACTTTTCGGGTCAAGTTTTAATTTGATTTAAAGTAAAATAGTGTGATAACTTGGGTTTAAGGGGTAGTTTTACTCATCAATAAAAAGCAGTCTTCCATCTGGAGTATAAAATAAGTCTATATTTAAAACATTAAAACTACAGTACGTCTGTCCGTTCTGTGGCTACGGGGTATCCGTGAGAGGGGAAACGATATTCTCTCGATGTTTTTCGTAAAAAATTAGACGACGCGTCCCATCAATAAAAATTTGACAAATTTGCAAGTAGCCAATAAAATGATTGGGCGGAGCGATTTGCGGTGACGTACTCGTCAAGTCGACGTATAAAATATATTGCTGTTTATTTAAATGTTTTTTGTCCGCATTCCTTTCATAGACACAGATCCAGCAGACAATTACTATCCATGTTTTATTTATCCAAAACAATTTTCAATGTTAGTATTAAACATGAATTACGGTATTTAAAATATTTTTGTACTTATCCTTTTAGATAAAATCATCCAACAGTATTAAATAAATTACATTTCAGATTACAAATTCGTTCGGTTTTACCATTGAGATTAATTTAATTTTGATTTGTCTAAATTGCTGTGTTTGCTCTCGCTAAGTATTTCTAATTATATAGAGTGGCAATAACTTGAAATCAAATGTGCGGAAATAATTACTAGGAATATTTAGTTATAAATAAAGATTGTCTGCTGTTTATTTACTCAACTGTGGAAATTTGTTTTTATTTTTACACTTGCTAAACAACCGCCGCGTGGATCGAGGTATACGGAAATATGGACATTGGCTTTTGTTTTAGAAAAACTATTTGATTTTTCGAGGAACCCAAGATGGTGGATTATTTATAATACTAAATACAGTATTTCCTAATTGCATATATAGCAATTTTTACGGAGTTATTTGAGATATTTCCTATTCTTTTAATTTTAACCACTAACTAACAAGACTTCATTCGTCATATTTAGTGGAAACAAAAGTTCTGATAGAATTTTTATCACAGCTACCTAATGATCTTTGTCTGGCATGGTACCCTTGAAAATCCTATACATATGTAATAAAATCGATACAATACTACGAATATCTGCAAAACGGCCAAAAATTTATAAAACTTCAAATACAATTTTTTTTCTTTTTTCATTCTGCATCTAATCGCATTATATATCTGCATCTAAAAATAATATACAGGGGCGGCAAATCTTTTATGTATGATATACTATACAGTATATCCCCGGATTGTCTTTACAAGAGGAAAAAAACTTTTTTCGCTTTGTTTCTCCAAAAACTCGCCTTCCTCAAGACGGGGGAAGAGGAGAAACATTTTTATTATTGACATTTTGAGAAAAATTCATTCTTCATAAAAATTTTTGCTTGTTCACAAATTAATTATTCTAAAAATACTGATCCCGTTTATATTTTTCCAAATTTCCATACCGTTTTAGAGAAAATTAAAAAAAAACATGAGAATAGAGTTTTCAATCAATGTATTGATAATTTCGATTCCAAATATCTCGAGAACCATTACTCGTAGCGATTTTTAGCAAGAGATTTTTTTACGTAAAAAACGTCGTAAATGTATATTTTTTTACTCGGTAGTTTTATACAGGTACGGACAAAAAGTTATTGCTCCTCAAACCAGTTAAAAAATATGTAGGTGGCGCTCTCTACAACAAGGCGTCATATTGACATCAAAATCAAATTCCCAGGCACCAATTTTCATCCAAATACGCTACTTCAGAAATGATTAAGAAAAAATCGAAATAAAAATGAAAATTCTACGACCTGTATCTCCTAAACTAAGCATTTTAGGACAATGTACATTTATACAAACTTTTTTACTTATTTAAATTTGCAGAATATGCTGCTGAAGTTTCCGGAATACAGTTCGGACCACCCTGTATAGTATGTGGTAGGAATTGTTAGTAGTAAGAATTAATAAGTATTAAGAATAGTAAGAATTTGTTGTTACTATGATAATAGAATGATTTTAAAATTTTAATTTTATTATGGGTTAATTATGAATTGCTATGTAGCTAGAGACTTCGCCTATATATATTTTTTTCTTAATAAAGACGTTTATTATTATTATCATTTTATGTCATTTAAACGCCAACGGTTTATAATAGACGTACTTGCTAAAAAACTAAAGTGTTCTTGAATAGTCGTATTTAGGTTTTATATTGTATATTTAGATTTATATTATTATTATTTTAAATAGTTTTTTCTTTGTTCTTTGTGTTATTAAGCATTTTTTGTTCGTTAGGCAAAGTTGTTTTATTAGTAAAATACCGCTGACAAATTGATCTCCGCCGTGTTTAAAAAAATATTTTTATTTTGTAGATTTCCTTCTAGTGGGCGAAAGATCCAGAAGTCTGTTTTGAAGATTTAAAATTATAATAATAAACATTTTGTAAATAATAAAATCTAATTTTAATTCAAATTTACTAGAGCAAATTGGGACTCAATATTGTTGCTATAACTATATTATACGAATGCTATCTGTAAATTAAATCCGTTTATTGCTGAAATTTCAATTTTATTATTTACGAAATTGTTAGAAATTAGCTACGCGGAAGTTAAGAATGGGTCATTTTATGTTTATTGCGTGTTCTAGTTGTCGCATATTGGTACAATTAAATTGTTCGGTGAAATTTGGCGTGAAATATAGAATTTTCGAATGGCTCTGTCACACGCCATTACTTTACAGAATTATTGATTTATTGGCGAACAGATTGTTGCGTGAGAACATGAATTAGTACATACAAAAAAGTTTAGTTCCATTGTTGAGTCGCCATTGAAGTTCTGAATAGAACAACGGAAGTTATGCGTGTTTTTGGAAAATAATATGTGGAAAAGGGGTTCTAATGAAAAAATCAATTTTATAAATGAACCAAAGTGTAAAGTATCTCTATATTTTTAATTTAGTTAGTCATTCTTTATTCTTCTAATTGTTTGATCAGTATGATTTTACTTTCATTATAGTATGTTCTGGATAACGATTGATTTTCTGGTACAGTGGTAGTATATCAAACGATTTTTTCTAATATAAAAGAATTTGTTATTACACAGGGTGAGTCTTTAATAAGTGTAAATATTTTTAGGAGTGGTATATTTGTACCCCAGAAACACGTCTTTTATAAAAGGGTAAAGAGAAAATGTTTCTTTTATTGAGATCTGCCAGCTCTAAATAAATAATTGTACTTTCTTAAGACTGACCCTGTATATTTAGAATTTACAATTAAATGCAGTTTAATTATAACCATAGTTACATTATAGTTTTAATATGTCTATACCGGGTGTGTCTCAAAAGTGGCTCACCCCTAAAACTTTTTTATTTTTTCAGGTAAATAAAGGAAATTTGGTATGTTAGTATATCTCATAAATTAGAATTGATTGACGTATTCAATTGTTTTCGGTCATGTCCTGTTTCACCGGAAATGACTACAACTTTTGATTTTTAAATGGCACCCTCGGTATTTTTTTACTTTATTCGATAGAAAATGACACTCTGAATAAAATGACATATCATATGTCAACTTTTGAATTTTCACATATGGTGTATTTAAAATTATAATATGCGTTTCATAACGAAAATTTGACTCGAAATACCGAGGGGTGTCTCACTATTGGAATTACATGTACATTTTCTTGGCAGTCGCTGGCAGTCATTGGCAGTCTTATGGCAGTCACCTATAATAATTACATGGCAGTCATAGGCAGTCTTCTTCATTGTCATTGGCAGTCGCTTAGCAGTGGAAGGATATTTTGGCAGTACGTGTACATTTTTTACCCGAGTGAGACACCCCTCGCGAAATACCAAGTGTATGGTATCAAATTATTCGTAAAAAAATGTTTTTTTTTTCAAATATGCTAATGAGCCACTCTCGTTCCATTTGAAAAAACTGAGATATGATTAAAAATACGATTTGGACATCTCTTAACCGGCCAGGACAAGACACTAAAAACATTATAGACTATCAAATTTATTTTTCCAAGTCTCCTGGATTAAAAAATAGTGTTTTTAACATAGTCCTGACACTCTAGATTGAAATTTAAAATGCGATTTTTTATTAAGCGAGAATGTCAAAAGTTGACATATGATATGTCATTCTATTGAGAATGTCATTTTCTATCAAATAAAGTAAAAAAATACCAAGGGAGCCAATTAAAAATCAAAAGTTGTAGTCAGTACCGGTGGAACAGGAAACGACCAAAAACAATTAAATACGTCAATCAATTCTAATTTATGTCATATACTAACATAACCAAATCTCGTTTTTTATCTAAAAAAATAAATAAGTTATAGGGGTGAGCAACTTTTGAGACGCACCCGGTATATTGATGATGGCCATCTGCTAGTAACAAAATATTTACAAAATATCAGTACTATAAATCATATATAATATATATTATGTTGCTTTAAAAAATATCAAAAATGTCAATATTCCATGGATCTATTGATAAATGAGGTCTAAATTTTAAGAAAATGCAGTTTTTACAAAACTTGAAGAGATAGGTAAAAAATGGCATAATATAATTTGATAGACAATTAAATTGTAAATTTAATTCTCGTAAAATCAAAAAACAAGTTATTGCCGTTAATTATTTAAAATAAATTTTTAGATCTCTACACAAGGTAGTATAATTTTTAATACTAAATAGAAAACATTTCAATGCAATATTTGGTTTTAAAAACTTAAATACGCGTAGAGAAATAAAGCATTAAAATTGTTACTGTATTTTCACAAAATCCTAAATATTTCAAAAACGGTAAGATTAAAGTGCGGTAAATCCTAATTAAATTTACCCTCATTTTAAACGTAGAAACTAAAAATGTAATAATATACAGGGTGTTCCATTTAAAAAAATACAACTTTGACGTTTTTTATTTATTTGGGACACTCTGAACCGAGCTCTGAACCTTTTTAAAATAATTTTAAATTATACTTACAATTTCTAAAAAAACTTACAATTTCTAAAATCCAAACGTGTTGCTACAATATGAGGTGAATAACCCTGTATTATAAGAATATTTATTAATATCTATATTTAGTTTATTACATATCTAAAAGTAATCAATTTAAAACTTGAAGGGAATCCATATCCTAACGAAGAAATCCATCGCTCCAGTGATGTGTAAGTTTATCAGCAAATAAAAACATTTATATTCAATCGTCAGATATACGGAAAATTGAAAAAAACCAAAATTGAACCAACGATTGTCGGAATCGAATCAATAAACGGCGGGAATATTTGAGTCGTCAAGGATATGATGGCAATATTGGGACTCTACTTGCAATAGCTGCTGACCAGCGAGGAGGGACAATTTTAATATTCCTTCTGGATATTGTATAATATTCTTTTTTATTAGACATTTTTCAACATTTATATTTTCCTTATTTGATCTGATATACTATATAACTTGTTTCTTACAGTGTTAAGGAACTGTAGAAGTTCTTATAGATGGAGAGCTGGCTACATAAAAAACCTTATCATCGTTACATGGCTAATTTTTCTGGTGAAGTATCCTTTTGTGTAGCCATTATGAAATGGTAAATGGTAAAAGTCATGTCTGCCAGCGCTATTACGGGGCTTAAAGCCGGTGCGCCCAATCGAAAGGGTGAAATTTTGACACAAAATATTATAAGGTACACGAGTTATAATTGCGAAAATAGCTTGTAAAACTTGGAAAATAAGTTCGTCATAATAATGCTTTTATTTATTCACTATTCTAATAAACAATATGCATTCCTTCGGAAACTCTCTATTTATTTATCTAGTAATGCTAATTTGAAAGTCGATTAGAGAAAATAGTATGATTCATTGGCAAGCGATGTAAATATTTGTGATCAGGTAAAATTGTGATGTAAGAGGAGGCTTAGCTTGCCGGCGGCGCCGCGCCGGCGGGTCAGTAGTTGATAGGCCGGCCGGCTGTCGTGTTGTGTTGTGTTTTGTCACAGAGCTGACAATTGAGGGTTGCGAGTCTTTTGACTATCATAGTTGCAAGTCGTTTGACTGTAAGGCAACGCGGTCGTTTGACCACAAGAAAACCTCTTGTGACGTCCTGCCTTCGAGTTGGTCTTGAGAGATTGAGGTCTCCATAATGTCTTCTCGATTGACGATGCGGCGTTGGGGTAGTGAGGTACCCCAATTAGCCTATTCGATTGGGGTGCGAATCTGTTTAGCGGCAGATTTGCGTCCGGGGGAAGCCCCTATACTATTTCAGGTGACACTAGCTAGTTGTTGAAGATTATTAACCAATAGATCCGAATAATATTTGAATTAGATGGAAGATATGGAATGGGATATATTGAATAGAATATCAGTGATGTCAGTGGCTAGGGGGCGGATTACCTCCGGGTGAGTCTTACTATTTAACTATCAATTTTATCCAGATCAGTAAATTTTTGTTTTGTTATTTTCATGTACAATGAGAGAGTGCTTGCCAGTGACGAACTAAATGGATATTTGAGGTGAATTTGCATTGTGAGACCCGGTTGAGTAAGCCCCAAAAATAGCAATTTTACAAGCTTTTATTTATTATTAAGAAACGTGGAAAATTGTTGGCAGACATTTTTCTCGTGGCTAAAATGCCGGCAGACAACGCAAAAGAGGCATGCAATTTTGAGAGAAAAAATCATCGCATACATGCTTGCCGATTGGTGGAATGTCATGTTTATTTATTTAAAAAGACGTATGTAAAAGGACAGACAAACAAATCGTGGCTCAATCAGCGGTAAACAGTTATCAAAAGCCCGATATTACTCTACAGAGGGTGAGTCTTGAATAAGTGCAAATATTTTCAGAGTTGGTAGATCTCAGTAGATAAAAGAAACATATTTTCACTTTACCGTTTTCCAAATAAGTTCAAATAACCGAGTTATTCAAGTTTGAAAATTTAAAAAGAAATTGATTTATTTTTAAATAATTTTGCGACCCACCTATTTTTTTCTGTATTTGCATCCATACTTTTAGTGGTCTTAACCGCAGACATATAAAGCTGGAAGCATGGTAAGTTAAGAAATAATTATAACGTGGGTAAATTTGCGGTGAACAGGCAGTTCTAAAAAGTTTTCTAAAATATACAGGAAAATTTTAAAAAATGCACGATTTTCAACCACTTTTATTTGCGAAAAAAACCTCATAGACGTGTTCCTGGGGTCGAAATATATCACCCTAAAAGTATTTGCACTTATTTAAGACGCACCCTGTATAAGCGTTCTCCGGAAACGCTCGCTGCGTTATCAATTGAAACATAATACATGAAATTTACAAAAAATTTACGGTGCAGATATCGACTCAGAGGAAGACTCGTTTGCGAGAGCGAGGATCTGCAGTACGACGAGTCAGATACAAATAAATAGTGAGACAGAATAATAAATGTATTTTATCTGTTATTGAAATCATAAAAAATATATTTATGATATAATCGTATACATGTTTTATCTATACTGATTTAGTCACGATCTTTTTGTCTGCCCTTTTGTATGCGGCTTTTAAAATAAATAAATGACATTCCATCAATCGGCATGCATATATGCCATAATTTTTTTTTCAAAATTTTATGCCTCTGTCTGTCAACAATTTTTCACGTTTCTTAATAATAAATAAAAGCTATTTTCGCAATTATAACACTTGTACCTTATAATATTTATAGTGTCAAAATTTCATCCTTTCGATTGGCCGCCCCCGCTTTAAGCCCCGTGAGCGAGCTGGCAGACATGACTATTTCATAATGGCTACACAAAAGGATACTTCACAAAAAAAATTAGCCATGTAACGATGATAAGATATTTTATGTTTGCACTGTAAGAGCCCGTAAGAGCCTGAGAGAGGGTTTTAGTTTAAAATTATTAATATTTTTAACAAGTAACAACTGCTTCCCTGTTTGCTTCTGAATCAATCTCCTTTAGTTTTCCTACTGTATGAAATGTTTACTACAAATAATACTGTTTACTATAAGAGTTTGTCTTTTATATTTTGTAGAAGTAGAAAAAAAAAAACGGTAGTTAAATTTTAAACACTATTGTTTTTCAGAAGTATTCTCCACGAAAAGAAATGCATTTTTGGATCCCTTGACACCAATTCTGAAAGCAGTTATTCCACTCGCTTGTTGGTATCAGTAAAATTGCTCTTTTGAAGGCACTGAAAGTGCCTTCTGGGGACTGGAACCTTTGACCAAGTAGTTCATTCTTAATTTTTGGAAAAGTAAAGAAGTCTTTAGGACATAGGTCAGGACTGTATGAACAATTCGATATTTTCTTGCTTTAAAAACTCGATGGTTTTTCGAGCCGTGGGGGAACTTGGATTGTTTTGGTAGATCATTCGTCGTTGAGAGTGGGTTTTTCGAAACTCAGCAATTACTTCTGACAAACAAATAAATATGTACCAATCGGTAGTAACAGTTTTTTAATCTTGCAGAAGAATTGTTGCTAACCGAAAAGAAATGCATTTTTGCATCCCTTGACACCAATTCTGAAAGCAGTTATTCCACTCGCTTGTTGGTATCTGTAAAATTGCTCTTTTGAAGGCACTGAAAGCGTCTTCTGGGGACTGGAACCGTTGACCAGTTCATTCGTAATTTTTGGAAAAGTAAAGAAGTCGTCAGGACATAGGCCAGGACTGTATGGAAGATGGTCCAACAATTTGATATTTTCTTGCTTTAAAAACTCGATGGTTTTTCGAGCCGTGGGGGAACTTGGATTGTTTTGGTAGATCATTCGTCGTTGAGAGTGGGTTTTTCGAAACTCAGCAATTACTTCGGACAAACAAATAAATATGTACCAATCGGTAGTAACTGTTTTTTAATCTTGCAGAAGAATTGTTGCTAACCGAAAAGAAATGCATTTTTGCATCCCTTGACACCAATTCTGAAAGCAGTTATTCCACTCGCTTGTTGGTATCTGTAAAATGTCAACAGATGCGGTATCCAACGAGGAACAATTCTATGAGAATTAACCTTAGAGGGCTATATATTTCTTGTTTCAAATATTGATGCTAAGCGGTACACTATTTTTTAGTAAATTACTATTGCGAATTAGTATTTTTTTAATTGTTTTAATAAATATGAATTATACATAGTAACAAAAATTAATTTGATCGAAAATTATATTATTTATAGGCACTCAAAAATAGTTTTTATTTCTTTTCTTAGCTTTTAAAATAATTACATTAGTTTTGATTGCTTGATTTATCCTGATTTACTACATATTTACGAATAAAAGAATAGCAATATTATACTTTATATTAGAATCTCCATCGAGTTATTAGTTTCTTTCGAAAATAGCTTGGTCGTTATTAACGTCGTGTTACAAGAAATGCGTTATAAGGGGATTTTCTTTAGTCCGATGTAATTTATATAATGACAAAGCACAATAGTGAATAGAATACTGATAAAAAGCGTTACAATGTAATTATTTCTGCTCTAATATGAAATTACACACGCACAGTAACACTTATTTTAATTACATTCACATTATTAATAATCTTTAGAAGAACAAATAGAAAAAGAAATAAAAATAATGCTACTTTAGATAAGAACATAAGAACGGTTATAAAATTGAAGTAATATAATATAATGGTGATGAATTTTAAACCTCTCATAGTAACAAAATCAAGAAACCAAAGGACATAATTACGTACTATAAAAATGAAAAATTAAAGGAGTAAAACTATTAAAAAAAACAGTGAAACAAATACCGGTTGATCATAGCTTCCAATATTGTGTAAAATATATAAACAGTATATATTTACGGATAAAATTATGGATAAAATATGCGATCACATAATATGTATTTTAGAAACTACTTATCGCATAATTTTGGGAAAACAATTCTAATGAGTGAGTCGGCGAAGAGTAATCGTTGGAAATTATTTTCAATTTCGAAAAATGTCCGTTAGGTGGGCGCATCTGTGATGGTCAATTCGAAAACGAGATTTTTCTCAAAAGAATGCACGTGAAGAGATTGTAAAAAATTGTGTATTAAATATTGCTGCTGTAATCAGCAGAATTTTTTTTTTGGATTAGCACATTTTGCTCTATCTCATAAAATAACGTGATGGGGGAAGGTTAACTTCCTTTTATTTAAATAAGGATAACTCTGGTTGTAATAATATACTAAACATACTGCTGAAAGTATATTAATTTTAACGTATTCTGAAATCGCAAAATTGAAATAAAGATATCGCTAATTTCTCTACAAATAATGGAAACATTATCAATTATATTATTTACCATCATAACATAAAAAAAACACCAAAACTGCATTATTCAAGAATTTTTAATAATGGTAAATTATATTTTAACAGATTGTCAATTTCTACATATTAAAAAACAGCGTCTCATAACGTAATAAATTATGAAATGAATGGAATATTATACAAAAATGCACTTTACTTAATAAACTACAATACCCAACAAAATAAATTGGTAAGATTGGCTTCCTCTTATAGAAATCGGTCTATTAACTAAATAATTAATTTAGAAATGAAATTTTAGAACTTTAAACATCGGTGAAATGATGAGAAATACCAATTATATTTATCTAAGAAAAATAATATTAACACTACACAGACATGATTTAAGTGACCAAATATTAACAGAACCATTCTGCTTTCCAAGTGGAAAGCAACTTAAAGCGGAACTCATGAACGGGAATAGGAATCTTACAATGGTATCAGGCACTCGAAGAAACTTCTCAGAACTTAAGACTGAGAAAAATCAAAGATTTTTCTTGATTTAAGTAAGAACAGTCTTCGGATTGTCACGGTTTTTTTTAATAGAACACGGTCTCCTCAACGAACACCTGAGTACATTGAAACTAAGAAACAACGGCGAATGCGGATTCTGTGGGGAAAATAGGGAAACACCAGAATACTTCATCACTGAATGCGCCGAGACGACAACCATTTGTGTCATGAACTTCGGTACGACTGTACGATTGTTAATGTAGCTGGAGAGCTAACCTCTGTGAAGCCGTCTCAGATTCTCTGGCTTTTGTCAAAACCCTGAGACTGTATGATGAGTTCTAACTCGTTATAACTCAAGAAAGGGGAACTCACAAAGGTTGCGGTGGTAACCCCCCCTTCCAAACATTCTACATCAAACATTAAGTACTTATAGTAAAAAATAACTTATTATGCTAGCGATTTAGTTTACACTTGATAACTTTCAGTGACAAAAGACAATGGAAGTCCGAAATTCTTTTAGCTTCAACAGTGAAAAGTGTTACTTTCTCAGTGCATCCTAAAATAGTACTAAACAGAACCGACAGAACCAAAATTACTGTCACTGTGTTGTGTAATTTAACCTTATTAGTGTAACTTTACTAGATTGCTATACTAAATTGCCCAAGAGTGATTAAAAAAATGAAAAAAAATTGAAATGAAAATCATAAACCTAAAACATAATATAGAGCATTTTAAGAAGGCTGGATCATCCTGAATAATCATAGAAAATAATTATTATACTAAGTAATAGTATAATCATTATCTATGATATCCCCCCTCCTCGTAAAATTCCATCTGGAACAGACTTTAAAACAGACTATATAGCTGCAGTTAAACACGTAATCCCAAGTTTTAATTTTCTTTCGAGATCAATAAGGGGTCAAAATAGCCGGATTTAAATTGTAAACTCCGGCGAACTTGCAGGAAATTACAACGTACCGGGCTTTGGATTAGAGGCAATTAATTAATTGTAAATTAACGTTAAAGTTTCGCCCAGTCTATGAGCAGAATGAAAAACGAGTCAAGAAGTGTAATTCGCTTATAGAAACGAAAAAAGTGCCTCTAAATGTACATAAACTCTTATCGCGCTGTTGTATTTTGCAATTTAAGAAAGATACGTTTTTCTTTTCCATTACTAGAAAGAAAAGTTCTGTCATTTAATTCTTCATTCAGCAGAGAAATCTTAGCAGAAGAAGTAATGTCAACCGGAATTTGTGACGAACAACAAGGATTTAGAAATAACAGGTCTGCAATAGATGCCATATTTATCATCAGCAAAATAACAGAAAAAGCCATAGAGTTTAATAAGAGAGCTTTTATGTGCTTCGTTGATCTTACCCAGGCATTCGATAGAGTCCAATTAACTGATGTCATAAACCTACTGCAAAAAAGGAGAATTCAGTCAGTTTTAACCCTATACTACCATACTACAACCTATTATTTGGTTATGAAAAATTTAGTATTCAAATAATAGCAAAATAATGCTAAAAATAATAGGAAAACACTGTCAGAAGTTATTAATTTGTCGCATTTAAAATTACTATTGTTACAAAAAATGTAACAATAGTAATTTTAATGCGTTGTAATTTTATGTCGTTTATTACTCTCGGCAAGAGCTTTATGGTTGAAATATGGCAACTCCAACCCGCTCGTCGAGAGACGACGCGACAGGACGAAGACAACCCTAAAGTGCATGCGTTCTCAATAGGCAGTGTTGCCATTCTGTTCCCCTATAAGTAACTGTCCAGTTAACAATCTGTATTATGTGTAGTTTTAAACGTAAACAATTTGCCATCAAATACTTTGTTTGAATACACAACAACAATGCACACAATAATTGACTATTAACCAGATTATTAATCCAGACTTGCCTATCAATTTTAGTTTTTTGTTTATTTTTTTATGATGAAAAGACTGGTTTATATACCTAGTTAAAAACACTCGTGAATTTGAAGTTAAAATCCATTTAGTATATTCTTGTTTAATCCCCTTAAATGCAAACGCGTGAATTTAAATTCGAGATAACTTTTTCAAATTGTTTCCGGACTTTTCCCAGTTATGCTTCATACGTACACTGAAGCTGTATATTATTATATTAAGGTGTAGTATTATTATTTGGTAGTAGAAACGTGTATTATTATTTATTAGGGTGGTGCGTTCTTTTAACTGTAGGACTAAAATTACTTGCGACCAATTTGGTGCATTTAAAAAGCTAAATTTAAATTATAAAATACTTTTTTAACACATAGTTTTACACGGCTTTGTAAAATGGAGTATCAAAATTAGATGAATTCGGAAATAACCTGGTTAAAATTCGTTGGACTTCTATTTACTTGAAAATTTAATTATTCAGCAAATTTTCCCTGATGAACGCTCGAAGTATAACAGACGTAAACGTACTCGTAATTCTTTGCAACGTTTTTAAACTTTGAAATAAAAATGAATTACCTTTGGGATCTACTAGTATTAACGAAATGTTTGAAATTAGAGCCTTTTGTGAAAAGGTTAATGAATAATACTGCAGTGGATCTGATCCGATTTTAAAATGTTAATAGACTTCCATGATGAGTTATGTCTAAATATATTAATAAACAAAAGATGTTATCGTGGGGACTATAATAAAAAAGAAGTATGAAATTATTGGGCAAACCTACAGTAAGATTAGCCATGAAACATGGCTAAAATACGACTGACTACCTGTAGACACTTAATGTTTCTGCCTTCCGGCTTCATCAATACGGGAGGAATCAGCAACGATGAACTAGCGATCCTGAAAACAGAAAAAGGAAAGCAAACGAGGCACTAGTCACCATTTGCAACCTGGTAAGGCAGTAGCTCACAATTCGCAATCGTCTTTTGGTTGTAACGCCAGTGAAAAAGAAACTTTTGTTAGTAAAATAAATGGACTGGTATTGTGACGTACATTTGCCTTTTTTCTGTCATCATCTGTTGAAATCTTCCCTGAGC
This sequence comes from Sitophilus oryzae, assembly GCF_002938485.1. Classification (NCBI taxonomy): domain Eukaryota; kingdom Metazoa; phylum Arthropoda; class Insecta; order Coleoptera; family Curculionidae; genus Sitophilus; species Sitophilus oryzae. Next base: position 1,156,055 of record NW_022146270.1, read on the forward strand.
CATAAAACAAAGTATACCTACATTGGCGCTCAAAATATCCTCCAATAATTGTCAGCTTAACATAATTGTATTATGTAAATTAGAAGTAAACATTGTAGCGCACACAAATATAATCTATTCCGTTCATCGCTTATTCACCGTGGCATCGGCCAGGGTTTGTTTTAATTCTAAATAATTTCCAGGCCTAAATATTCGAATTTAACAACCTTTCATGTTTGTGAATGTTTTGAATTAATTTCCATTGATACACATGACAATCTTTTCATCTAATGTAATTAAGTATTGTATCGATAGATTACCTATTATAAGAATATGTAAAATATTAGTTGTGCCTAGAGAAGCTGAACAAATTAGGCAAAGAAAATAAAGTCCTCCTACCTCCTACTCTGGGTGCCAACCCACCAAAGAATAGAAGGCAATGAAAAAGTAAACGATCTAGCTAAAAAAGGAGCGAACATTCGACTAACTGGACCAGAACGTAACCACCGTAATAACAAGGCCGGACAGCTTATTCGTGACGTCATCAACTGGAGGCTTAAACTTTGATTGAATTTGATACACTTTATACGTATATAATGGATATAAACTTTAATTGCACCGAATTTTTAATAAATAATAATTAAACATAAAATTTAAAAACATCAGATTGATATCCCATTTCACATTATCCATCGTCATTGTATTTATTTATGCTGTAAGTGTGTCTAAGTTTCTTTTATTTCCTTTTCCAAGTCTGTCATTATTTTTTAACAACAGTTGTTTTTCAGACGTGTATTTCTAATAGAATTTATGACAATTTTACAATAACTTAGCATTATAAATAGTACATTGCGGAAATTTTAATAATGGTGTTATTACTTTTAATGTAATCCAAAGATATTTTTGATAAAATTATTTTTTATTGTGAATTTTGAGAAACTCCTCATGGCTTTGCAAAACTTTGTTAAAAATTATATATTCAAATAAAACTATATTAGTTATTTCATCTTTTGAAAACCAAGACTGCCTTTAGTAAGGTTTTTATGTGAATTTTTGTTCAATATCGGTGTTGGATGAAAATTATTTTTAAGGACATTAATGACTGAATCTTAAGTTTCTTTTCGCCTTCATATAAATGTCGAACACAAATACTGTACTGACTCCCAGCTAACTGTCTATATTTTCCAAACCTACTTTCAAGAGGATCAGTTTGCATCGTTCTCTAGTAAAATATACCTCATATTTTACTCATTAAAACAATATTTTATTACTTCAAGCTCTACCTGTTACTCAACTCAAGTTAATAACTTTATTATTGAACACAGATAAAAGTTAGAATTTTTTTATTATTTTCATCGCATTTTAAAGAATTTAGTAAATAACAAGCGTGACTAATAATTTGATCAGCATTACTAATTACTATTAATTTTGTAAAACTAGTGAATCAGGTAATAAACTATGAATTTCATTTATAATAAATCTTTCAAATGGTGTTTTAATTCATTTACCTGGACCGTAGAATTTTGGCCATATAAATAGATTTCTAATAATTTCAGATCTAAATATCCTATGTATTTAATAATTAAAAAAAGACGGATTTTTCCTCTGTATATATGTGATAAACCAAAGTATACTTTCCTTATCAAAATGCTGATCACACATCCTGCTGTATTTTATCACCACAAATTCATTACGATGAATAGCTTGGAGCCACTATTTCTGAATATTCCTATCATTAGGAAAGCGAAAAACGTGGTTTTTGAGGTTACGCCGTAATTTACAGCGCGGCACGGAACAATATAAGGCATTACACCTTTTATATTGTATAATTGCACACACTTATAATTACTTTATAGTTTAAACACCTCTTTTTACAGATTTATAACTTTTTTCACCCTTCGATCAAAATATCGATAAAATACATAATATATACTATAAAAAATATCTATTTTTTTATTGTTCTTTTCTCATATTATACACTATTGTGAACTTAAAATATTCCTTTATTAAATTTGATTGATAAAAAGTGAGAGATAAACATTTATTGACTGGTATGATTTTTTCCGTATTCTATTAAAACTATTTTATATACTATAATATTTTTAAAAATTCAGAAAAAGACATTTTAAAACTTCGAAATATATCTGGTGAGTGAAAAAAGATCCACAATTTGAACTTTTACAGGGTAATTATCAACGTTGCTAAATAGAGTTGGGCCTCCAGTTGGTGACGTCACGAGATTTTTACTTCACAGCTATCCGGCCTTGTTATTACGTTGGTTACGACCAGAATCGTTCTGCTTCCCAAGTGGAAATCAACTTAAAGCGGAACTCAAGAACCCGGAAGCCCATCCATAACCTTGAATGGGAATCCTCGAACGGTCTAAGAGACTCGAAGAAATTTCTCAGGACTGCTTACGACCGAGAATGATTTAAGTAAGAACAATTTTTAGATAGTCGCGGAGTTTTATAGAGGACACAGTATCCACAATGAACACGAAAAGAACACATGAAAATGAAAAACGAAACAACGTTACATCACACAAACCTTGTACCTGAGTGTTTTATAGTCTCAATAAGTGCACTAGTAAAAAAAACTAAAATACTTAAATATTATGACAAAACCACGATATCAGTAATCGCATTAAGATCAACATGAAGACGGCGGCGCGGCGGCGGCGTGAAATAGGTACTGATAATTTTTGATTTATGCCGTAGAGTGCGCTGCGGTCGGAATTTGTTGAAATCAACTGAAATGCACCAAGCCTATAGCTTTCAAAACTTAAAACTTACAAAGTAAAACAATGAATTTACACTGCTGGATTTATCGACGATTTTTTAAGTAAATAAATTTATTAAAACTAAGATATTATTTTGAATTATTGCGACATTTCTTAATGGAACATAATATCCGGACTCTTATTAAAAATCCGCCAGGATCCAACCGGATGTAGTGATAATCCGGACATCTGGTAACCCTACCTTTGAATAAACCATTTAATTTAAGTGTTTATACCACTATACAGTGATATATGAATATGATCAAGTGCTTTAAGAGCCGATTTTCGACGGCATTCGATTTAATTTAAAGTTACCGCTACGTTTAAATGGTAGATTTGAGCGCACCTATGCATTAATAAATGTTTCGCTTGAATTAGAATAGTTTGACTACACTTTTAATGACCCATCTAATTTGAAAAGCAAACATTATTCTGTCTGCGTAAGAAGATTTATTATTATTTGGCTTTTGTATCATAAATCCAATGCCACTTACTATTTCGTATATTTAAGCAGGGTCAAATTTCAAATAAACAGGGCGAGCCTTGAATAAGTCCACATATTTTCAGGTCCAGTAGATCTCGATAAAAGAAATACATTTTCCCTTTACCGGCTTTAAATAAGTCTAAAATAGTTGAGTTACTTTACTTTGAAAATTTAAAAGACAATGATTTTTTGCCTAAATTTTGAGAACCAGTTGATTGTTTCTGGGTTTTCGCTCCTCCAATACCAAATTTTAAACATTTTTTTGGCATATATTTTTGGCGAAAAACCAATATGTGCTCGTATTAATTAATAATGAATTAAATGTGACTTATGTTTTATTTTTTATACTGATTTTGAGATTTCTTATTAAATAATATTTATATTTTTCTTTTTTTTCAGGTAAGTTTTGCTGTTGCTTTTTATTAAATGAATATTAGTCGTAAGTACAATCTAATATTATTAATAATTAGTAAAATTTTAATATTTTATTTGTTTACTGTAGTAATCTACAACATTTCAGGTAATTTAATTTTTTCTCGCTAGAAATATACATAGTAAAATACTCACTATGTATATTTTTAGCATTTTGGATTCATAAATAAAACTGTAATAAATATTTAAATAAATACATAATAAATAGCAATTGGTCTACATGTATCCCCATAGATATATGTCACGACGAATATATCAATTTAAATTAATAGCATGCGGATTATTTATTCATTCAGTTTAAATAAACTCAGTGATAAATAATGTTGGTGTGTATTAATTATCTATATACATATGTTTGTAAATTCTAGTGTTCCATTAGAAATTAATTGTATACCAGATGTTTACAATTTAAAAATATTATTTTTGGGTATAGATAATTACTCATTACATTATGATAAAATCAGTAATAGTAACTGAAAATTGTGATGATTGTGAAATTGTGTTAAAATTTGTTTCAAGATTTTCAAGAGTTACAAACATATAAATCTATATAATTAGTGATGGGAAAAAACCAAACCGATTAATTTCAATAATCGAGTACTCGAGTTTCAAGCGATTTCAATAATCGAGCGATCGCTCGTATCCCAATTCTTTTATTCAACGCTCGTATTTAAAAATACGGTTTTACGCGTAGTAGTAAGTACTTTCGCGTAGCAGTAAGTTGGGCGTGCGCAGAGTACATATTCTTTCGGTGAAGAATGGCAAGTAGCAAGCGACGAGCGACCAGTAATTCGCTTGATTTAGTTTGTTTCAAAGCATAATCGAGTACTCGAGCGAATTTTCGCTCGAGTTATCCCATTGCTATATATAATCTTGAATTAATAAAACCCGTATGAGTGAGCCGCGTAAAATAAGTCACTGGTGTCAAAAATGCAAAAGTGTATAATCGAAACCGCGTAGGTATAACGAGGGATGCCTGTATAAATAAGCCGACTTTCAAACTTAGCAGTCACTTTGTCAAAGCCCTGAGACTGTATGATGGGTTATAACTTAAGATAGGGGGATACAATAGATCTCTAAGATCGCGGTGATAACTTTCTCTCTCCATTTACATCTAGTATAAATTATAGAAAATTTGAAATAAAAATTATAACAACATAATTAAGCTATAAACTAAAATAAATTTTCAATATTAAATAGTATACAGTTGATTTGAAGAAAAGGGTAAAATATCAAAGAATATTTGTTTAAATTTGTTTGCTGAAACGACTGTCGAGAAAATGTCACAAGCCTTTTGAAATTTCCCGTTTCTTTTAGGACTTAAATACGGAATTTTAGGTTTCTTGTCTACTGAAGTGTTTTTAGAGATCGCTTTGTGAATGATTCAAGTTTATTTGCATTTTTTCTAGGCGCTTTATTCAGTTTTTGATACATTTTAGAGAGGAAACACATTTTAATTACTACTATTTAAAATTCTTTATTATTTCATAATCACTGTTTTCGTTAAAGAAGATTATTATTCATTTCGGTTTTCTGTTTTGATATTCAAATTAGCGCCATTCAGCAGATGATAAAAACTACATTTTTATTTTTAAAATGTTGGTAGTGATAAATTTTTGGAACTAAAATAATACGAAATAGATCGTGTTTGGAGTACGACTAATATAGTACAGGCTGAGCGTGCATTAAAAGTTTCTGGAAAACTACAATATCTAGAAAGAACAGAGATTTTTGAACATTATTGTTTCACAAAGATATCTATAGATTAAAATATTTTCAATATGGCGGAACTTCCGGAAATGCCGGAAGTTAACAGCAACTTTCTTATTTTAAATGTGTACCCCAATTTTTTATTACATATGAAGGGTCTAGTCTTACCTTACTAGTAAACTTTACATTTTAGTCATATGCATCCCTAATGAAACTGACCATTATTTATTTTCTAGAATCCGAAATTCTATTAATATACAGGGTGAGTTCCCTATGATGTTCTTTATGGGTACTGAAAACTACTGGAGATAGAGAGTCGGTTAAATGGGGAAAGAATTGCAGTTTTGTGGGGTCATAAATATGCGCCTTTCAGATTTTTGAAAAAGTTCATGGCTTACTAGATATTTCGAAAAAAAGATTTCGCTATTTTAAAAATTGTCCCTAATTCCATTATAATCTATTTTAGACAAAAACATTTCAGATAAAAGTTGTAGATAATCACATCCCTAATGAGTTTGTGTTCTCCGATTTTTTTTCAAGCCTGTCATTTTTGACATATGACACAAACATATGTTTTTTTAAAATGGAAACCGTAGTTGCTATAATATGTTTGTTCCAAAAAATTACTGAGTTATAACCAATTCTTATCTTTCTTGACTAATTTCACTTAGTTAGCCATGGAAACAAGTTCAATCGTCATTGCTCTCAGAAATGTTAAACTGTCACATCCAAACTTTGTAAATTAAAATAAACAAAAATTGTAAATATGAATTTTTCAAATGAAGAAAAGCGTGTAGGATTATTGGTTCAACTTTTCTTGGCCATACATTTTCGAGGATACGTTGACCAGTGAACGTTACTTACGTTTTTTAGAGAACGGTTTTGGCTTTCAAGACATGTTAGAAAAGTTAAATTTAGATACTCGTGCATTAATAGAGTGGTTCCAACATGACTTTCATTATGACACACCAGCCCTCCCCCACAATGAAAGAAATGTTAAAATTTATTTATTTCATAATTATGTAAACTCAGGGATAGAAAGAGGTGGACCAATTGCATGGGCCTCCTCGATCACCTGACCTATCCATTTTAGATTTTTTTATGCGGTATTAACAACAAGGTTTACAAAAGAACTTATGAATTAAGAGAGGCACTCGAAGAGGCGGTACAGGAGAAGTGTAATTAAGTCAACCGGCGGTTCTGTGAGAATAGCTAGAAATTCAGTTTAAAAAAGATGCATTTATGTAGGTACTCACAACGATGGCGAATTTTTTGAACATTTTCTGAAATAACTTAAAGTGCATGTAGTGATTTAAGTTTTATTTTGTGTAATGTAAATTGTAAAGAGTCGTTTAATAATATACGTTGTCTTTTTATAAGTTATAAATCATAACAAAATAAAAATACCATGCCAACTAAGTGAAATTAGTCGAGAAAGATGAGAATTGGCTATAACTCAGTAATTTTTTCAGAAAAACATATTAAAGCTTATATCGCTGAAAATCTTAAAAAATGGCGCTTTTTATGAAGTCATGGCCAACTTTCCATTTAAAAAAAACATATGTTTGTGTCATATGTCAAAAATGACAGAGATTTAAAAAAAAATCGGAGAACACAAACTCATTAGGGATGTGATTATCTACAAATTTTATCTGAATACTTTTTGTCTAAAATAGATTATAACGGAATTGGGACAATTTTTAAAATAACCAAAATTTGTTTTTTTTCGAAATATCTAGTAAGCCATGAACTTTTTCAAAAATCTGAAAGGTGCATATTTATGATCCCATAAAACTGCAATTCTTTCCCTATTTAACCGACTCTCTATCACCAGTAGTTTCCGAGATACCCATAGAGAACATCGTAGGAAACTCACCCTGTTTTAGGGCATTAGGGTGTTCCATTACAATGTGGTCATATGATATATGTATATATTTCGGTTAAAGTTCTTACTTGGCTGGTTTATAAACTAGCTGGATTGTAGTAGGTATTCCAACTGTCCACAAATGTTTTGATGGAAATTCGTTATTAATTTGACATAGTTGCAATTTTGTAATAATACTGAGTAACTATTTTATTAAACGATTACAGCTATTTAATGTTTAATTTTCACTTATTCATTATTTATTGTTATGACAGGAATATGAAAGATATTTTAGTACAAATCGAGGTTTACAGTGCAATTGCACAAATGCTGGTAATAACGTTATATCCTAGGGGTTACATAAATTATTTTATCCACAACTGCTCTATATTGTGTTTGCTGCAGTCGGAAGTTCAAATATACAGATAACATTAATACAAATTTCAGTTCAGATTTTAATTCGCCACATAATTTGATATTGTGGCATTCGTTGTCGTGAATACAATTTTTATTATTAAAAGCATTTCAATTATTGCAGTAATAAATAAAATAATTTGTTTTATTTAATTCATAGGTACTTACTTTTTAAGATATTACTATTTAAATCACTAAGCTACAATTTACTAGTTAGTTAGGCTAAAATCAAGAAAGAAGTTCTTGTGGGTCCCCAGATTAGACAGTTTCTCCAAGATTGGATGTATATTGATCACCTAAATCGAAAATAAAAGCGAGCTTGGTTTTCATTTCTCCAAAAAAATCCTTAATGGGTATTTCGCCACTGCACTGCAAGAAAAATCTACAAAATAAAACAGTTATTTTTTGTAAACACTTCTGGCGTTAAACCTAAAAGGACACTGCTTGTCAGAAGTTATGTTTACAGTAATAAAAATTTGCCTAACAAAGAAAAAAAAATTCGTTTCGAAACGTTTCGGAAAGTTTATCTCTTTCCGTCGTCGGAAGCAAAAAGAATCAAAGAATAAAGAAAAAAACTATTTTAAATATTTAAATTCAAGTATTCGAGAACACTTTACTTTTTTTAAAACAGATACGTCTACAAGAAACCGTTGACGTTCTGTTAAAATGATATTATATCAAGTTAAACTTCAAAATTAACAAAAACTGCCTGATAACAATTATTTAATAAGGTAAAACCAAAAAAAACAAACTTTCTGTATGATTATTTTTAAATTTTACGTATGTTATGTTTATTTATGTTATGTTCTTTAAAATCAAAAAAGCGATTGCCATACATTACTGACATCTACAGATGCATGAATACATTTATTTTTATTAGATTGAATTAAAAAAGCTTCTTTTATTTTTCTTTTATAGTACTCGATTACTGAATCGATATATTATTCGAGTACTCGATTATTGAATCGAGAAATATCGCTCGTATTTAACAATATCGGTTTTCGCCCGTCGCTTGTACTCGTAACGCCAAGCAGTAAGTTGCGTGCGCAGAGCACATATTTTTTCGGTGATGAATGACAAGTAGCAAGCAACAAGCGATTCGCTTGATCGCTTGCTTGATTTAGTTTATTTTAAGGCATTGTCGATGTAGGTCGTAAAATTTTGTCACTCAAATACGCAACGGATAACGTCATATAAATTTTCTACCTGCAATGTATGTAAAAAATTCGCTCGGCTTTTTATCGAGTATGTCACATAAAAATCGGATTTCAATTTATTTCATTCTAGGATCGCTTGCGTTCGTCGCTCATAACTCGTCGTCACTTGCATCGCTCGTTCATAATCGAGTGGTCGGTTATTTCAATAATCGAGTACTCGAGCGAATTTTCGCTCGAGTGATCCCATCACTAATTTTAACCGGCCAGGAAACGTCACGAAATATATTAGATATTATAAATTATCAAATATATTTTTCCAAGGCTCCTTGATTTGGTTTGGTTGTTGGTCGTTTTAGGACAGTCACGATAGTTTGAAACTTAAAATACCGTATGATCGAATAAAAACTGTGTCAGCGATGGCTATGAAATGAAGATCGCTGTCATTTTATATGTAAAATTACATGGGAAATGTCACCGATCGTCATTTCCAAGCCAACTGGACGCCGTTTTTTTTCGATCATGTGCCGTAATTTTACATATAAAATGACAGCGATCTTCATTTCATAGCTACCGCTGACGCCGTTTTTATTCGTTATTCTTTTAAGTGAAAATATCAAAAGTTGATATACCATTTTCTATCAAATAAAATTAAAAAATCAAGAATATCATTTAAAAATCAGAACTAGTAATTTCCGATTAAACAGTAAGTGCAAGCAACCCTGATTTATGTCTTACACTAACATACCAAATCATTTGAAAAACACCAGATATAGAGTAAAATGATTTATGATTTAATATATCAACCTGCAGTTATTAAAAATCATATATTGTAGTTTTTAGAAATAATAACAGATAAAAAAGGACATAAAGGAAGAATAAAATATGACTTTTCATTATTTGAATTCAATTTATTTCTTGTTTGAAAAGTTTTTCTTAAGTTCTAAATAAGAAATGTGCAGCTTGGAACGGAAGTAATTCCATTACCGGTGGTGCCGAGACTTTCGAAAACAAGTAGCAAATGTAAGTAAGTACATGATACTTTTTAGTGCACTTCAACTTGGCAAACTAGATATTTCAGTGAAATACTTTGCATTGTAGGGGATCCCAAAACGTTTTTTTGTGGTTTTAATTATAACTTTGACTGCTAAGCTATAATTTCCAATCAAATATCAACAGAATATGACGTTGTGGCAAACTAGATATTTCAGTGAAATACTTTGCATTGTAGGGGATCCCAAAACGTTTTTTTGTGGTTTTAATTATAACTTTGACTGCTAAGCTATAATTTCCAATCAAATATCAACAGAATATGACGTTGTTTCAATTACAAAACACAGTAGCTAAAAGTTGCATTGTCGCAAATATTTAAATGCGATATTTTAATAATTAAATGGGGAAAGCAAGCGTATAATAAATATATCCTTTTCAAAAAATCTAGCAACTTGGAAACTGAACCCTCCATATAGCTCTCTGCCAATGTAATGTAATTAATTCCACAAAAGGAGAATTCCACCTCTCTATCTCCCAGATGACATGCCACGAATGTACTTAACTAATGGAAGTAACTTTGAGAAACGCCTCACTATAGCATTGAGTAATAAAAAGGAATGAAAGAAAGAAACATTTGCTCAGCAGATAAAAGACCATACTAACGTGGTATACTGATGCTTCCAAAACTAAAACAGGAACAGGGATAGGAGTATTTGGGCAGAAAACAAAATTCCCTCAACCAATGGGCACCTATCTCAGCATACTTTAGGCAGAAATCTGCGCTATTGAAAGATGCGTATAACTTATTGGATACAAAAAATAGCCATCTTACCATCTTGAACCAACAGTCAAGCAGTACTAAAAGCGATCAACTCAGTAACCATCAATTCAAAGTTGGTCAAAGAATGCATAGAGAAGCTGAACAAATTAGGCAAAGAAAATAGTCCTCCTACTCTGGATGCCAGCTCACCAAGGGATAGGAGGCAATTAAAAAGCAAACGACCTAGTTAGAAAAGGACCGAACACTCCATTAACTGAAGTAATTCCTAAAGCGGATCTCAAGAATCTGACAGACTGCATCCGTAGCCTGGAATGGGAATCATCCGGCGGTCTAAGACACTCGAAGAAATTTCTCAGGACTTACGACCGAGAAAAATCAAAGATTTTCCTTGATTTAAGTAAGAACAATTTTTGGATTGTCCCAAGGTTTTTAACAGGACACTGTCTCCTCAACTAACACCTCTGTATATTGAAGCTAAGAAACAACGGCGAATTCTGTGGGGAAATGAAAAGACACCAGAACAACTCATCAGTGCGCCGCAACGACAACCATTCGTGCCATGAACTTTGGAACGACTGATATCGGAGATGGCGAACTAATCCCTGTGCGCCATGCCTGTAAAAAAGGCTTTTATCGAAGGACCTAGCTCTAAAACCGCAAAAGTACTGCTAATGCTCAGCAGGAATAAAGTGCGGATTACAACAGGCCTCTTGACAGGACACATGGCTGTCAAGTGTTATCTGAACAAGCTTAACCTGTATGAAGGAAGTCTTTGCATACTTTGCGATAAAGATCCTGGAACAGCGGAGGAAATAATATGTCACTGCAAGGCTCTGGATCGCAAGCGACACTTTTTATTTAGGAAAGCTAGGCTAGAACCGGAGGAAATATGCTCCCATCCTATCAAGGACCTACATAAGTTAGCGCAGGGCACAGGGATAGGAGAATGGGTGCAGATATAGAAAGGAGAAAAACACAATAGGCCTTACAGGACGCAGTGTTTCCGGCAGAGGACGGCCGCGGCCCTTTGTTGGGAAAAAAATCTCTGTAAAACCCTATCGGATTTTGTCCTGAGATTGTGTGATGAGTTATAACTCAAGAAAGGGGGACAAAATTACTCCCTCCCATACATTCTACAGTTTGCATTTTAAAAGATATTTGTATACTGCAGTCAAGAATGAGGTTGTCCACTAAAAACACCATATATGAAATCGTTCGAGACCAATGCCATTAGTACTGCGGTCGTCAACCCTAAAATCTGGCTTCGATATGTTGTTGATACCTTTATAATCTGGAACGGAATCGATAGACAGTTGGATTCCTTTTTTAATCATTTTAATTCACGAAATAACTCAATCAGATTCACGACTGAGAAAGAGAAAAACTTCTGTCTACCGTTTCTGGATGTTCTTGTCAGTAGAAGCGATGGATCCATTAGCACTGCTGTATATAGAAAACCCACACATACGGGACAATGTTTAAATTCTCTCTCGAACCATTCTGAACCAACCAAAAGAGATATAGTTAAAACACTATGTCATAGAGCAATCACTATATGCACAGTGACCAAGAATCTTTGAATTCTGAACTAAGTAATATTAAAACCGATTTGCTTCAGAATGGTTACTTTACAAAATCCCTAGATAATATTATTTCCAATTACAGGTCCGACTCATTGGTACGCCAGCCTGAGGAGGATGCTCTCTCTCTCTCTTGACGATTCCATATGTGAAAGGAACATCGGAGAAGATCAGGCGAATAGCTAAGCAATATAAAATTAAAACTGTTTTTATGTCTGGGACTACTTTAAGAAGTGTCCTAACAAAAACAAAACCTGAATCATCAAACCAAGGGAAAGAGTGCATCTATCAAGTACCTTACGACTGCGGTGAGTCGTATATTGGAGGGACAAAATGTCTTCTACATGTACGACTTGACGCACATAAAAAACATACGCAAGGAGGTCAAACAATTTAGTCGGGCATTGCAGATCATGAGTGGTCCGAGCACCACAACATAAAATGGTCGGAAGCCCGGGTTGTCCACAAATAACCCCATTGAAAAAAGCGCAAATTTAAAGAGGCCGTGTTCATTTCTAACAATAATAAAATCTTTGGCAATCCAAGTATGGAAATTTCAACAATATGGCAACCACTCCAATGCAGGTGTTCTTAGTGGAAAACCTTATGCTTGACTGCACCCAACAAATTCAAGGGTGAATGCTCGGCTCTAGTATATAAGCTCAGTAGTTTTAAAATTTAGTTTAGTTCACACTTGATAATATTTGTACAGGGTGGCGCCTCTAATACGCCGCGGAAGCTTCAAGGAGAAAGACAGTTTGTATTGAAATGAAATTTTGTGAGGATATGTAGGTTAATTCATAGCAATTTATTAGCATTAACGCCCAAATATTTAAATTGTTCTACCTGGCTAAGCCGCACTTCATCATTCAGCAGAAGTTCAAAATTGGTTTCCGAGTTAACCACCAGAAATTCGGTTTTCTTAAAGCTGATTTTTAATCCCCATCTTTCATATTCTTCATGTAGCCTGTTTAACATAAACTCTAGGTCGTAAGAATCTTGAGCGATCCCCACTTGGTCATCAGCAAAGCTGAGTGAATATAAAATATGTTCTCCCACTGGTATACCCATTCTATGTATATATTAAAGAGCAATGGAGATATACTGCAACCTTACCTTAAACCTTTAGTTGTTATTATAGGTTCGGATAGATTTTTTCTAACTTTAATATATGTATGAGTGGTTGTGAGACAAAATTAATATTGATCATGCTACTCTTTTATTTTAAAAGGAACACCCAGTATATTATTCCGATATTCAATGGAGAATTTATGTCTCTTCAAAATACTATTAAGGTTGCACCCTCCAACAAAGATTTTTCTAGATATTTTCATTTACATAATTTAATATGAGTAGATCTTTATTATTTGATAAAATCTAGAGGTGGCTGTAATATGTCTGACGTTACTTCAACATAGCTGTCTAATTAGTCCAACTTTAAAAAACTAGTTATTATTTTGTGTCAATTAAAAAAAAATTCTCAAAAATTTGCGAAAAATGCAAACTTATCCTCTATCAGAAAGAATTGATATGATTCTATAATTAATAGAATACTTAAATGCTCCTGATTTTACCTAGTCTGTTTTTTTATGGGGATATGTTAAAGACAATGATTACAAAACTCGACCAACTATTGTCGACAACATGAGAGAAATTATTGTAGCTGCTTTTCGAGGTAGAACTCCACATATGCCTTTTAAAATGAAAAGATCCTTTTGAAAAGACAATCATTTTATGCAGTTAATAACAAATGAAGGATTTTGAGCATTTTTCATCTGGCCATTTGTCACATAATTATAGGTTTATATCTAGTTTTAATTAACGTGTATCTTTTTATTACCGTTGAGTATTTTGGTCTACAATCTTTAATTTTTGATAAATTAACAAAAGGTATATCACACAGCCACCCCCTAGATTTTTTCGGATAATAAAGATCCACTGACGCAAAATCATAAAAATTAAAATATCTAGGAAAATCTTTATCTGAGGGGTAGGCAACCTTAATAATATTTTGAAGATATATAAATTCCCCATTGAACACCAGAAAAATATACTGATTGTTCCATTTAAAATAAAGGAGTAACTTGCTTTTAAAAGTGACTAATGTTCCATATTAATTTTGTCTCATCCTGTATAACTTTTCGGGTCAAATTTTAATTTGGTTTAACATACAATGGTTACTGTAATTAAATATCAGGCTATACAAGGTCAACTAAAATTTAGGTAGCTATTATCGAAATTTAAAATTTACTCTTCATTTTCACAAAATGTGAAATATGTCAAAATCCTTAAATTTTAGGTATATGCTTCTTTAATAAAACTCACCTTTATTTTTTTCGTAGAATCCGAAAATCAATTAACTATAGGGTGTTCCTTTAGAAAAAACACACCTTAATGTGTAACTTTTTTTGGGGACACAAAAACATCATTCATCATTTCGATATAAACTACCGTTCTCCTTGGAGCTTCCGCGGCGTATGAGGGGCGCCACCCTGTATAATCATATATGGTAGTTTTCTAAATTTCTATTTTATTGGTTGATAAATATACATATTCTATGTGATATATTTATGATGAATTTCTTCTAAAATTAAGTATTCCTTCCCAAAGTTTTCCACTAAAATATACCCATTAGATACTTGAATATGAAGCGATGTTTCCTTTCGCTCCACATAACAGACTCCTAAAGCAATCCATTAAATAGCCTTTTATCATCGCCACTGTTTCTTAACGTCAACTCTCATCGATTTAAAACACCATTTCGAGCGGATGAACACTTATTTATGATCCTTTTCACTCAAGGGTTCATATTTCATCACTGAGGGAGATAGAGCCATCGGATAAAGGCGATGCCGAAACGAGAACGTTCTGTTGACAAGTTGGAGGTGGAAAAAACCTTCGACATTCTCGTAAATCGTTGATATATTTAACAGTTCGTCTTTTGATATTAATCTTGACAGCCGGTAGTAAATTCCATAAACTTTATACAGGGTGTTTTGTAAAACATGTGCCATCTCTCGTGGGGAGATTCCTCACGTAAAAATAAGATTTATTTTCATATCAACATAGGTCCAATTCAGCTTTGCTTCGTAGTTACAGGGTGTTAAAATCTAAATATTTTTTCGATTTATTATAATTTTCTTGCAAGTACTTCCAGACTTTCGAATTAAATTTTGAAGGTAAAAGTTACTATAAATACTACATATTTTAAAGCTAAAAAAGTGTCGACATATTCACAAGGGACGTGCATATGGGTTTTCACCGGAATATTTTTCTAAAAAAGGCATATACGCCAATGACTTTTTTTTATCTTGTTAGCGAAACAGTTTAAGCTGTTTACTGCCGATTAAAAGTTATCTCTTGATATTTTGTCGATTTCGGCCTCCTTGATGAGATAAACGCAATTTTATTAATTTGCCTTATCCAAGTATAGCAACCTTTTAGACATTTTAATATCATTAACTTGCGGAAGTTTTAAATAAGTACACATTAACTCCTCATCAAAAAATATGTAAAAAAGTTCCTATAAACATGGGCATAGAAATGCATAGTTTTCGAGTTACAGGATGTTAAAACTTCTGAAAATCAGGTTTTTTGTAATTATTTTAAATACCATTATTTTTTTATTTGAAATTACTGTAGGTTGTACTAATAGTTATAATTAATAATAACTAATAGTAATAATATTTAATAATAAATTAGGTAAAATACATCATTTATTAATTTTATTTTAATTTTAATTTTATTAATTGTGTTTAATAAAATTGGGTTTATGTCATCAAGGAGGCCGAATTCGACAAAATACCAAGGAATAACTTTTAACTGGCATTAAACAGCCTACACAAATTTGATATCAAAAGAAAAAAGTCAGTGGCGCACATGTTTTTTTTTCGAAAATTATTCCAGTTATAACCCATATGCACATCCCTGATAAGTTTATCGTAACTTTTTTAGCATTAAAATATGTAGCACTTATATTAAATTTTACCCTCAAAATTTCATTTGAACCGCTAAAAGTACTTGTAAGGAAATTATAATAAATCGAAAAAATATTAAAACTTTAACATGCACCCTGTAGCTACAAAACAAAGCAGAATCGGACCTATATTGATATGAAAAATTAATCATATTTTTACGCGAGAAATCTCCCCACGAGAGATGGCACATGTTTTTTGAAACACTCTACATACATACCTGTTGAGTTTTTTTGTTTTATTAGGAAAACTATAGGGATAACTTTTATATTTCCCGGTAAACGGCAATTTAAAATTAAAACATGGAATTACCGATATTTAATATAAATATTAGTATGAATAAAATATACAGATTGTTCCTTAATGACATGCTAATATTTAAGGGGATGATTCTTGAACCTATTCTAAGAGAAAGCTTAATAATAATGTATGACCTAAACATCATAATTGCTCAGATACAGGGTGGTAAAAAATCCCAAAAATACTTTTTTTCATAATAACTCTGATTTTATTATAGTTAGCTTTATGAAACTTGATATATATCTTCTATGCATCAAAATACCTTTTTTATGTACAGAGTGGGTCAAATTGGACGCTTTTAAGTGGAAACACCCTTTTCTATAGGAGATAGGCGAAAACTAATATCAGTGTCTGAAGCTCAATTTTTATGAAAAACATGATGGTGAAAACCGCACATGAATATCTGTTACCGTTTCGGAGTTACGGGGTGTTTTTCAAAAATGTGCATTTTTAACAAATCGCTGTAACTTTTTTGCTATGGAAAATTTTGTATTTCCATGAAAACATTCCCAAAGCACCTTTTTACGTAGAATTTAGTGGTTTAAGTATAATATTTTTAAAATTAATAATTTAAGAGTTATCAACAGATAAATTGATTTTTTATTTGGGATACCCTCTATATTTTTAATTAACTGAAAAGAATTTAAAATTACCTTCCCAAAAATATAGCACACTTGATATTTTGTTATAATCCCCTTCGGTCGCCACTTTTAACTAGTAGGCTTTGGACCCCTTATTGATGATCTTAATGGAACTCGAAAACATATTTTTCCAGACGACGCACCGCCTCTGAACGCTGAAGTTATCAGCAAATTTTTGCAGCCAATTTCAAGAATATTTGAATAGCTAACCAAGATCCCAGCCGTTGGCCGTCGAGGCCGCCTGACTTAGTGCCCATGGATCTAATCCTATGGATATATTTGCGGAAGAATAAAGGTTCCTTATTCTTCCGTATAATCTAGACAAGAATTAGAAATACTTAGCAGTTATGAGAGGGTATCTTTCACCCCCTCTGAGTTAATGAATTCCCCGAGAAATGTTCAAAAACTGCTCCGTTTGTCCATAACAGAAGACGGTCGATATGTCGAGCACTTGTAGCAAAATCTCATGTCTCAGTTTGCTATTTATTTTTATTGTTATTAGATATAGTTTAAATGTGTTGATGTTGGTTAAATATATTTTAAATTGTTATAAAATTCTGCATCTCTCATAGCAAATAGTATTTTCGTTTTAATTGAAGCTCACAGCTAGAATTTTTTTTGCATTACAGCCGGTGCCGTTCAAAGCCTACTTATTTAAAGCGGGCGAATTTTTATATACTCTATATCTCGAAGAGGAATCGAGCAAAATATCAAGTGTGTTATATTTTTGGAAAGGTAATATTAAATTATTTTCAATAAATTAAAAATATACAGGGTGTCCCATATAAAGAATCACATTTTCTGTTGATAATTCTTAAATTATAAATTTTAAAAAAATTATACTTAAACCATTAAATTCTACGTAAAAAGGTGCTTTGGAAATGTTTTCATAAAAATACAAAATTTTCCATAGCAAAAAAGTTACAGCGATTTGTTAAAAATGCATATTTTTGAAAAACACCCCGTAACTCCGAAACGGTAACAGATATCGATATGCGGTTTTCTTTCTATACGAACCATCATGTTTTTTACAAAAATTGAGCTCCAGACACCGATATTAGTTTTTGTCTATCTCTTATAGAAAAGAGTGTTTCCATTTAAAAGCGTCGAATTTGACCCACCCTGTACAAATAATTTTATTTATTTCAACCAGTGCCGCCCATACGGGTTTTACATTGAATATTTTTGAAGAAAAAATTGGTACACCACTGACTTCTCTTAAAATAAAAATTATTTTCAAAATCTCCATTTGTAAACAATTTTTATATCTCGATTTTCTTGTCCAACGGCCAACGTATAGTTTTTGCTTCAAAAATTAAAGTCAGTTTACTTCAGGATCAAATCGCTGAAAATCTCATGCAGTGACTGTTGTGTATAAATCATTTCTGCATTGGCTGGAGAGAATTTAACAAATAAATCATTTTGCTGTGTACCAAAATATGAATTATGGAATGCTGTATGGAAAACGTTTACCTAATATAAGATCAGCAATATTAAAAAAAAAATTACTACCCTGTATCAGAAAAGTTAAGATGTTTAGGACATACATTCATATGAAACTTTTTTTCTTAGAATATGTCCAAAACCACCCACTTAAATATTAGCACGTCATTAAGGAACATCCTCTAAATATTTCATCTAATTCCTTGTTGCTGAATATTGCATTTCTGTTTTCTAGGTTTGGCCAATAAACATAGATATTATTTATAAATTATGCAGAAATTCTTTGGAATGCAGTTCAGTTTAAATAATAGACAATTATATCTATGTCATATTTATATTTTTTTAATAATTTACATATAAAAACGTTTCGACCACAATCTGGTCTTCATCAGCTTTCTTCATTTATAAGTAAATTATTACAAAATGATATAATGTCTATTATTTCAACTGAACTTCATTCCTAAAAATTTCTGCATAATTTATAAATATTACAGTTCAAGAAACTAAGCTAAATTGATATTATTTATTTTACAGCTGGTTAAGTTTGGTTGGCTTTGGTTTTTTTTCTTATTGCATGTAACAAATTTTCCGTAAGAGTCTATTACGCTGTGCTGTTCGGATCGCTCCCAGGGGTCGGGTAAAGCAGGTGTGTGGCCGAAGGAAATATATATTATATTTCAGAAATCTGCCTAAGGCTTATCCCGATCCTGTCGTGTTAAGCCACACCCAAAATTCCAAACACACGTGCTTTAATTGAGGCTTGATTAAGGTTTGCAGAGCTTCAGCATTTACCATAAAATAGCGAGCAATTTGTTACAAAACCATATAAATTATATATCACTGTAATCACAGAACTTCAATTTATTTCCGTATTGTAACGGAATTTTAAATTATGTCTTCATTTTCGAGAAAATTTAGTCCAAACATAAGGAACGTTTTGTTGATGTTTGACCATCAAAATCTTAAAAATAAAGAAGTAGTATAAAAATGTGCTACAATACGGATGGATATAGCGTAATAATTTTGAATTGTTCACAAATAGGATTAAATCGAATTGTTCACAAAAAGGATTATCTAAGTACTGAAGAACATCGACGCTCGATACTTAAAGTTGTGCTCTGATTTGTTACCTCAGCAATCCTACATTTTGAAGCAAAATATGTTATAAACTGGTTTAAATTTTTGTAACTGAGTTGAGTGCCATGCTGAGATTAAAAATTATACCATATTTCTTTCGGCGCCAATTTAACTCTAAATAATACTTTTTTTTACAGTAATAAACATTATGAAACATTAATAAACATTATGAAAATTTTATAAATCTATTAAAAGGCTTAGACCTCTAATATTTTTTGAGTTCCGGAAAATTTGACTGCTTCTGGCTTCTAGCCTAGTGTATATTTATTTTATTAACGATTACCGAAATTACCGGTATTTGAAGACGATATACTGGTAATTTTTTACCGCGATTTAAGTACATTTTAACCGGTAAATCGATAAACTGGTAATGCAATCCTGAGTTTTAATTAGAAAATTAAATCTCTATAATAAAAAAAATATTGTCAAATAATAATTATATACTTAAATAACAGACAGATGAATAACAGATTATATAATTCCGTATCAACTTCTTTTCAATAACTCAATAATCCCATTTGTGGCGAACTCTTTAGCATACTCTGTATATATTTTTAATTTTCAGTTTAAAATAGAATATTTTTTTCAGTTTTAAACAATCAGTAATTAATAATTATATTGAAAATATAAAATATAATTATTTACTGATTGTTTAATACTGGTATATTGAAAATGTCTTAATAAGACAAGTAAATACTATTATCACACACAATATAATATGTAGAGAAATCTAAATCTTTATTAACGATATACTATACAAGATTAATGAGATTTGCCAGCTCCTCAGTGACTTTCAAACTGGAAAATATACCGTTTATCCTCCAACGTAAACCTGCACTAATATTTAACAGGATTATTCAAGATCGATTTTAGTGCGGGATGAAGTGCTCGTCTCGTGCTAACCCTCAGCCTTGGTAATGCTGATAGATAGACTGGGTTAGAGGTAATTTTCTTTCTGCATTCTGCCAGTACTTTTATTTTATGTCGGTCTTTATTTAACAATATGTTTAAGTTACTTGTAGAATATCTTTGTGACGGAAAATTGAAAATTTTTAAGAGTATCTCTCTCATTGATTGAGATTAGAACCTTTGGCGGTAAAACATTAATGTAAAATACTAGCTCACCAGTATACACGAAAACACTAACTAATACATTATTTTTAACACTAGACATGCGTTTCGCTAACCGTATTAGCCTCATGAGAAGATGTTTAATTTTTTTTCAGTGTTATAGTGTTTTGGTGTATACCTACCTAGTGGTGAACTATTGTTTAAAGCAACCGGTAAAAATTCTAAAATGCTTTAAATACAAAAAATATATATTTTTAATTCTCCATCTAACTAAGAAATAATAACAGGATGTTTATTATTTAAAAAAAAACGAAGAAAAAATATTTTATATTTTAGAAAGTTTGACATAGAATTTTGAACACCCTGTATGATTTAAGATTACGATATTTCTAACAAAGTAAGTAAGTTTTCAGGACATAATATGTCTGACACTATCAAACATATCTAATAATATATTAGAGTTATGTAAATTGAACAGAAAGGAAGCCAAAAATGGAATAATATATCAGGATGTTCCAAAAAATATCATCCCGATACACTCACATTTTTTGAGCCATCCTGTAGAAGTTAACATATTTTCCTGAAATACATCCTACTAGATACTTTTGGTATGCTTATAAAACATGCCTAAGTTTTTATTATTATGAGAGCTACAGGCGCATTGTTGCCGGACCCATATAAAGTAGTAGGAAAACCTTTGAACCGTGTAACTCCTATTTTCGGCAACTTTTTGATTGGCACCCTGTAAGTGTATTTCCTTATCCATAAGTATATGTGTAAAAAATAGATTTTGATTAACTCCACGATGAGCGTAGTATGCAGATGGATCCTGTACTATATGTATATCTAATTACAATTATTGTGGGGAGATGTAACACATACTGAAGTTATAATTAATATAACGTAATTGGTTAGGCAAACTACATCGCGACAACTTTAGATATTTCACGAGCTGTCATTTTGTTTGTCTTTGTCTAACTTGATTCTGACTACATTCAAGCAACAGTATGTAGGCACAAACGGCGCGGCGCGGTGGTACAATACGCTGAAAGCTCGATTGCGGTTGGAGCTCCCATCAAAACCTGTTGTTAATTTAGTGATAAATAATCTTAAAAGGTAGTTTTTTTGTTAAGAAAATAGTGAAATTAAATGTAAATTTGGAAACCAAATCTCAATTCAATCAGGAAATTTTTTTTAAAGATGACAGTTTGTTGAAGACATACAGTTTGGGTGACACAAGTTTTTTTACTCATCATCAGATAGATACATTTATGTTAGGGATGTCAATCCCGACAGATGTACATTAACCAGGGATTTTCGTTGGAACCGAGCAGCGTGGCCAGTTACTTCGCTAGCGTGTTCCTCCAGGGGTGGAACTCTGTAACTAAATAGCGATCGGTAGCGATCGATGAAGAATACTGTCGCTTGTCGTTTAGTTTCTATGGCCAAGGTCAGTATTCTTCAACGCTACCGATCGCTATTTAGTTACAGAGTTCTAGTAATGTGTCGGTATTTGAGTAACGCGATTTTAGAGCGGTATTTTTTTGTAACGCCGTGTCGCGCTCCACAACGAATGGGGAACCTGTTACTGAAGAACGACGATCAAAATGACGACAAAATTATAAATTATTTATAATTTGCAAATAAATTATTTATAATCGCTCTTGAAGTTAGCTTGAACCGTAGTAACCGCATAGCGAAGTGTTTAGCTCCAGCCGTCGCGGTTTCGTCGGTCGCCTACAATAGTTACTGGAACTGTACGTAGCGTCGGGCGATCTCGATGGCGACGTGTTCGCTCCAGCCGTCGCGCTCCTAGAGTTGTAGTTCCCTGTCGCGAACAGAAGTAACTGCTGTAACTGGCTATCGACGCTCGACCTCGGCGGCGCGGCGGCCTACTTCGCTCCAGCCGTCGCGCTCCTGGAGTTTTAGTTCCCTGTCGCGAACAGAAGTAACTGCTGTAACTGGCTATCGACGCTCGACCTCGGAGGCGGCTTACTTCGTTCCAGCAGTCGCTGGAGCGCTTTTAGGGTTTCATTTTCGCCTGTAGCGATTGGGTCGGTTACTATTGGCGTTGGTGCTCCCGTCGCTACGTTACTTTTGAAATAGCGATTTTTGGTTTGGTGTACTAAGCATGGTATAAAATAGCGTTGTTTGAAAGATGAAACGTAAAAGCAAATAAAATAAAATAAAAATTTTATTTGCTTTTGATGATGGCTGGAAATGCCGAAACTGGTCACCAATAAAGAATTTTTTTTGACAGTGGTTTGTGGGACTAGGTAGGTAGTATAAAATAAAAGTAGGTACCAATGCCAGAAATACTATATAAGCGAGGACCGCGACACTTAGGAAGTTGGAACTTCGATTACAAAATCGCGGTATTTTTCTGGAACGGTCGCTATTGTAACGCGACTCATGTGGAACCGGTATTCCCATCACTTCAGAGTTCCTCCCCAGGTCTCGTAGCGCCGCGCCGTCCCGACACATTGATGAGCAGCTTCTCGTCGTCGGTCTTGCGGCAAAATATAGCAGTGATACCGTGCCGGCAGGGTTGCCAACTTCTCAAAATTATCGGCTGCGTGGCGACGGGTACCCAGCCGATGGCCGCCGCGTCGTCCGCGCGACCATTAGATGTATCAAATAATATAACGTTTTTAATATCATCTTAAAACACAAACATTAACAACGCTCTCATTCCCAGCCTCGAACGTATTTCATTACATAAACACCCTGCCAAAGAGAAACAGCTCTCAGATTCCACGCTTATAGTCTGAATGGTTAACAAAAATTCGAAGGAACGAATATACCACCATTTGCCTATGATTCAATTTCTTGAGAAATGATATCGGACATAGACACCGAACATTGTTGTAACGCCTTGTGCAGTTTAAGCTGCAAGGGCTTATTTTCTTTTCTTCTCGGAATTTTGGCAATGGGAAACTCATCCCCGTCGTTGTGGTTGCTGATTTCTGTTCTGGGGCATCTCCATTGTCGAGTTTTAGTCTATCATGAGTTTTTTTAATTCAGATTTAATTAGGGAAATATTCGTCAATGCTTTGAAGCAATCATCTGGTTCAGAGTTTACACAGGGTGAGTCTTAAATAACTGCAAATATTTTTAGGGGTGTTATATTTCGATCCCACAAACACGTCTATGATTTTTTTTGCGAAATAAAAAATTTGAAAATATGGATTTTTTTAAAAAATTATGGATTTTTTTTAATTTTTAGTTAAAAAAAACAAAATAGTTTTATAATATGGCAACATATGTATATGTATAGTAGATTAAATTTACAAGAAAGAAAACCCAGAAAAGATCCAGTGGTTCTCAAAATTTAAGCAAAAAATATTTTTTTTTAAATTTTCAAAGTAAACTATGTCTGTATAATATCGAGTTAAATTAGTATTCTTTATTGAAGTAGAAATAAATTACATTCTGTCACTGAAAAATATATTAATTCAACTGTGTAAACATAATATATGCCGTAGTATTTTCTAAAGTTTCGCAATTTAGCTAGTAAATAAAACAGTTTATGACCGAATGCAAAATTAAAATAACGATCGATAAATTTAAATTTTCATTCTGGCTATTGCGTGCGTTACCTGTATACGCTGTGTATCGTTTTACGCAAGTTTTAAAATAGCTCTCCTTGTGTTATTAGTAATATCTTTGACCGCGAAATACGGAAACTTGGGTTATTTTAGTTCTTGCAAATTTATTTTGAGTAGTCCTGGATTAATAATATTATTCTAACGATGATCTCATGGGTCTCAATCGATTAAAATATTATCATTTCTCTGCCTTATCTTAGTAAGTGTAAACAAAATACAGAACCTAGGTAAATAAACACGTAATTATTTAAGTTTTCTGTTAAATTATAGTGTATATTGAATTGTTATTTTTTCAATATAAAATTGAAATTACGTTTAAGTACTTTATTGTTTAAACTATAGGCTTGATCAATCATCAATGTCCAATCCCATTTGTCCATTTTTTAGGAGGTAACGAATCGGCTGGTTATCAGCGACAATTTTAGCGATTTTTAATAGTTTGTGGTAGTGAACTTTGTATAAACTTTATTACAATGGTGATTAGTTGTTTAACTTTCAAGTGTAAAAGCCGTAGCGATAAGAAAGAGCCAGGAGTCAGGTTTCATAGGTAAATAAACAGTCCACTCCACCTTTTTAGCGTTTTCTCATTTTTCTTATTGAATTCGATAATTATTTTTCTGATATTATATGTATTTGATATGTGTTATACGTCGATACTAGTTTTGTTCCTTTTGTTAACATTTTAATACTTTTTTTCGGAATTAATTAGTATGATACCACCGCATACACCATAGACGTAGTCAAAACATTTATCAAAAATATATATATTTCTTCAAGCAGCCAAATTAGAAAAATATGTGCCACGGCACTGTTTAGAGATATGGTAACAATTTGCTCTCGAGTGTTGTTAGTACTTTTATTCTTTAGTCATTGGACTTGAAGCATTCTCCGCCTTTGCTGCCACGATCAGAGAATCCCGTAAATACAAGCTATAAAGGGTGGTACAAATTCGAGGTACGAGCATTGGTATCTCGGTAACCGAAATAGATACGAACATGATTGAATTGGGGCAAAGTTGCGCTTTGGGATGTTCACCAAGATGCCATCATAAAGTATTAACAATTTCAAGGATTGCTGAGTTTTTTGAAAAAAAAAAATGATTTTTTGGAAAATATATTTTATTTTTTCCTGTCGTTAGTATTCAGAAAATCAAAAAACTAATTGCACATTCTCATAGCCACTTTATTAGGGCTATCTGTCAGTATTTTTAGATTTTCAAATTATTAGATAATTTGTGAGATACAGAGGCCAGCTAAATTTTTTTAAAGAATGCATCCATTTTTCTCAAAGAGACCTGGTTCAAATTAAAAAAGTAGAAAAAAGACTCAAAGTCTCGGTCTCAACGTTTATACAATGTTAAACTGTTACACGTGTTTCGCTCATATACGAGCATCATCAAGACAAAAGTGTTGTTTTAATTGTAAAATGTGAACGTGTATTTGGATTAATTTTATTTGTATTTGTCTGATGATGCTCGTATATGAGCGAAACACGTGTAACAGTTTAACATTGTATAAACGTTGAGACCGAGACTTTGAGTCTTTTTTCTACTTTTTTAATTTTTTTAAATACGGACCTGCATTTTTTATTTTAGATTTTGAAAGAACTCGGTCTCCTCAGTACAATGATATGCCACACTTAATATTTTAAGACTAATTAGAAACTAATTTCAAGTCCTGTTTTTTCAGCTCTGTTTTTTTAATATTTAATCTATTCATCGTTACAATATAAGCTTTCAAAATTAACAATAACGTGGGGTAAAATATTAGATAAAATTGCAAAAAAATAAACAATAAAATTGCATTTGATAGAGGCCAACTTATTTTTTTTTAAATACGGACCTGCGTTTTAATTTCAGGTTTTGAAACTGTAGAAAGAACTGTATATTTTTTTTCTGGTCCCTTAAGTAATATTCCGATGAAATTATCGCCGGTAGTGCCAGTTACGACTCTTGTTTTTATGAAACGTAAATATGCATGTGCTATTGTACAATTATTGTGTTCGTTCAAATGAACGAATCGTAGGAGTCGATTCACTAAAAAGAATCGTAATGCCTCCATCACAAGAACAGGGACAGCATGAAGTAAACTAGTCGGACAGTTGTGATTTCTGCCGTTCCGAGCGCTGTTGTCGGAATTGTCGGTTGTCGGAAAAATTGTTTGAAATGCACAAAGTCTATATGCTTAGAGAGAAATCTAAATATGGTGTAGAATTAAGTTAATTCTATATTATATTATATATTTTTCATGATAGACTGCATGATACTATGGCACAGTATTTGTGTTTTGTTTAGCTTGGAGAATTACCACAAATATGTTTTATTTAATAATAAAATATCGAAGACTATTACAGACCAATATATGATAATTAAGTACCAATAGAAATCCGACTTCCAGCATAACAGAAATCTCGACGATACAAATTTATATAGACTAACAAAGATTTTATGGGTACTTTATTATCCATAAAATGTATTTTATACACGGATATTAACTGAAGTATGTTAGGTATAATAACATGCGATGAAATAATATAAAAGTTTATATTAACTATTTCCGAATGTTTGATGCGTTTTGATTGATTCGTGACCAGGAGTTGTTTGGATAAAAAATTATTATAATTTTGTCGTCGAAATTCACTTATTGTTTAGAAACTTAGTGGCTTGAACAGCAGACAAACCTTTTAAAGTTTCGACTATTTTACAATGCGCTCCGTTATACAGTTTTGCTATTTTTATATATAAGATAACTAACAAAGATAAAACATAAAGTTTAATAAGAACAAAAATGGCACCAAAAGTTTCCTTACTTATAAAAAATGGAATATACCGGGTGCGTCTCAAAAGTGGCTCACCCCTATAACTTTTTTATTTATTCAGATAAAAAAACGAGATTTGGTATGTTAGTATATGATATAAATTAGGATTGATTGACATATTCATTTGTTTTCTGTCACTTCCTGTTTCGCCGGAAATGACTACAACTTTTGATTTTTAAATGGCACCCCCGGTATTTTTTTACTTCATTCGATAGAAAATGACAATCTGAATAGAATGACATATCATATGTCAACTGTTGACATTTTTGTTTAAAACAAAATTGAATTTTAAATTTCAATCTAGAGTGTCATGGCTGTGTTAAAAACACTAATTTTTATTCAAGGAGCCTTGGAAAAATAGATTTGATCGTCTAATGTTATTCGTGTCTTGTCCTGGCTGGTTAAAAGATGCACAAATCGTATTTTTAATCACATCTCAGTTTTTTTCAAATGGAACGAGGGTGGCTCATTAGCATATTTGGAAAAAGCATTTTTTTACGAGTAATTTGATACCACACACTTGGTATTTCGAGTCAAATTATCGTTATGAACCGCATGTTATTATTTCAAATAAACCATATGCGAAAATGTCAAAGTTGACATATGATATGTCATTCTATTCAGAGTATCATTTTCTATCGAATAAAGCAACAAAAAATCGAGCAACAATCAAAAGTTGTAATCATTTCCGGCGAAACAGGAAGAGACAGAAAACAATTGAATACGTCAATCAATCCTAATTTATGTCATATATTAACATACCAAATCTCAATTTTTTATCTGAAAAAATAAAAAAGTTATAGGGTGTGAGTCACTTTTGAGACGCACCCGGCATACAAATTATTTTTACATATAAACATGTAAGTTTATATACAAGGTGATTCATGGCGATAGAAGGTTAGACAGATTAGAAACCGTTAAACATTTAGGAACACTTTAAATACAAAAAAAAATGTTTTTTTAATCTGCATCTAAAAGTAAAATAATATGCAGGGTTTTGTACTTAAAAGAAATTGAGATATAGCATTATAATAAGGAAACTAGTAGCTTTACTCCTTGTCAAATCCTTTGTTCTTTTTCTGCCACTTTGTATGACCTTGTTCTCGCCTCCCGTGACCACTGACGTAGCTGTATAGTCGTCGTCTATTAACTAGGCAAAGTATAGTCGTGGCACTCGCCATAGTTTCACAGATATGTATTTAATTTTAAAAAAATCATCATCGAGTAAAAACTTGCTTGAAAACAGAATATTTTCATATTTCGTGTAGGTAACAATTCTTCTGTATGTGAAAATCTTCTGATGGGAAGAAATGCGGAAAAAATATACAATGACATATTTGTATATTATTATCTATTTCAGAGATTTTCTACAACTTTTTTTTGATTTAAAACAACTTTAATTTTCTGTAGATAACTGGATTCAGCATAAAATTCTGCATATAGTACACTGTCTTTATTTAAAGCACACTGCGGTGTTGCCATTCTATTTCTTATTTACTAAAATTTTGGTTAAAAATATTATATACGAAAAGTGGTAAAAAACTAGAGTGAATATAACTTTATT
This sequence comes from Sitophilus oryzae, assembly GCF_002938485.1. Taxonomy (NCBI): domain Eukaryota; kingdom Metazoa; phylum Arthropoda; class Insecta; order Coleoptera; family Curculionidae; genus Sitophilus; species Sitophilus oryzae. Next base: position 1,184,780 of record NW_022146270.1, read on the forward strand.
AATACTTAGCTATGTTTTCTTAAAGATCAAGGATACCAGAATAAATTTGTGTAGAAAAATTTACTTTATCGTATACAGGGTATTTTTTATGGCGTTTATTGCCGGAAAAATGTTAACGCGTAAAGGAAAGCGTAATTAAGGCGTTGTTTGGTGCTATAACATTCAATAACTCAACTTTCCCGGATATTCAACTCTCCCGAAACAACGTTTTATAGGTTCATAGTTTCTCACACCGACTTGATAAAAAGCAAAAATGGATTCAAGCACTTCGACGAAACAATTGAGTAAACAAAGTGCTCTTTACATAATGAAAAAATTAAATAGACATAATACTACGAGAGGATAAAATATAATTTGCAATATTAATAGTATACTTTTTTTAATCAACTAGTGATTAAATGTTTTATGAACATCTAAAATTATAATTATGTACCTTTAAAAAATTTCGTTATAGCCGAAATAGTTCCAATTATGAACCCACTAACGAAACCGGTGATTAAAAACATGCTCGCTACCGTAGTTGAACTCATCTAAAAAGTTTTTTTTTTGCTGAAATAATAAATTATAATAAAGTTAGACCTCGTGAAGATATTAAAGTATTTACTTTTTTATTTTTATTTTAGAATTTTCACAAGTTATACTTCCTAACACTTTTAGAACAATTATATAATAAATATTTCGAATACTCGCTATTTAAACCCGTGTATTTTGTATATACTAGTTGATACGATATTCTCCGATGGTGGCAGCACCGGCGGAGAATGCACCAAGCCTATAAATATTGCAATATTGCCGACGTCATTAAATATATCGTGTATAAGATAATGTGAGTTTTCCTTAACGGGTTTATTCTGTTATCCTTGATGTTTAGGAAAATGTAGGTAAATATTAATTAAGTTAAATTCACTTCAGGTTTTCACTTTTTTTCAGGTATGCTGTTTTTAACCAAAGTTTAAGTAAATAAGAAATAGCATAGCAACACCGCATATTCTTCATAAAATTAGTGTAGAATATGCAGAATTTTATTTTGAATCCAAACCAGTAGAGGAAAATGGGGGGTTGCAATTTAAAAGAACTTGCAACTTGATCAGTACTTTTCTTTAGGATACATTGATACATTGTGTTGAACCAATTTTGATACCAAGCTATTAAGGCTATGTGTCAGGTGATAAGTACCTATTGTTTTTCTTTTATTTCTTTGGCTGTTGTTTGTTTTTAATTTGCTGATTATTCAGGTTTTATTTGGGATTTATTGGGATGCTTTGAAACTATTTTTAAATAAGGTAAAGGAGATTTTGTATTAATGGTCGTATTAATTAAAAATAAATAAATTCAATAATCCGTAAAATAAAATACAAAATTTGAAATTTATATCGAAAATATTATCAAAAAAAATGGATTTTGAATTTGATTCAAAAATCAGTTCAAAAATGGTTATGATGAAATTTTATCTGTATAATCCCATGTTTTCCAATTAAAATGTCGAATAAGGTATAGGAAATGTCTCGGAGGCTGGGGTTTACTCTGACATGTAAAAGGTATCTGGCCAGATTTATTACCTATCTCCGATGGGAAGTCTTGATAACGCCAGTACGATTGAAAACCTGTTGAAATTTATGTCCATCTGAGAATTGAATGGCCCAAGACCCGTTTTAAAAAAATGTTAATTCTTAGTGTTTATAAAGACAATTAATTGTGATACCTATTAGTAAATTTAATATAAGGTTGTATTTTTACCTTTTTTTTTTGTTTAGAATCTCCACAAATTATACTTTCTAACACTTTTAGAATAATTATATACTATTTCTTTTTGTTTACTCGCCATCTAAACCCGTGTATTTGTATGTATTTGTTATTTACGATATTCTCCGGCGGTGGCAGCACCGGCGGAGAATGCACCAAGCCTATAGGTTTAATATTTTTTTTTATCTTTTTTTCAGAAACAATTAAGTAAGTCTAAAAATTTTATTCAGTATCTCATTATAAATATACAAATTTATGCTCAGAATAATTAATAAAAAAGTAAATAATAAATTGCATAATTCATTCTTTTTTTAATTATAAAAGATGTTGAGGAAGAAAAAATATAAATAAATTAAAGTAATCGTAATAATTAAATAATAAAACATTCCCAACATCCTGGCCTTTTAGTATTATAAATTTTATTTTTTTGTAACAAAATACTTACATAAAACCTGAAAGACAAATCTTACAAATCTAATTCATTTTTAGTTTACTATTTATTTAAATATTCGGTATATATGTATCTTTGTGTTGCGTTATTATAATTGGTTATAAAACCATAAAATTATACTTAAGAAATATTATTGCTATAGAAAAAAATAAAATATTTAGAAAAAATACCGAACATTATTGTTATACATAACCAGCATAAATCTTTTCCTGGAGCATATAAGATTTACATAACTTATCCAGATACACGACTACTTTCTCTCTTCAGTTACAAGCGGAAGACATCTGTCGGGCTAAAAGATCTACTTTAGTGGTAGCATCTTTCTAAAATATTCATATCTCGATTTCAGTCACGGTTTCCAAGTAAAACTTTTATCATCACTTAAAGCATCCACATTTCTTATGGAAATTTGAGAACGCCAAATTTACCGAGTAGGCAATCGAATCATCATGTAAAATTCGTAAGATACCTACCTGATTTATTTCCCATACGAAATGCGAATGGAAATATATTTGTTATTATTATTTTTTTAGGAATCAAGTAGACAAGTAGGAATCAAGTAGACTCAACCAAAGGAAGAATTACACTACAACCCTAGGAATGATATGACAAATTTTCAAGAAGTACTATATATTACTGTCTGTGTGCAGATAATAGTTGTGGAAGTGCTTTTGTTGTAAATAATATCACTTGGTTGGTAAAAACTATTAAAAAAATTAAAATTAAAAAAAAATCAATATACTTGGAAAAAATATGTGGTTTGTGTAGATACTATGATAGAGTAGAATAGATACTATGATATAACGACAAATATATGGAGAGAAACGAATGTAAAATAAATAAATAATACTCTAAAATAAATTATATAGTTATGTTATTGCCGGAGTTAAAACCATTAAAATAATAAACTAGAAAGAACTCTGTGTTAAATCGTGGAAACACGATACGCCACCAAAAGCCATTGTAGTCGTCTGGAGAACTAATTTTCCAATTGACATGTTGACATAATAGCTGAATTTTTACTTCCGTTTCTGGTTATTCAATGGCGGACCCTCTTTCAGTTTAAAAGTATTTTGTATTTTTTCTTATCATAAATAAAACAAAATAAAAATTTATTCAAATATATTTATTTGAAATATGAGAGAATTGTATCGTTTCAATATCAGTTACTTAATTTTATGCAGTTTTAACGTAAATTAGTAAAGTATAACAGCGCTTTCAGGTGGAGCGGAGCGTCCCCTCGGACCGTCAGCGAGTTCGAGGCAAGTACCATGAGTTTATATGAACTATATATCTATGGCTATCTGGGCTATCTTGAAAAAACACGACGGACGGTCCGTCGCGGACGCTCCGCTCCATCTGAAAGCGCTGTAAGACTTACAGTAATTTGTAAATAAATACTCGTAGTCACAGCCTTCAGGGACAAAAAACGGACACAGAAACATAAAACGGGGCCCTTATACAAAACCCTGAAAACAGAAAAACATATTTTTTAAACTAAAACTAACAATAAAAAATATAAATATACTAGGTATACACTAAGATGCATCAAGTAAATTGAACAAAACTTGAAAATAAAATGAATATAAAATAAACCTGAATTCCCTTTTATATTTTTAAATAAAGATAAATAGGTACAAAGAACAAATTTTTCCCATAATACGTATCTTATAGATTTATTGTAGTATTGCTAATAAATCACACGTACTGTAGATAACTAATGTTAGTTAAAATAAAAAATGATTTTACCTTGAAGTAAATTGTTTCAATTTTCAAAAAAAATCGCCGATCATTGAGATATGATAACAACAATTTTCTTGCATCTAAAAAATATAGAAATAGTGTTTATTTACCACCTATTTTTCATATACATGGGACAGTACCTACTAATGCAGAAACGTTGTTTTCTCCAGGATTCTTCATGTAATATTTATATACATTATTACCTTCATATTTATAAATTTCAGCCGAAATACTAAACTAAACTTCCAAAACGAAACTAAACAGAGTGCATTAAAATGGCGTCGAATATTTCTGACAGATTTGTTCTAGAACAAATCTATTAGATTGACATCATTCCCCAGCCGTCGTTGACGCCGTTTTTTTTTCGATAATATAGTATTTGTCTGAAAATAATATTTCATATTAATCTTCAATTATGTATTTTGTGTCATGAAAAATAATTCATAATTATTCTGGCTCTGAAACACATAATATAATTTTATTTGTCTGAAAATATTTCATATAATCTAGAATTATTTTACTCCTCATTTAATATTAGAGAAATGTGTAAGAATAAATCACACATACTGTATGTATAATCATGTATACTGTATGATTTTACTTTGCAGTAAATTGTTTTAATTTTCAAAAAAATCTTGCATCTAAAAATATAGAAATAGTGTTTATTTAGCACCTATTTTTCATATACATGGGACAATACCTACTACTGCAGAAACGTCGTTTTCTCCAGTATTTTTCATTCAATATAATATATTTCATATACTTTATTATCTTTATATTTATAAATTTCAGACGAAATACTAAATTGAACTTCCAAAACGAAACTAAACGGAGTGAATTAAAATGGCGTCGAATATTTATTGAATGATGATAATTTTGGCGATTGACCTTGCAAAATTATCATCATTCCCCAGCCGTCTATGACGCCTTTTTTTTTCGATAATACGGTATTTGTCTAAAAATAATATCTCATATTAATCTTTAATTATTTTGTGTAAGTAAAATAATTCATAATATGTCTGGCTCTGAAACACATAATGTAATTTTATTTGTCTAAAAATATTTCATATAATCTAGAATTATTTTAATCCTCATTCAATATTAGAGAAATGTGTAAAAATAAAACACAATATGTCTGGCTATGATATATGCATAATTCAATTGTATTTTAGCCTGAATACACACATGTTGTCAATCATATTTATATGCTTCCCAATTTTGAAGAGAATTGTATGTTGAACCTATATAAATGTTAATATTATACGTCAAATGTCTTATTCAGAAATCTATCTGATTTATTTCTGTAAGGAATGTAGACATTAGCATAAGAAAACATGAATGAATGTGGGTGTGACAGGTTTTATAAATTGTTTCCAGTAGTTTTGCCTGTTTCAACTTTTTTATTTATTCTCTTGTTTTCTTTGGCTTACAATAATTTAACAATAAAAAATTGCACCCAATAGTGCACCATGTATGAGTGCATTTTTTAACAATATACATACCTATACCTAGTATCATAAATTATTCGCTAATTATTTCTTTGTTCTCTCTTTCTGTGAATGTAAGATAGGCATATTTTAATACTAATGTATACTGTGTAGTGCTATATCTATTGAATAGCCTCATTTTTTTATTTATTTATTTTAATTCTGTATTGTTACACGAATGAGTTATACAGGGTGTCCCAGAAATAAGTGCAAATATTTTAACTGGTAGTATAGTTCAACCCCAGTAACACGCCTATGAGGTTTTTTTTGCGACCAAAAAAATGCTGAAAATTTAAAATTTTTCTTGACATTTTCCGGGAAATTTGAAAAAACTTTTTAGTGCCACTTGTTTATTCACCTGAGATTTCCCTACGGTGTATCTAAACCTTGCAGTGTTGCAACCTCCTATGTTATCTACATTCTACATAGTTCGGCGGAACATAGTTCTACATTTATAAATTCATAGACAAATTTCTACTCAAAAAATTAGGAATGTTAAATTTAATCTTTTATCAGTGCTCATTATTAATAATTATAGAAAAAAAAAACACATTAATTATTTTTAGTACTTACCCTTTCAATGAAAACTTAACAAAAACCACCGAAAATTAACTAAAACATTACGTTTATGACGTTTACGAAAATCTTTGTTATGCTGCAAAATAACTTTATTTTGGAATAAATTTAATAAAATGATTCATATTATTCACAATCAGGTCGCAAAAAGAAATTCCTAAAATGTTTATCGTAATTTAGAATTCAATTCAAGAAATTTAGAAAACAGCCCAACGAATAATCGATTCATTTTTGTTTTGTTTGTTTTCTTTCATGTTTCTCTGTTTTATTTGAACCATTGTTTTACAAAACACCTTGAAAAGCGCACATTACTTTGAATACCTTTCTGAATGAATAAATGTTGAGAATTATTGTCTCTTATCGCCACTTTACGAACTACTTTCAATCTAAGAAAATACATGTTTCACTCAACAATTATTGACAACGTATTTTGTTTTTTACTATTTTTTCGATGTATTTCGACAATTCCATCGACAGCCTAACCGTCAGCCAAGAACTGCCGCGTGGTCCTTTGAGTCGCCAGTAGCCGCGCCGTCGTGGCGGGCTTGCGTCAGACGACGATGTTAAGCAACGTTGCCGTAGTTACAACAATTTCAAATTAAAGACATTCGAAGCAATCAAATTCGTATTAAATTTTAAAAATAAAACAGAGAAACATGAAAGGAAATAAACAAAACAAAAATGAATTGATTATTCGTCGGGCTGTTTTCGATGTATTGAATTCTGAATTACGATAAACATTTTAGAAATTTCTTTTTTGTGACGTTATCAATAACCAATTCATTTGTGTTTTGTTTGTTTCCTTTCATCTTTTTCTGTTTTATTTTTAAAATTTAATAAGAATTTGATTGCTTTGAGTGTCTTGAATTTGAAATTGTTGAAACTACGGCAACCTCGCATGACGCAAGCTCGACACGGCGGCGCGACAAAGGAGCAGTTACCAGTGATGCGCCGCTCTCTTGGCTGACGGCCGACGCGACGGTTGGGTTGTTGATGGAATTGTTGAAATACATAGAAAAAATAGCGAATAAACAAAATACGTATTTAAAATTGTTGAGTGAAACATGTATTTACTTAGATTGAAAATAGTTCGGAAAGTGGCGGTAAGAGACAATAATTCTCAACATTTATTCATTCAGAAAGGTATTCAAAGTAATGTGTGCTTTTCAAGGTGTTTTGTAAATCAGTGGTTCAAATTGTGATGAGGCCTATATGAAAATAATGTGTTAAAAATGGGGACTGTTATTTTAGTAGTTATTATAATAGCATGTACAAGTAAAGCCTAAGTCTCTGGCACTTTGTGCCATTGTATCGGTTTTTTAATCGCGGTGCGATCCCTTTAGACACACATTTATTAATACTAATATTATTTTGTAAAACTTAATGGGGTCTAATAAAGAAATTTGAATTTGAATTTGAATTTAAAGCAGCACAGTGAAGTGTATTTTAGTTAAATGTATATCGAAAAAGAGAACTGTCACAGTTACATCGATCTGTCATAAGTATCTTTTTTAATGTTGGGTAAGTTTTTTAATTTAACTTTTTTAACACATTATTAAACATTTAACTTTAATTTATTTTATGTAATAATATCACAATCTTAAAAATGTAATGCATCTCTGCAAACTCCTCAGGTGTTGTGATTTTATGACTTACTTTTAACATATACTTTCTTGTCCCTATGGCAACACAGTGCGTCGAATTAACTGAAATCCGGGCTTGATCTGGGTAATTGGATGTAGTTGGCGATATCGGCCGGCGCTTCTCAAAATGTTGCGATTATTTTTTTAAATTTTCAAAGTTAAATAACTCGCTTATTTTCAATTTATTTTAAAAATGGTAAAGGGAAAATATGTTTATTTTGACCAAATCTACCACCCCTTAAAATATCTGCACTCATTTCTGGGACACCCTGTATATTTAACTTTTGATTACCAAAAGTTCTAAAGTACAGGGTGGCACGCATACGACGCGGAGGCTCTAAAGAGAACGGTGGCTTATATCGAAACTATATTTTAGGACCATATTATGTAGGTTGATTGAACACATTTCAGAAAAATATATAGAGTTCTACAGGGTATCCTCACAAAAAGTTACGCATCAAATTTATTTTCTTTGTGATGGAACATTCTACAAATTAATTGATTTTCGGATTATAGGAAAAAAAATAACGGTGAGTTTCATTAAAGAATCATATGTCTAAAATGTAAGGTCTTGTCTTTGACATATATCACATTTTGTGAAAATGAAGAATAAACTTTAAATTTCATTAACAGTTACCTAAACTGTAATTTATCCCGTATGGTCTGATGTTTAGTTAAAGTAACCATTGTATGTTAAACCAAATTAAAATTTGACCCGAAAAGTTAGACAGGGTGAGAGAAAATTAATATTACAGATTGGCCACTTTTCAATGAAAATTACTCCATTATTTTAAATGGAATACCAAGTATATTATTCCGATATTCAAAGGAAAATTCATATATCTTTAAAATACTATAAAGGTTGCCTACCTCTTAAAGGAAGATTTTCCTATATATCTTCATTTTTATGATTTTGCGTCCGTAAATCTTCGTCAGTATTATCTGATAAAATCTAGGTGGCTGTGACATACCTTTCGTTAATTTAACAAAAAATCAAGAATGCAAAGTAGAAGAATTCAACGGTAATAAAATGATACACGTTTAAAACATATTTTAATTATTACAGAAAAAAAACTAAATATAACCGTATAATTATGTGATATAAATTAGCTAGATAAAATCAAATGCTCAAAATGCTTCCTTTCCTGTTCATTGCATAAACTGATTTTATTTTCAAAAGATCTTTTCACATTAAAAGGCACATGTGGAGTTCTGCTTTCAAAAGCAGCTACAATTATGTCTCTCATTATTTTCGTTGTCTCATGTTGTCGACAAAGTACTATCAAGCCACCTAGATTTTATCAAATTATAAAGATCTACTGACACTAAATCATAAAAATAAAAATATCTAAAATAGGAAAGTATTTTTTAAGGATAGGCAAACCTTTATAGTATTTTGAAGACACATGAATTCGTCAATGAATGTCGGAATAATATACTGGGTGTTCCAATAAAAGAGTAACATGCTTTTAAAAGTAGCCCATATTCAATATTAATTTTGTCTCACCCTGTATAACTTTTTGTTTCAACTATTAAGGCTATGCCGGGTAAATTCAAATTTAGGTAGCTTTTATTAAAATTTAAGGTTTGATCCTAATTTTTAGAAAATATTAAATATGTCACTAACCTTACATTTTAGTCATACACTTCTTTAATGAAACTCACCTTTATTTTTCTCGTAGAATCCGAAAATCAATTAATATATAGGATGTTCCATTACAAAAAACAAGACTTCGATGGGTAACTTTTTTTCGTGACACCCTGTAGAACTTCCTATATTTAAAAAAAAAATGCTCTAAATTATCCTACATATGCTCACAAAATTTCATTTCAATACAAACCGTCGTTCACCTTGGAACCTCCCTCTGCGTCGTATTAGAGGCGCCATCCTGTATATGTAAAGAACTTCATTTATACGGAGATAAACGTCGAAACAAAGGGTCTGTTGATCTTAGGAGGCTAGCTAAATTCATTTAAAGCAGCATTGTTTCGAACAATGCTGTTTGGCTAACCAGTTAAGGGTTAAGTGTTATTGAATTTCCTGTCATTAACTACCTGAACAATCTACCGATGTCGCGAATAGGTACTTCCTAACGTAACGACATTTAAGTGGAAACTCGAGCTATACATTGATTATATACTTGTTGGTCTTTGAAATCTATATTAAGTATTCTAATATCGGAATGAAGGATTTCTATTATAATATGATTAAGTAACCGTATTCAAGTGTATATTCTATATTGGTCTTTGAAATATTATTACATTAATATCAGAATGAAACATTTATATTATATAGGGTTCTGTCTGTATTATACAGTGAGTTCTTGTGTTGTACAAATAATGTGAATTGAATTTCAGTGATACAACTTTAATAAAAGAGAGATAATAATAATATAGAAACTGTCCTCATATCAGGGAATTGTAGTTTAATACATTCAAAAACATGCCACATTTATTACATTAAAAACTGAAGAGGTTTTTTGGTTAGTTTAGCAGGGCCCCACCCGCAGATGTCTCTTGTTGCGAGTCTAGGAGCTAAACTTAAAGGTTTGGTGCCAATATCTTTAGAATATAAGTTATTCTATGGGTTATTCTATTTATTGATTTTGTTTGCCCTTTTGCGAGCTAAGACATTCGCCCATGCACGGTCGAAAATTGTTAGTATACTCAACAAGGCCCTCATTCTCACAGTGAATCACGAACATCGGCACGAATGGACAATAAACGATTTTATTTAGATTACTTTTAAACTGAAAAACACAGCATAATCGATTCTATTAAATACATACACATGTTATATGATATAATTCTCAGATGAAACAAATAAATAAAATCTTTAGCACAGAATACTACTACAGAAAAATAAGCTATATGTTTTAGTTAACACTAGTTAAATAAAGAGAAACCTTTACTTTACCTTTAATAACAGTTTTGTTACAAAACTTGCGAACAATATTTTAAAAATCAATAATTTTATTTATGCATAATAAAATTGAATGCTTTGAATTTAAAGAAATATGTTTTTTTAAATAGGCGGTTCATCTCACTATAGTTTTGTAACTTAATATAGTTTGCTTCTGGAGTACTGATATATAATCTGTCAACGACAAAATCTTTGATATATATAGATATGTGTGCTTTTTTAATTTCAAAATAATTTATTTTATTTTACAAAAAAATAAGTTGCCACAATTAATATATTGAAAATTAGGAAATTAATATATTAAAAATTTTAGTGACAGATGATTACTTCAAAATATGAATAAAAATCGGTATAAAACTGAAAAAATCTAATCGAGTTAATTTAAAAAATATTAGAAACTTTTTTTAGTGAAATAAATGGATTTGTATGGGTATGGACTTTATCTGCCTTTTTTCTGTCATCGTCTGTTGAAATATTCCCTGAGTCATAAAACAGAGTATAGTTGAATTTGAATATCCTCAACGAAAACTGAAATTTTAAAATTTTAATTTATTTAAGTTAATGATATCCATTTAACACTAGTTAATTACTATCAATTACCTTCTTTGCATTTATTACATGAAGCATATTTTTTAATTACAAACTTCTCAAAACTGCCCGTCTAAATTTTACCCCCCCCCCTCTGCTATTCATAACCGCACTAATTTACGGTGTCGCCAGATTATTAATCTTTCCGAACTTGGTGGTGTATAGGTTTATTGTTCCTTTTATGTGTTATTAGAAGACGCGGTAGAGAGCTTTTGAGGCCGTATGTTGGCGGCTCGTTTATTTTTTTTTCATTTTTTTTCTTGAAACCCGCAATTTATTGAATGAGAATATACAATGAGGATTAGGCCATCCTCTTTTTTGATCTTATTCTTCAGTTAGTAAAGTCAAATTTATTAGTAAAAATGTTGTATAGAAATGACAAAAACTGGATTTTCTCGAATACGTGTTTATAGTAAAGTAAGTCCTAAAGTAATTACCTAATTTACAGGGTGAGTCTTAAATAAGTACAAATATTTTGAGGGCTGGTAGATCTCCATAAAAGAAACATATTTTCTCTTTACAGTTTTTGAAATAAGTCCAAAATAACCGAGATATTTTACCTTTCAACAAAACATTAGAACCACTGGATCTTTTCTGGGCTTTCTTATCATATGAGTCCATTGGTTCCAATTCATTGATCTGAGAAATAATAATTTAACAAAATTCTAATATTTTCGTTGTAAGTTAAGTTGGGGGGGGGGGTGCACATCTTGCTGAAAGTATATTTCACGTAAATTAGATAAAAGAATATTATTTATATAAGTTCCGATACGATAGCTTCCAAGATTTACAAATAGCGGTAGAGAGTTAAGTTTCCCTAATATATAAAGTATTTATTAGTGGCTCTCACAATAAAAACAAGAGACAGATAGCAGTATACTTTTAATAATTCTTTAGTTTCTTTTATTATCAATCATGGCTTACTGATAAATATGATCTTTTAATATATTTTTTTAAATATTGCACTAAATAGTGAAAATAAATATAGAGTAATATATATTTTTGAGAAGCTTATGGCAAGCCAGATCATATAATTTATAAATATACAGGGTGTTCTATTTAAGAAAACATAACTTTAGTTCATATCTTTAAAAATATTATTTTCGTAGAATAACAGACTACGCCACTGTATTCTATGTGAAACTGTAGTTCTACAATACAGTTTTCACCGTCTCGATATGTTTAACAATAACAGAGATAAAGGGAGTGTCCCAAATTGCAAAATTTTCAAAAAACCCTGTAGCTCAGAAACGAAGAGGGCTATGAAAATTTTGTTTACGGTATCTTCCGTTTGACAAAAAAGTGGCACAGGTTTGTGCAAACCGCACCCTTCTATCTTCACGAATAACGGAGATACCGTATGATTTCAACCAAAATGAGACACCCTGTACAGTAGGGTAAGCCAAAAAAACTAACTTATGGAATTTATGGGTTAAAATGAACCTAATAACCGAGAAAAAATATCCCCGGAAGGCAGGATTTTTTAGCTCACTTAGCTTCACTTCAAAAAGGTGTCGGTGAACATTCAAAGTTTTCCATTTAAATAACACGTAAAAAATCTTTTTCCATTAAAAGTACCATAACATAGAAAAGGTTTCCGATTAAAAAGTTTACATCGCGGATTCTTGTAGAGCATAAAATTTACTAAAAATCTATCTGAGAGTAATTTTTTTCAGTTCAATAATTCGTATATTTGAAAGCTTTGAAAAGTGAAAAAATCAATTTTCAATCAAAAATCAATTAGTTTTAGTGCTTATTGATTAAAAATTTTCATATTTTACTAAATATGAAAATTTTTAAGAGAAACTAGATTACTCTCAGATAGATTTCTTAGAAAAATGTATGCTCTACAAGAACACGTTTGTTCACCGACACCTTTTTAAATTGAGCTAAAAATCCTGACTTCCGAGGGTATTTTTTTCAGTTATTAGGTTCATTTTAACCAAAAAATTCCATAGGTTAGTTTTTTTGGCCCACCCTAATGTACAGGGTATCTCATTTTGGTGTGTTTTATGGAGTTTCTCGTTTGTAGTAGTAGTGATACGAGTAGAGATAGAGATGCGGTTTTCACATCATTCTACTTTTTTATGAAACGAAACAGATTTACCCTAGCATTCTTGTTTTCTGAAATACAGAGCGAATTTGAAAATGTTCCGTTTTTTGGCCCCCTCCTTATCTCCGTTATTTTATAACTAGCACTTAATAGCCACTAACCAAAATTTGACGTAAAATCAATTATTTGATTGTTTTGATTGCATAATTTAAACCAGCCGCCTATATTAAAAAGTTCAATAAGTTATTTTTAGCCCTATTTTCATGAATTTTTTAGCAAACTGTATATAATTATATCAACTTTAATTCGAAAGCTAATTTTTTTATAAACTTTAGTATTTGGCATATTATAGAGGGTTAATAGAGAGGTTGTTTTTTATCCTAACTTTAAAGCACTCTGTGCAATAATTTCGTGTCTAAATTTTCCTAAAATATAATTTTACGGTCAAAACCATGACAACCTGAGCATTTTGTTTTTTGATTCATGTCAACATGATAACATTGACCATGTTAACATCGCCGCCGATCCGGGAACCGCGTCTCTGTGTATAACGGAACGTCACTTCGGGAACGCGTCTTGTGTTCAAGTGATAGAGTCAGTCAGAGAGTTGCGTATTGGGAATAATCAATCAGAACTCTAGAGGTACACGGTTATTAGTATAAATTTTGCTTTGCGAGTTTCTAAGCATTCATTTTATTTTACTATTCTTACAATTCGAGAACGTAAATTTCTTTCATTACTACTGTACATAATTAATTTGTTAAATAAAAACCTAGTGTTACGTTATAGTTAATTGTGTGTTTTATTTTCTTTTCATCTCATCACTCCCTGGTATCTCCACTGTATAAAAGCTACCCGTACTGGCACTAGTGGTCTCTCAAACACTCCCATTTTTCGATTTTCTTATTAAACCTCCTAAAACATAGGTGAGTCTCTACGTAAACTACTTAATGTAAAATGTGGTGAATGTATTACACGAACAATACCATATCTTGGATGTGTCGAATGTATCATGCATGAAGCTCGGCTGCTTTCGCCTGGGGTCGATAATGCAGATTTCCCGATAGAAAACTTTCCCGTGAAATAAGCGCCTTACGGTGCACGCTGTTAACTCCGAATAAAGAATAAAATTTACGGTTTGGCAGGAGTTTGGCGAAACTTTTCACCTAAAGAATTAAGAGCGTTGTCCATGGTAGAATACCAAAACTACTGCATTATCTATTGCAAAGTGACTACTTAACTAAACAAAATTAATTAAAACTGGCTAAATCATCGCCGGTAGCGACCGTATAGACAAATGATGAAAGAAGACCGGAGTTAGACGGTTTACAAATTTTACAAGTACGGCGCGGCGGTTGTAGTCTTAGATTAAGAAAAAAAGAACCGCTATAACTTTTTTATTTTTTCATGTGAAACAAAACGAGATTTGGTATATAACACTCTCGGTATTTTTTTACTTTATTCGACAAAAAATGATACTCTGAATAGAATTACATATTATATATATATGTCAACTTATTACATTTTTGTATATCGTTTGTTTGAAATTGTAACATGCGGTTCATAACGACAATTTGACTCGAAATACCAAAGTGTGTGAAATACCAAAGTATTCGTAAAAAAATGAATTCTTCCAAATATGCTAATGTGTTCCATTTGAAAAAATTGAGATATCATTAAAAATACGATTTGGGCATCTTTTAACCGGCCAGGACAAGACACGAAAAACATTAGACGATCAAATCTATTTTTCCAAGACTCCTTGATTAAAAATTAGTGTTTTTAACACAGCCACATTGAAGTTTATAATACGATTTTTTTAAGCATAAATTTCAAAAGCGGACATATAATATGTCATTCTATTGAGTGTGTTATTTTCTATCGAATAAAGTAAAAATATAACGAGGGTGTCATTTAAAAATCAAAAGTCATTATTTCCGGTGAAACATGAAGTGACCAAAAACAATTGAATACGTCAATCAATCCTAATTTATGTCATATACTAACGTACCAAATCTCGTGTTTTTATCTGAAAAAATAAAAAAGTTATAGGGGGTGATCTGCTGTTTGGCGGTATACTTATTTAAAAAAACAAAAATACTGCCCATATTTTGCCAAATTTTATGTGTTTTCTATGATAGCATAGATTTCTGCCTGAAGGATGCTGGGGTAGGTCCTCATTGCTCATGGGGTTTCCGCCAAATACTCCTATCCCTGTTCCTGCTTTGATTTTGGAACAGTCATGGATCTTCTCGTTGATTCTACTATACTATATTTATTACAATATTGTCAAGGTGTATGTGGTGACATCTGTCGGAGAAGTGAACAAACCGCAAGTGTATTGCTGGTTGAGGACTATCTGAGGCATAGACTTAAAATAAAATATAGACTGAGCATCTCATTCATAAATAGCTGGAACATGCGGTCAGACACTGTCTTGTTATTGTTTTAGGTTATAACGAGTGCGACACGAGCGATAGATAGGTTGTCTCTGTCGTAACGGTCGTTCCCTGACGACTCTGCCGAGAAACACAACACTGTCTTTCGTTTCTCAAGTACACCTGAACTCTCCGTATCATAGCCGGGTATTTTTTTATTTTAATGAAGCTATAATTAAATTAAAAATATATCGTATTTAAACTTTTTATATTTTATTAAGATTTAAGACAGGGTTTTTAAATAAAAGTTTAGAAAAGCAATTTAGAGTCCAAAAGGATAAAAATAATAAAATACACGTTATAGAAGAAATTTTATAATCGAAATTAGGTAATTTAATTAATAATAAATTATTAATTTTAGTCAAACATTTACAACCCCTAATATTAATCAAAACAGGATCTATTCCACAGATATAATAGAATCGGCGACAGGGAGAGAAAAAAAATATGATTGTTGTAATTTTTTTTCTGGTTAAGTGATGTCTTATTATGTAAATTAGAGAAAACATAAATCTGTTCCATTAAAACAAGGAAGGTGATAGGAAGTGGATAAAATAAAAACTACATTTATTTAACTCGGTACTGTCTTTATTATACCGGGTGCGTCTCAAAAGTGGCTCATCCCCATAATTTTCAAATAAAAAAAACAAGATTTAGTATGTTAGTATATGAAATAAATTAGGATTGATTGACACATTCAATTGTTTTTGGTCACTTCCTGTTTCACCGGAAATGACTATAACTTTTAATTTTTAAACGGCACCCTCGGTATATTTCTACTTTATTCGATAGAAAATGACACTCTGAATAGAATGACATATCATATGTCAACTTTTGACATTTTCGCATATGGTTTAATTGTAATTGTAACACGCGGTTCATAACGACAATTTGACTCGAAATACCAAGTGTGTGGTATCAATATATTCATAAAAAAATGCTTTTTCCAAATATGCTAATGAGTCACCCTTGTTCCATTTGAAAAAATTGACATATGTATGATTAAAAATACGATTTGTACATATTTTAACCGACTTAGACAAGACACGAAACCTATTAGACGATCAAAACTATTTTTCCAAGGCTCCTTGATTAAAACTTAGTGTTTTTAACAACACCATGGCACCCTGGATTGAAATTTAAAATACGATTTGTTTTTCAGCGACAATGTCAAAAGTTGACATATGATATGTCATTCTATTCAGAGTGTCATTTTTTATCGAATAAAGTAGCAATATACCGAGGTTGCCTTTAAAAATAAAAAGATGTAATCATTTCGGTGAAACAGGAAGAGACCAAAAACAACTGAATACATCAATAAATCCTAATTTATGTCATATACCTATAACATACAAATCTGTTTTTTTTATCTGAAAAAATAAAAAAGTTATAGGGGGTGAGCCACTTTTGAGACGACCCGGTATATTAAAAAATATTGTTTCATAATGTAATATCAATTTAAAATTCTTGTATGTTATTTTATATGCTCAAGATAATTTTAGAATAAACCATATTTTTAATAAAATCATTATTAATTATTAACAGGGTTATAATTATGACTTTGTTACAATGTAAGTAAGTAAATAATGTAATGAGAAAAAATTCAGATTTTACATTTTACTAAAATATTATCTAAATAAGCGCCTTTCTACAACAACGCCACTGGCTCCCAATGGGCAAATTGAGAGTTGTCTACCGGTCGAAAGTCGTTTCAAGACTTAAATGGATTATTTAAGTCAAATTTCTTGCAAATTTGGCACTGGCGAACCATATTTTATAGTTCTTGAACAGAAAAAGTCAATAAAATAAACACTTAAGGACTACAAACTAAGAAAATGCGTTAATACAGCCGGGGACATAGCGGCATCAAAGCTTTACCGCACACTTGCCACGCGTACTACAAGGTAATAAATGAATGAATAGGCTCCCTCGCCTCTAATCGGTGTTATCATATTGTAAAGAACTTATCCTTTTTAAACAGTATCCGACTTATAATTTAGTAGTATAAGGACTATTTAATACATCTATGGAATATTAAAACCTACTTTATTAAACTGTAGTATTAATATCTCAATATATGTGTATAACAAGAAAAAAAATATTGATAATATTAAAGACGTGACAACATAGGCTGGATGAGGAAGGCTCGGTCGACTGTACCCAGAAGTAAACATGTGTACAAAAAAGGTTGTTTGTCCGCGTTGAGATGTAAATAGTGTAGTCTATATTTTATTTTAAGACTATGATCTGAGGACATTGTTGTTGAGGCGTCATCTCTTAACCAAGTAGAAAAGTAAGCGAATCAGGCGGCAGAATTTACTAGTAGGAGGCAGAATGATACCGAGAATTTTAGAAAGTTCCAAAAACAGTCAGTAGAGTATACAAAGGCGCGCGATCGACAGTTGAGAAGTTTGAAATTTGAAAATACACCGTTTTAAATTGTGAATCGTGACAATTTGGCGAAGGATTTTTTTTAAATAGTTAATTGTGTGTTATTAATCAGTATAAATTGTGTGTATATAATGAGAAAATAAATTCGTTAAGTATTTATTCGTGAGTTTAAATTAGTGGAACCACGAAATCCGTAACAATATAATCAATTTAGTTTTCTTTATGCAAATACTACATGAACTGTTTAGAAACATATCTAACAAATACATGATAAATTCAGTTCAAATTGTGTCATAATTTCATTTATCAATACCTATCGTTTGTTATTCGGATTGAACATGTAAACGTCTATGCATTCATAATTGAGTATACAATCTAATGCCCTTCTAGGCTAGGCCTTACTTATATGTACTGTAACATCAAATGGCTGTAAATTAGCTAATCAAATTAATTATTGACCAATAAGTAACACGATAGCAAAGAGCATATTTGTGTATACGTCAATCAGGGAGCCAAACGTGCAGTTAGTTATTAAGTATTCAACCGTCATGAATTATGGAAGGGCGATCAAATTAAAATATGTTGATACCATATTGGGATGAAAATATTGTACAATAATGTTCAAAAAATTTAAGTGGTATTACTAATACTTAAAAAGAAATTGTACTCTACTGAAATGGTTTTCTCCAGCTAAATCTATCGTACTTTAAAAATAAACTTATGAAAAAGTTACGGATATTCTGTACAGGGTGTCCCATTTTAGTTGAGATCATACAGTATCTCCGTTATTCGTGAAGATAGAAGAGTGCGGTTTGCACAAGCCTGTGCCACTTTTTTGTCAAACGGAAGATGCCGTATAGTAATCAAAATGTTCATAGCCCTCTTCGTTTCTGAGCTACAGGGTCCTTTCAAAAACTTTGCAATTTGGGACAGCCCCCTTATCTCCGTTATTATGGATGATATCGAGAAGGTGAAAATTGATTCTTGTAGAACTTTTTACGTAGAATACAGTGGCGTAGTCTGTTTTTCTACGAAAAAAATGTTTTTGAAAATATGAACTAAAGTTATGTTTTTTCAAATGGAACACCCTGTATATTTATAAATCATATGATCCGCCTTGCTATGAGCTTCTCAATATATCACTCTATGTTTATTTTCACTATTTACTGCAATATTTAAAATATATCATTTTCTTATTAGTATGCCGTGATAAATAACAAAATCAAAATGGTATTTACTAAAATAGACATACACATATTAAAATTTTATTTGGAATTGATATATTTTACTTTTGAACTGTTACTACTGGACCTCTGAATATATTTTTCTCTTTTTTATAACGGAATTTATTATAATGGGATGGGTTTGCAAATATCTAAAAGCTTGCATTATTAAAGCATTTTCCAGGTGTTCGACATCGTATTAGTTGCCACGATATATTTCATATTTCAAAAATCCCCAAAATCAGAAATCGAGAACGGACAAATCCGGGAATCAGGGAGGCCATCATATGGGTACATTGGTTCCAATTCATTGGGTGGAGAAATAATAATTAATCAAAATTCTAATATTTTCGTTGTAAGTTAAGTTGTGAGGGAGAGCCCGATCTTGCTGAAAGTATATTTCACATAAATTAGCTAAAGGAATATTTAAAAGTTCTGGTATGATAGCTTCCAAGATTTACAAATAGCGGTAGAGATTTAAGTTTCCCTAATATACAAAGAATTAATTAGTGGCTCTCAAAATAAAACAAGAGACAGATGGCAGTATTACTTTTAAGAATTCTTTAGTTTCTTTTATTATAAATCATGACCTACTACTAAATATTACCTTTTAATATATTTTTTTAAATATTGCATTAAATAATGAAAATAAATGTAGAGAATTATATATTTTTGAGAAGCTTATGGCAAGCCAGATCATATAATTTATACATGGTGTTCCATTTAATACATGGTGTTCCATTAATACATGGTGTTCCATTAATACATGGTATCTCCCTAATACATGGTGTTCCATTTAAGAAAACATAACTTTAGTTCATACCTTTAAAAATATTCTTTTCGTAGAATAACAGACTACGCCACTGTATTCTACGTAAAAACTTCTACAATAAACAGTTTTCACCGTCTCAATACCTTTAACAATAACAGAGATACAGGGGGTGTCCCAAATTTTCAAAAAGACCCTGTAACTCAGAAACGAAGAGGTCTCTAAAAATTTTGTTTACGGCATCTTTCGTTTGACAAAAAAGTGGCATAGATTTGTGCAAACCGCACCCTTCTATCTTCACGACTAACGGAGATACCGTATGATTTCAACTATAATGGGACACCCTGTACTTATAATTTTCAACCGTGCCTGGGCGAATATCTTAGCAAACAAGTCAGCAGTCAAAACCAATAAATGGTATAACTCATAGTATACAGATATTGGCACCAACCATATTAATTCTAGCTGAGTAGCCTCCTGCATCCCAAGGACCTCAGTACCTGCAGGTGGGGACCTGCTAACTAACAAAACCTCTTCAGTTATGAATGTATTGTTACGTTTTTCGTCGGTTTCGTGTGGATAGAAAGTCACAATTTATTTAAACACAATTTATTTAACACTAATTAACAAACAATAACGATTAAAAAAACTTAAAGAACTATTTATAACTTATTTACAATTTATCTAACTATTTATCTAACAGGAACTTGTTTTGAATTAGCGCGGCGACTGTAACTGTACGCGTCGACCGGTTGTTTTTCTCTCTGTCCTCTTCAGGCTTCAAGAGCCGGCTTATATAGGGGAGAAACAGAGAATCCAGATTTGTTTAGAGAATTCTTAGCCGCGTTCTTAGAACGTCGTGGAGCGTATGGGTCATAGCAGAGTGGCCGGCCTAAGGCCGAGTTCACACGGGTCCGCAACAGTATTAAAGTCAAACCTTGGTATGAAGACAGTATTTGTATTATTTTATTTCCCTTTAATTAAAGTTCAGAACAGCATAGTTGGATTCTCGGAAATAGTGATCAAGGTTTTCTCTGCCGTGCTCTTTTTCTTGTGAGTTCCAGGCAGAGTACTGAACTCCTTTCATTTCATTTAATAAAATAAATAGGGCTATTTACAAATGTAGCGTTTGATTTACATAACCTAAAATTTCCAAAAATATTGCTTCTGTCGGGCGCATCCGAGGTAATCATAATAAAAAAAATATTTTTAACACAACGTAAGTTCCTTCATTTCATTTAAATTGCTTTTAATACAGTTGGCCAAAATACTAATAATATTATACTATTTATTACCTCTTTAACTGTGTTGAACGAATTTGGGTTGTTATACTACAAGTGAAATTACATCAAATGTTTAGTACGTAGTTTTGGGGTATAATGACTTAATGACTTGATTTCCACATACCCTTTTTCAACCGTTACGCAGATGATTGTATTACTGCTGTCCCGAAAGAAAAAAATTGATTATATTGTTGAAAATTTTAACTCATATCATAAACAAGTTCAGTTTACAGCGGAGGTAGAAGAAAACAAAAAAATAAACTTTCTTGATGTACCTTTACATCATCAAAGCGCATACATTAAAAACGGAATGGAAAAAAATGGAAAATACATTAAAACGGAATGGTTCCCTAAGAAATTATGGTCAGCAAGATATTTTAACTAGTCATCTAACCATCCAACTAGTCAAAAAGAATAATAATGTTTGGCAGATAATACGATTCTCTGATCCAGAATACAGAGAGACTGCTATTCAAAAAGCCCTTTCTGTTGTTTGTGAAGCTGTATGTATAATAATTTACACTGATAACCTGAGTGTAAACGTATTTTTTGGTAAATTGACATAAAAATTAATCAGTAAAATTTTATATAATGAAAAAAAAACGTCATCTTCCTTCATAAAAGATAAGATATATTATATATTCTAAAAGGGAACTCTAATCAATAGAGCAAAACGTCGCGTTAAGCAATGTAAAGTTAGTTCCTTCCTTGGTAAAACAAAGATAAGGCATACTTCTGACATTAACCCGTTTACAAAACCCATCTTGATGAGCACGATCGTAAAATATGTAAATGTAAGTTATTTATAACTAACATGTTCTAACTTTCTGGATAAAGTTAAGTCGAACAAACATCATTTTTAATCTTTTTGACAGTTCTTACTTGATCCTAATTTCGTGATAACGATAATTGGTATTATTGAAATAATAACTACCAACCACATAATATATTCTTGTTTAGCGATGTTTTTAGTAAAACTGCGATTGAAAAATATGTAAATCTTTAGTGGTCTAAAGTCTATCTTAAATGTATTTGTATTACATCAACTTCAAGAATAGTATATTCACTTTCAGCGACAGATCAACGTCACGTCATATATTGTCGAATTCCTTGGATGCATAAATGCCATACGATTAGCATTAAGAAGAATGTCTCCAACATGACGGCATGCCATTTTCATACATTCTTTATTGCACTTATGAAACGTTCAATAGGTTTGTCTTTCCCGAGGACTTTACTTGCGTCATACCTATTAAAAATTGCACGTATTTCCAAAATAACCACTACCGTTTAAAAATTTCAAATTATATACCGTTGTTATGGAAATGAACTATTATTGTCATCATATAGTCATAATCCTCAAAAGTATTTTTTTTTCATGGTTAGTTAGGGCTGTCTGATTTTTTTGTCATAATTATGGCCTTTCAGCCTATTTTCTAATTTCTAAGTATTGATATGTTTGTCTGATGTAAACTTTATTACAATTCGAACATGGTATATTGATGAATTATATTGCTATGTTTATTTTTTGTATATGTAGCATTTACGTAGGGTAGAGATATACTTAAATCTCTTGTTATTGGTTTTATTTATTTGTGTTAGTTTTTTTTGTTATTTTGTTGTCTGTTTGAAAATGTGTTTTTAAAAATATTATTAACTGGTCTATTCGGGTAGTTGTTTTCTCTTAAAGCGTTTTTTGCTTTCTGAATAGCAGTCTCTCTGAATTCTGGATCAGACAATCGTATAGATCTATCTGCCAAACATTATTACCGTCTTTTTGACTAGTTGGATGGTTAGATGAGTAGTTAAAATCTCTTGATGACATCAAGAAAGTTATTTTTTTTTGTATTCTTCTACCTCCGCTGTAAACTGAAGTTTTTTTTAAACTTAACAATATAGAGTGGTCCAAAAAAGTGTGAGTGGATCAGAACGATTTTTTTTTAATGGAACACCCTGTATAATTTACGATTACCATATTTATAGTTTATAGCAAAGTAAGTACAGACCATCTAAAGTAAATAATAACTAACTAATAACCTAATATAATTTTGATTTCAAGACGGTTCTTGTATTTGTAATAATTTTTTTAAGGAAGGTTGAAAAATACATATTTTTTATTTATTTATTAATATCTCTGAAGGTATCGAAATATATTTACTCATATCTTAGGATTATGTAAAGTGATATATATGATATATACAGGGTGTTCCATTTAAAAAAGTCATCCCGATCCACTGACCCATTTTTGAGCCACCCTATAGAAGTTAAAATATTTTCTTGAAATACATCCTAGTACATATTTTAGATTTGCAATTAAACAAAATTGTTAAGTTTTTTATTTTAGGAGCTACAGATGCCCGACGCACTATTGGTGAACCCTGTATAATCATTTTTTTTTCTTTTGGGGCAGCAGTAATACAGTCATCTACGTAACTAGGAGCTACATATGCCCGACTCACTATTGGCGAACCCTGTGTAATTTTTTTTTCTTTTGGGGCAGCAGTAATACAGTCATCTACGTAATAGTGTGGTAATAGTCTAAGAGCTAGCAACGTTTTCGAGAAAGTATTTTAAGACGTCTGGCTCTTTGATATATCTTTTACTATGCTCTCTGGAACAGCATGCGGGCCGTATGGTTGCCGATACCCGTTGCGTTCATTACTGCGCATCGGAAGAAGATCTTATATTTTTTATTAATTTAGTCCTATAAATTCTAGTATTGAATATAAATCGAACATGTCTCCATAGCGCAGTGCGTAGAGTTTCCGTCCACGAACCGATGATTCAGAAAATGGTCAGTACAACGCTCGCCGTTTTTAGCGCATGTTCAGCTTTGGTTTTAGTTTTAGCGCTATTTTTACAGAAAATAAATTGTGAACTTTGATCAAATGACAAGAACATTATCATTGCCGATATCTCCTGGTTATAATGTAGTTCTTTTTTCAAAATATTGCATTGTTTTAGCTTAAAAAAACTTGAATTATGCGGCTTTTTTGCGAGAGCTACCGGCTCTGCGTTAATAAAGAGATGGCTATGTAGGTCAATCGAAAGACAGTATTTGCGATAGTCTCTTGTTTACACGGAGTATAGAAAATGTTTGCCACAGCTTGTTTACTACCAGTAGTATTTGTGCGTTTTTTTAAATTATTTATTATTAAATAGAGGGAAATGCGACCGAAAAGAAAGGTCAAAAGTTAATAGAAATCCGGATAAATGGAAGTGCAATATTTCCAAAAAATCTCGTGACGAGGTAAAATTACAGTCTCTTATGGCTATGATTGACGTACATAGCCATCTCTTTATTTAACGCAGCGCCGGTAGCTCTCGCAAAAAGCCGCATAATTCAAGTTTTTTTTAAGCTAAAACAATGCAATATTTTGAAAAAAGAACTACATTATAACCAGGAGATATCGGCAATGATAATGTTCTTGTCATTTGATCAAAGTTCAGAATTTATTTTCTGTAAAAATAGCGCTAAAACTAAAACCAAAGCTGAACGTGCGCTAAAAACGGTGAGCCTTGTACTGACCATTTTTTTATTTATACTCGTTATTACTGCTAGCATAAACCGATAGACCTAAATTTTGAATATGTTTTAGTTACAACATATTCAAAATTTAATTCTATCGGTTTATGCTAGCAGTAATAACAGTGTATGACTACTTGCAGTATGGCTGCTAAATGTATGACTACTTGAACCTTGCAGTGTATCTAAACCTTGCAACCTCCTATGTTATCCACATTCTACATAGTTCGGCGGAACATAGTTCTACATTTATAACTTCATAGACAAATTTCTACTCAAAAAATTAGGAATGTTAAATTTAATCTTTTATCAGTGCTCATTATTAATAATTATAGAAAAAAAACACATTAATTATTTTTAGTACTTACCCTGTCAATGAAAACTTAACAAAAACCACCGAAAATTAACTAAAACATTACGTTTATGACGTTTACGAAAATCTTTGTTATGCTGCAAAATAACTTTATTTTCGAATAAATTTAATAAAATGATTCATATTATTCACAATCAGGTCACAAAAAGAAATACCTAAAATGTTTATCGTAATTTAGAATTCAATTCAAGAAATTTAGAAAACAGCGCAACGAATAATCGATTCATTTTTGTTTTGTTTGTTTTCTTTCATGTTTCTCTGTTTTATTTGAACCACTGTTTTACAAAACACCTTGAAAGCGCACATTACTTTGAATACCTTTCTGAATGAGTAAATGTTGAGAATTATTGTCTCTTATCGCCACTTTACGAACTACTTTCAATCTAAGAAAATGCATGTTTCACGCAAAAATTATTGACATCGTATTTTATTTTTTTCGATGTATTTCGACAAGGATGGAGGTTCCATCGACAGCCTAACCGTCAGCCAAGAACTGCCGCGTGTGAACTGGTCCCACAGACTGGTCCTTTGAGTCGCCAGTCGCCGCGCCGTCGTGGCGGGCTTGCGTCAGACGACGTTGCCGTAGTTACAAAAATTTCAAATTCAAGACATTCGAAGCAATCAAATTCATATTAAATTTTAAAAATAAAACAGAGAAACATGAAAGGAAATAAACAAAACAAAAATGAATTGATTATTCGTCGGGCTGTTTTCGATGTATTGAATTCTGAATTACGATAAACATTTTAGAAATTTCTTTTTTGTGACCTTATCAATAACCAATTCATTTGTGTTTTGTTTGTTTCCTTTCATGTTTTTCTGTTTTATTTTTAAAATTTAATAAGAATTTGATTGCTTCGAGTGTCTTGAATTTGAAATTGTTGAAACTACGGCAACTTCGCATGACGCAAGCTCGACACGGCGGCGCGACAAAGGAGCAGTTACAGTTACCAGTGATGCGCGGTTCTCTTGGCCGACGCGACGGTTGGGCTGTCGATGGAATTGTTGAAATACATAGAAAAAATAGCGAAAAAACAAAATACGTATTTAAAATTGTTGAGTGAAACAGGTATTTTCTTAGATTGAAAGTAGTTCGGAAAGTGGCGGTAAGAGACAATAATTCTCAACATTTATTCATTCAGAAAGGTATTCAAAGTAATGTGTGCTTTTCAACGTGTTTTGTAAATCAGTGGTTCAATTGTGATGAGGCCTATATGAAAATAATGTGTTAAAAATGGGGACTGTTATTTTAGTAGTTATTATAATAACATGTACAAGTAAAGCAGCACAGTGAAGTGTATTTTAGTTAAGTGTATATCGAAAAAGGGAACAGTTACATCGATCTGTTATAAGTATCTTTTTTAATGTTGGGTAAGTTTTTTAATTTAACTTTTTTAACACATTTTTTAACACATTATTAAATATTTAACTTTTAATTTATTTTATGTAATAATATCACAATCTTAAAAATGTAATGCATCTCTGCAAACTCCTCAGGTGTTGTGATTTTATGACTTACTTTTAACATATACTTTCTTGTCCTTATGGCAACACAGTGCGTCGAATTAACTGAAATCCGGGCTTGATCCGGGTAAATGGATGTAGTTGGCGATATCTGCCGGCGGTTCTCAAAATGTTGCGATTATTTTTTTAAATTTTCAAAGTTAAATAACTCGGTTATTTTCAATTTATTTTAAAAATGGTAAAGAGAAAATATGTTTATTTTGACCAGATCTACCACCCCTTAAAATATCTGCACTCATTTCTGGGACACCCTGTATAAATAAAATGCCCAAGCCAAAATCTTCAGAATGTCACTGAAACTTATCCATCAGTAGGAGCTTAATCTCTAGAAATGGGATCCTAGATCCTATAAATCAGCTTTTGGTTGAAAATCTTTAAGGTTTAGAAAAATAAATCTTTGGTAGATTAATCTGAACCTATTCAACTGGCCCTGAGAATCAATTAATTAACTACCAAGTAATCGTAGTTCTCCATTCCATGTAGTTAATGTTTTATTTAATGGTGGCGCTGCTGTTTGGAGAAATTCCACCTAACAAAAGTATATAGCCCTGAAACAAGGAAGGTGTTACCTTAGGGGGTAAACGTGTACCAACGGACAAAAGGGATCTGACTAACGATGTGCCCGAGTTACCGGTCATTTTGGCTCATCGCCAATGCTGCAGTCACATAAGCGTTGGGATCGTCTGTAGCGAATTTGAATTAGGGGAGCTTTTTAGATTTCTGTCTAGTTGTTCAAAAATATGTTCAATCTCTCGTAGGGAGATTCCTCAAGTAAAAATAATTATTATTTTTTATGTCTTCATTATTTTCATTTATTATAATTTTCTTCCAAGTGCTTTTAGTGATTCGAATGAGATTCATATCAAATATTCATTAAATAAGTACCGTTTAAAAAATTAACGAGTTTGTCGCTTTTTTATTAACCAAAGCTAAAATTTGCAATTAAAAAAAAACGAGTTATCGATTGGCATGTTTAGTTCAACTTATACAGTACGAGGAAGTCCAATACCGCAGGTGCGTCTCAAATGTGGCTCAGCCCTATAACTATTTTATTTTTTCAGATAGAAAAACAAGCTTTGGTATGTTAGTATTTAACATAAATTAGGATTGACTGACGTGCTCAATTGTTTTTGGTCACTTCCTCTTTCACCGGAAATGACTACAACTTTTGATTTTTAAATGATACCCTCGGTATTTTTTTACTTTATTCGATAGAAAATGACATTCTGAATCATATGCCAACTTTTGACATTCTCACTTAAGAAAAAATCGCATGTTAAATTTTAATCTAGAATGCCATGGCTATGTTAAAAACACTAATTTTTAATGAAGGGGCCTTGGAAAAATAGATTTGATTGTCTAGTATTTTAAGTGTTTTGTCCTGGCCGGTTAAAATATGCCCAAATCGTATTTTCAATCATAACTCAAATTTTTTGAACGTGGGTGGCCCATTAGCATATTTGGAAAAAGCATTTTTTTACGAATAATTTGATGCCACACACTTTATATTTGGAGTCGAATTTTCGATATGAACCGCATGTTTTAATTTTAAATAAACCGTATGCGAAAATGTAAAAAATTGACATATGATATGTCATTATATTCAGAGCGTGATTCTCTATCGAATAAAGTAAAAACATACCGAGGGTACCATTTAAAAATCAAAAGTTGTAATCATTTCCGGTGAAAGAGGAAGTGACCAAAAACAATTGAGCACGTCAGTCAATCCTAATTTATGTTAAATACTAACATACCAAAGCTTGTTTTTCTATCTGAAAAAATAAAAAAGTTATAGGGGTGAGCCACTTTTGAGACGCACCCTGTATAGTAGTTCAAATATAATATGAAAAAAAGATTTATATAAATGTTTCATACAAATGGCAGAAAGAGACAATGGATGAAATTGATTACAGATCACTAGAAGGAACTGTCAAAGAAGAAGATCATACAGGGTTTATAAAATAATGTAAGGATAAAGTTTTTAGTTTTAATTTTTTAACCGCCATTTTTCTGTACACATTTGGATTTAGCATAAAATTCTGCAGTGTACTATACTTCAAATGAAAATAGTGTACTATACACTATTATTATTTGAGGCACTATGCAGTACTGACATTCTATTCTTTATTAACCGAAGCTGGTTAAAAACATTGAAAACACTATATCCAAATGATGGTAAGAAACTGTAGCGAATCTGTAGCGAAGGATAACAGAATATAATATCCGGAAGGAAAATTTACATTATCTTATACAGAGTATTTTATATGGCGTCGCTAAGATCGCAATACTAAAAATTCTATATCTCAATTTTTTTAAATGTAAAACCCCGGGTCTTATTTCTCTTTTAGAAGCAGAACTAAAAAATATTTAATTTTGATAACAATTTGTTATCAAAACCATATTTTATCTTATTATTTGTTATCTTATTGAAGAAAACTGTAATATATTTTTTTCGTTACTGCATAGAGTTGTAAAGTTTACAACTTACTAAAAGTACCCAGACTACTTCAAAATTAAAATATGGTCTTTCAGAATTTTCTCGAGGAATGCTAACAATTTATTTTTCTCGCTGAAAACGGAAGCTCATTTGAATTTTAAATGATTTCTTCTTGCTATACCGGAAAATATTATGTAACGTTACTTAGCAAATTAAAGTGCAATATATTTTGATTCAATTATTACAAAGTATTTTCAGATAGTTGCGAAACTAAAAAAAATGCGTACTTTTATTTCTACGATTTACATAAATTAAAACGAATGCAATAAAAATAATTCACAATCCAGTAAATTGTCTTGAATGTTTCGATGATAATTTTGGCGAGGCCAATCTCTAGACGATATTTAGGTACTAAAAATTGGACTCAAAAATTCATTCACCAAACCAACCAACTTTTGAAATGTCACGGTAATTCTTTTGGTATATTTTAGAGCACATAAATAGTAGGAGATAACTGCAAAATATACACGACAATCCAGGGACTCTGTTTAGGAGATTAATACCTAACAGCGCTTTCAGATGCTGCGGAGCATCCGCGACGGACCGTTCGCGACTTCGAGCAAGTACTATGAGCTTATATGAACAATTTCACATGGGTCGCGTATGCTCCGTCCGGATGAGCTATCTTGAAAAAACAACCGCGCGGACGCGACGGCCCGCTCCATCTGAAAGCGCTGTAAGGTTTACACGAAGTGGTATAATGTTAATTTTCTAAAAGAAAGTTTATTCCAAAGCTAAATAGTTTCTTTATGTCTCCAGAAATGTTTATTCATATTTTATAGTTTAATAAGTCTTTCATTTAATCAAAATTCTATTTATAAGTAAAATTGAATGAAAATAAATTTTACACTTTTTAATTTTATAGCTGTCTATCCTAGGTCTAAGTAAAATTTTAATAATAAACATTTTAAAATTGTGTATTTTGTGTATATTTATGCTTTATTCAGACCAGGGAAGAAACTTCGAGTCCAATTTGTTTCAAGTCTCTGAAGAAGGAAGTCCAATAAGTCTGTGAAGTCCTTAACATCCGCATGACCAGGACGACGCGACGGCCCTACATCCACAATCCGATGGGATGATTGAACGCACGAACAGAACCATCAACCGTCATCTGGTCAAAGTAGTCTTTGACCACCAAAGAGACTGGGACAAATATCTTCACCTGTTCCTGTTGGCCAACCGTTCATCCGTTCAAGAATCCACAAGGCAAACTCTAGCCAGAATCGTTATGGGACGGGAAGTGCTCCTACCTTGTGATCTGAAGTTTGGTTGCCGACCTGGAGAAGATGTCGCTGGAGAAGATTATGTCCATAAAATGCGTCAAAAGATGGACGACATGCATCAGCGAGTGCGCCTAAATATTCAAAGTGTTAGTGACCGAATGAAAGAGAACTACGACATTCAAGCTGAGCATGGAGGATACCAACCAGGGAATTTGGTGTGGCTATACCACCCGCAGAGAGGTCGTGGATTATCTCCGAAGCTACAATCCTCGTGGGAAGGGCCATACAAAATCATGGATAGGATTAATGACATAATGACGTCGTATACCGTGTCAGAAAATTGCCAAAAGGAAAACCGAGGATAGTCAGTGTTTCAACCGTTTGAGCCCCTACAAAGGCGAAATAGAAGATCGTGCTTGAACCGTGGGAACTTGAAGCTTTGTTCTCCCTGATTTGGAGATGTCCTTTGACAACTTCATCGCCCGATACAACAGCAGTGAGAAGGCTCGCTATGGTGTGACCAAAGATGAACAACGAGACCTCTTTTCCGTGTCTCCTGATTATTCGCTCGCTCACTGTGTGGCCCGAGATTTGCGAATGTCCAGAGGAATAGCTGCGACGTTCAATGAAAAGTTTGGGCGTGTCGGAAACTACCGCTCCGCGCGTATGGTGAAAGCGCTGTTACAGCGCTTTTAGATGGAGCGGACCGTCCGTCGTGTTTTTTCAAGATAGCCGTCGGACGGAGCATACGCGCCCATGTGAAATTGTTCATATAAATTCATGGTACTTGCTCGAAGTCGCGGACGCTCCGCAAGTTCCATGGGTTTAATTTCACATGGGTCGCCTATGCTCCGTCCGGATGATTTCGTCTGACGGTTATCTTGAAAAAACAAGCAGCACAAAAACAGCGCTGACACTCCGCTCCATCTGAAAGCGCTGTTAAGGTGCCGTTACAGGGCGCGTGGATCGCCGAGCCTGCAACAACAAATTTCGCGCCGCGCTCCGTGTGATTGGGTCGGCAGGCCGATCTTCGGGCCAGGGCCGGGTATATGTGCAGTTACACGGCGCGTGGATCGCCGAGCCTGAAACAAAAAATTCGCGCTGCACGCCGTGTGAATGGGTCGGCGCGAGGATCGTCGGTCGGCGCGCCCTTCCCGTCGACTGGCGGTAAATTTCAAAGCAAACGCGCCGCGCGAGGTCTTCACCAGTAATTCGTTTAAATTCAGTTAAA
The DNA here is from genome assembly GCF_002938485.1 of Sitophilus oryzae. Lineage (NCBI taxonomy): Eukaryota > Metazoa > Arthropoda > Insecta > Coleoptera > Curculionidae > Sitophilus > Sitophilus oryzae. The sequence goes on from NW_022146270.1 coordinate 1,216,465, forward strand.
TTTAATTGTTACATAATTTATTTAAATAATTTCATTTAATGCAAAAATATGTAATTTGATATTATTTAAGAGTTATTAATATAAGTTACATACAAATACCCCGAAGGGTGTAGAACATGTCAAAAATGATGACTATTACTAGGAGGGTAAGGAGCACTAGATATAATTTGCTGAGGTGATTTATATAGGTGTAGTAATTGTATTTTAATAATATTTAATTTATACTTCTAAATTTTACAGGAGCTATAGAAATATTAATTCATAAAGTTTTATGTGCAATTATGCTATTTAAAATTTGTATAGCTATACTAATTTATTGGCGGCAATTTGAGAGATGGTTGCCGATGATTATAACAATATATTATACCAATTTACCCCTCAGTTAGTTACCCCTCAGCGATTAGTTCAATCACAAATGAACTGATTTACAGCGTTTTCAGATGGAACGGATAGCGGACCGTCCGCAACTTCGAACAAGTACGAATTTTAAAATGTTGCATTTTTCGATTCCATCGTATATCGGTTATCTTATCGAAAAGGTGAAAACTCAGTATCGTTGAGTTTTTTACGTAGAATCCAGTGATGTTAACTAATTTCGCTGTTGGTTCTCATTTTCTGACTTCTATTTTTTAAACGAGACACCCAGTATATTATTTTTTTTTTGTATTATTTACCTTGTTATATGCTTTCTGAAAATATGATATACTCTAATTATACTTTCATAAATAAAGCAAAAAAATAATTACTTAACTTTGAACATAAATAACCCTAGCTTAAAAAAGTATTATTATCTTATTTAATTGAATTTAACCAGATGATTTTGCTTTCCATTTCTTGTTATCATAATAAACTGCACTGAAAATAAAGTTGCAGAATAAATTATTTGATTGTATGAATTTAAACCCAATTTAAACCGATAGTCTATGTTAAAAAGTTATACAATGTATTTTTTATCTCTGACTCTCGGTCGGCCGTGAGATCGCAAATGCGAAAATACGCATTGGCGCGTCCTGGCTCGGCAATTCGCGCGCCAGGCGCGTGGATCGGTAAGCCACAGGCCGTGTAATGGCACCTTTAGTGTAAAATAAATTGTGCTTAAATAAATTAGACTTTTTATTCACACGGAACCGACGAAAAACATAACAATACAATTTGAATAAAAACTTTATAAACATTTATTTATTTATTAACGTATCTACTTATTTGTACGTAAGAAACATTTTTTATTTATATTTGTCCAGCAGTGGAATTCTATAAGCTCCGTCGCATGAAATTTCTTGCCTAGCTAATGCTATTTTATGCCGATTGATGAGGCAGTTCAGAAAGAAAATATGTTTACAGAATCGCACTGCTGGAACATTTCGCTCATTTGCGACAAGGACGACATACCTAAAAACTCACTTTTAGGAAACAGCGAATGAATGTTCTAATGTTACAATAATAGTCAATATGCGTTAGGCATAAAAGGTTCGAATCATTTTTAAAAGAGCTGATTGTATGTCGTTCTTGCAGCAATAAATATGTAAAAATCCCAGATTAGTGTGACAGTTATCTCAAGAAACCCCGACTTAGAGTTATGTCGTTCTTGTGGCAAATTAATTTGATCTTTTATTGTAAGTTTTTGTTGTAAGTAAATCCTTTCTGTTCCGAATAGCTTCGCTGTTGCAATTCTGTGACCGATATTAAACAGAGATTGGCACTGGAGCCCGTACGAAGTATGATTTACCCTTCCGCTTTTATGTCGAATGGATTTATACGTTGAGGATTTCCCATTCGTCAAAATCAAATATTTTTGTCTCACCTAGTGCTGGAAAATTGTCCTTTTTGAAAATAAAGTATTTCCTTTCAAATATATTTTTCTCTTGGTTTTATATAGTTTACAAATGCTCGTATTTCAAAAGTCCACTCATTATAGATTATGATTATTATTTTGGTAACGTTATTTCATTTGTTTCTTATCATTACATATACTAATTAAAATAATATTTTTAACATACTAACGAATAACGTATTATTTCCAATTAGAAAGCTTTAAAAATGTTATTAAACATTAATAAATAATACCACCCTGGTCATATTAAATCCAAAATGTCTTTTAACCTATAAAACAAGATACAGGAAATTGACTATTTAAAGGAATAAAAATAATTGTTGGTTTCAAAAATTCGAAGATATGTAGTGTCTAAAAATTAATTTTAGACACTAAAATATATTATTTAGATGCAAGAAGCAGATGATCTACAGAAACATAAATACTGTGGCGAAATCAGCCTCACTCTAATATGCCCCGCGTCGCTTGATGTCGCTTAGGTGAGAATCGGCCTTTACTGTATATGTTACGCACAATACTCGAATTCTGGTAATGCCCGAAAAAATGCACAGAACTAGTTTTGAGCAAAAAATATTTCCCAAACCCGAAATTGTACATTTAAACCGTATTGCGCATTACAAAATAGTCAAAACTAGTATTGTGCATTTTGAATTGCGCAAAACTAGTTTGGTGCATTTCAAAATGTCCAATACTAGTTTTGCTTGTCCTATTTGATCAATAACGCCCTAACACAAAGGATGGATTGTTTATGAATATGTTTGATTCAATGATTAAACTGACAATAAAATACTTAAAAAAATAAAACTTTATTTATAAATATTTTATAGCAAAATAAAAACACTAAATCCCCGCAATACACCAACACTTTTACTTTTACACTGGACGCGCGTTTCGCTAACCATGTTAGCATCATCAGTAGATGATTATAAACTAAAGCACAATCTACAAGTTGAGCGTTTATATACTCGCTCAGTGGGCACCGAGTGGGCGTGGCAAAATCTAGCCAACCGAGTCAGAGCCCACTGAGCGTAACAGTTAGATTTCCGCCACTAGAGTAGTAGGAACAAAGAACTTGAAGGAATTGGACCGTTGTCTGTCATATTATCTTTACATTTATTAATTCTGATGCTTTCATATGCATCTAATTGCCTGTAATTTGAGACTTGTTTAATTAATTTTAAATTATTAAGATCTGTACAATGTTCTTATCAACAATATATTCGGCAACGCAAGATTTATCTGGTCTACCATATCTTATCTGAGCTAAATGTTCTTTAAATCTAGTTAATATTGATCTTCTAGTTTGCCCAACATATTTCTGATTACAATCTTTACAAGAAATTTCATAAATACCCGACCTTTCCAGTGGAGGTGTTTTATCCTTTGGATTGCCTAATAATTACACAAGTTTATAATTGACATTCTTAAAAATTCCTTTTAGACCACGGGATAGCTCTCTATCAAACGGTTTGGTTTGGTTTGGTTTGGTTTGGTATATATTTGGTAGTATTAATTTATCAACTAATGATTATATATTATATTATATATTATTTATATATTATTATTTATATAATAATAAATAATATTATTTATATATTATTTAATTAATAATATTATATATTATTTATATCTATATATATATATATATATATATATATATATATATATATATATATATATATATATATATATATATATATATATATATATATATATATATATATATATATATATATATATATATATATATATATATATATATATATATATATATATATATATATATATATATATATATATGGTGGTGGGTCTCAAAAATAAAAATGAATGTTTCTTAATATATTTTCAAACTTAAATAATTCGATTATTTTGGACTTTATATTTTGGTAAAAATAGAGAACAAATGAAAACTGTCAAATCGATTGGTGTCCATAATAACAGATCATTTGATCAATCAGTCATCCCTACCACAACATTCAACATTCAACATGATTGAGAAAAAGATCCCTTCATTTTAGACGATACGAAGTTGGCTGGGTCAGCTAGTATAGGTATATAAAAAATATTAATTTTTCAAGCCATGCATGTACATTTAAATAAATTCATAAATATTTTACTTTTATTCATATTTGTGTATTTGTATTTTAATTATTTTGTTTCAGGAGTTTTATTTGTGATGGCTAGGGTTTATTTATGTTTTAATTAAATAATAAATTTATACACCTTTCCGTAGCTATGAAAAATATAGGATACATAAATACATCACAATTAATAATTTTACGATTTCTATTTAAAAAGAAATTGAAAAACGTTTAAAATATATTTGTCGGCGCTTGTTGCCAGCGTAAATCGGCGCCGACTTTTTACCGGAACGAATTTTTAATTCTTGGTCGCTTGTTGTCTGCGCTGGGTATTGTAATTTTCGGCGCTTGTTTTCGGCGCTGGTTTTCAGCGCTGGCTCTGGCGCTGGTTTTCTATGGAAATAAACGCTGATTAACCATTTTTCTTTGTGTGCGTACCCTTATACCTTTAACTTACAGATTGATCTATCAAGTTGAGCGCTGTTATAGTTATTTGTATTGGATCTTGGATCAAAGGAATTATAAGGGTGTTGATTACCGAGGGCAAAGTTTCGGACAATAATTTCAAAAGGTTACTGACACTTGTAATTCCCGTGGTACATAGAAAATTTTGTTTCTTATTGAATTTAATATATTTTCTCCCATTTTTAAACGACACAAATATTATAGTTATTAATCTGCCTGTAATATGTATTAACACTGCTGGTAGAAACTTTTCTTGTTGCCAGGTTTTGTATCAAATGATCTGTTTACTACTTGACGGTTGTTGCCAATCGAATTCAGTATTTTGTCAAAAAACGCCTTGAAAATGACGAAATTGATTTTGAAAAATCGCTTAAAACAAAATCGTATTTTAAATTTCAATCTAGAGTGCCATGACCACTAATTTTTAATCAAGGAGTCTTGGAAAAATAGATTTGATCATCTAATGTTTTTCGTGTCTTGTCTTGGCCGGTTAAAGGATGCCCAACTCGTATTTTTAATCATATCTCAATTTTTTCAAATGGAACATGGATGGCTCATTAGCATATTTGGAGGAATTCATTTTTCTACGAATAATTTTGTACCACACACTTAGTATTTCGAGTCAAATTGTCGTTATGAACCGCATATGTTACAATTTCAAATAAACCATATGCATAAATATCAACAATCGACATAATATGACATGTTATTCTATTCAGAGTGTCATATTCTATCGAATAAAGTAAAAAAAAAATACTGAGGGTGTCATTTAAAAATCAAAAGTTGTAGTCATTTCCGGTGAAACAGGAAGTGACCAAAAACAATTGAATACGTCAACCAATCCTCATTTATGTCATATAATAGCATTCCTTATCTCGTCTTTTTATCTGTAAACATAAAAAAACTATAGGGGTGAGCTACTTTTGAGACGCACCCGGTATAAGAGACAAATGTTTCAGGAGTAATTAACAGAACGTTTTCCTAATTTTAGAACAGTAAATGCTTTTTTCTCTTACGCTAAAGTCATGTGAAAAGCTTTTCATTGTCTAAATGTTCCACGCGAAATAATTCATCTGCTTTGCTCGCATGAAGGGAGATTAGTTTTGTTATGACAGATTTTACCCACCTTTTAGTCATGTTACAATTAAATGCATTTGTTTTTATGGTCTTTTAGCAGAATTACAGTTCACAGGATAATAATTATTATTGTGAAGCAATTTTAAAGACAAGTATATTTCTTTTTTAGTATAGTAATATTTTTGTTGTCTAAAACTACCGTATGATCGAAAAAAAAACGGCGCCCAGTAAGCTTGGAAATGACGATCGATGATAATAAGATGACAACGATATTAATTTCATATAGCCATCGCTGATGCCGTTTTTTTTCGATCCTATTGTATATTACCAATATACAGGGTGTTTCAAAAAACATGTGCCATCTCTCGTCGTATACAGAGTATTGTAGCTAAACGATTAGATTTTTATAAATTTTAAATTTTGGGTTCGTTGAAAGTTAGTTAGTTATTACTATTAGAGCTACAATTTAAAAATATTTTTACAAGATACAGAGTGTCTCAAATAAATAAAAAATATCAAAGTTGCATTTTTTAAAATGGAACACCCTGTATATTATTACATTTTTAGTTTCTACGATTAAAATAGAGGTAAATTTGATTAAGGTTTATCACACTTAAACCTTACTGTTTTTGAAATACTTTCAATTTTGTGAAATTGCAGTGAAAATTTTAAAGCTTCATTTCTCCAAGAGTATCACAGTTTTTAATACTAAATATTTACTGAACTTTATTTATCGATCAGTTATTGGTGTTGCGATAATAAAAATAATACTACCTCATACAAAGTGTCTAAAAATTTATTTTAAATAATTTCTAGCTTTAAACCGCCATAACTTGTTTAATTTAAATGGAACACCCTGTATATTTTAGGAGAATCGGATTCACAATTTAATTGTCTATCAAATTTTATTATACCTTTTTTTACCTATCCCTTCAAGTTTTCGTAGAAAATACATTTTCTTATAATTTAGACCTCATTTATAAATATACCCATGGAATATTGACATTTTAGATTGTTTTTAAAGCAACAAATGTACAAAATGTACAAGTGCTAAAAACGATAATATTACTAGCCCATTTGTATACAAAAAGAAAACTATTTAAATCTTAATAAAAGAGTATACCATTAATTAAATATACCACTATTATTTCCGCCCAAATATTAATTAATTACATACTTAATTGTGTTAGTTAATAAATAATTCTAAATAAATGTCGATTTGAATCAGAAATTAATATAATAATAAAAATAATCATTCGTCAAAAAATGAAATCAAATTTTTAAGGTGTTACTTTTTACTACAGTCTAATACATACAAAATTCAGTTTTTTAGTATTTGGAGCAATTATTATCTTATTAATCAACGCAAATAGTCAGTTAATGTAGTTTGAATACTGGAATCATATTAAAAAAGGACCAATCTTTTTAACAAATTTTTAAACAGTTTTTTTTTATTTTTTACGAATTATATCGACACTATTAGTATCTGTATCTTAAAAAATTTGTTACATCTTTAAAAGTAATCTAAAATGTCAATATTCGATGGGTATATTGATAAATTAGGTATTAATTATAAGAAAATGCACTTTCTACGAAAACTTGAAGAGATAGGTAAAAAATGGTTCAATACAATTTGATAGGCAATTAAATTGTGCGTTTGATACTCATAAAATATACAGGGTGTTACTGCCTTTAAAAAGTTAATGCCGTTTAAAGCTAGTTATATTATTTAAAATAAATTTTTAGACACTCTGTATAAGGTAGTATAATTTTCATTATTGCACCACAAAATTTAGTAAATAGAAATACTTCAGTACAATATTTGGTTTTAAAAACTTAAATACGCCTAGAGAAATAAAGCATTAAAATTATTACTGTTTGACAAAAACCTAAATATTTCAAAAACGGTAAGATTAAAATGCCGTAAACCTTAATCAAATTTACTTTTATTTTACTAGTAGAAACTAAAAATGTAATAATATACAGGGTGTTCCATTAAAAAAAATACTACTTTGATATTTTTATTTATTTGGGACACTCCTTATTTTCTAAAAATATTTTTAAATCGTAGCTCTAATAGTCCTTCAATAAACCCAAAACTTACAATTTGCAAAAATGTAATCGTTTAGCTACAATACTCCGTGTCGTATGTGGTGAACAACCCTGTATACATATATACCAATATGACCCTACTTGTAGGAGGCGCCACTTACATATTTTTAATTGGTTAAAGAGTAATATCTTTTCGTCCGTACCTATTTAAAACTATAGAGTAAAAAAATAAACATTTCCGCCTTATATTACGTAAAAAAGATCTCTTGGTAAAAATCGCTACGAGTAATGGTTCGCGAGATATTTGGATCAAAATAATCAATTCATGTCATTATTGACAACAGTAATAATTGAACATGTTGATAAGATAGTTACTAGACCGAAATCATACATTTGAAATGTGCTCTTTTCTGGCCCACTAAATGTTTTTGCGTCTCATTTTCTAGATAACTGTCTAGCATTTTTGATAGGAAATCTATTAAACAAAAGTTAATTTTCCTCCATTTCGCGCAAGAAAAACATTGTAGCACACAATTTCTAATTGTAAAACACAACAAGCTTAAGGTCACAACAAAAATTAATAAACTTTGTGAAAAACCAACCCCAAATCGATTGCACATATATTTTCAAACAATCGAAAGTAATCGATAAATAAAAGTGCGGTTAGAAAAATGTGCCAGAAATTAGTTCACTTTATAGTCGCCAAAATTTCAAAATATGCACCTTTTGTAAAAAAGTAATATATTTAATCTGGAGGTGAAAGTGTAAATAAATCTCAGCAAAATGCTTACAGAGCTGATAAAAATATACGAACTTGACAACGATGTTTCTGATACGCTTCAGTACGTCCGCCAAAAATATCTGATGTTTTGAAGGAAACTTTACTATGCTCTCTGGAACAGCATGCGGCCCGTCTGGCTGCCGATACCCGTTGGCTGCCGATACCCCTATTTTTTTTAATTTAGTCGTATAAATTCTAGTATTGAATATAAATCGAACATGTCTCCATAGCGCAGTGCCTAGAGTTTCCGACTACGAACCGAGGATTCAGAGTTCGAATCCGGGTCAGGGCAAGGACTTTTTATTTTATTTTCGTTTATACTCTGATAGGAAAGTATTAAATAATTCTGGTGATTCAAAGAAAACAAATACTTAATATTTTACTATCAGAATATAAACGAAAAATATAATAATTTTTTTTTACCCTGACCCGGATTCGAACTCTGACTCCTCGCTTGATAGGAGAAACCTCTACGCGCTGAGCTATGGAAACTCGGTCGGTTTATATTCAATACTTGAATTTAAAGGACTAACAAAAATATAGGATCTTCTTTCAATGCGCAGTAGGGAACGCAAAGTATACCGGCAGCCAGACGCGCCGCATGCTGTTCTAGGGAGCATAGTAAAAGATACATAGATATATCAAAGAGCCAGACGTCTTAAAATACTTGTTTTTCCGACGTTGCTAGCTATCGTACTATATGGAACGGTGACGAAACGGAATGGCAATAGAACGGTTAGTGTGCATTGGCCTCTTCATTTACATGATATACTATTTTACGTAAACGGAAAATAGCGAATGCGGAATGTATAGTGAGAATCAATCTTTATCACAGATAACATATAAGTTATCTGTGTTCTTAATAAATAGTCATACGACGCCTATGGGACATCAAGCGCATATCAAGCGCTCTTATTTCACTCACTATCTGTTTGTTTCAACAGTTGTCAACGTTAAATTAGAGCATGTCAGAAAATCGCTCCCGTTTTTTTTAGAAAAAAATATGTCAAAACCCCCATTTCAAAACTCAATGTGGCGTGAAAGTAGTCCCAAAAGTGTAAGTGTTTGTTTTGAGTTGCTATTCGAGCTCAGAATCGCCAGGAAATTGTTCAATCGAAGAAATTTCAAACCCCGATTTTTGGCAGAAAAGGTATTGTTTGCAGCCATTTTCCAGTAACGTTGCCGTAGATACGGAATCCAGTAACGTTACCGTAGATATCAAATTGCGGATTATTGACATATGTTTGGAATTAGTGATGTCTGTCATCCGATTCAAGAGTAGAATCCATGGTACAAAGCAGAATCTAACCCCAGGTATTTTTGAAAATCTAATAAATAAGAGTTTGTGATTTATCTAATAAAAATACATTCAAAATTCTCATTAAATAGAAAAGTGATTAACTGTTGACTTAAATCGGTAGGTACTCGCCACGTTTTGGAAATAGCTCAAAACGAAACAAAATTGAACGAGGCAACAAGAAACGCCAAAAAATGCCCCACACCCTCCTCACGAGTAGTTTTCAGGTGCTTTAAAGAATCGAAAGTAGATCGAGGCAGACCGAAGTGGGTCAAGACAACTAGAAATGAATCGAAATGCGACAAAGTTGTGCGATGAAATGCGACCTTGACCTGTTTCGAAGAGTTCTCGGCTTTTTTTCTATTACATATTAAAGTTTAATTTTTTTCTACTACATATTATGCAATTGTTAAATATGTCCTGTTGGCTGGTTGGTTGAAGTGGCGCGTGCGACGGCTTGTCGAACTCCAATTAGCAGCATTGCCGTTTTGATACATACCACTCGCTCTGAAACCTTATTCCTAGGGATGGAAAAGTGTTTATAACCATTCTGTGGCATTGAGGTTGTAGCGTTTTTATTTCTTGTCTAGTAAAATTAAATTTAAATATTACGCTTTTTACGATTTTTTTCTAACGCCATCTATTCGCTACATGTCGAACTTGCCAAACTTCATACATATATTACAGTTCACTTTTCTCGGTCATTTGTCATTGTGATGTCGCTTGTCAAAAGTCAAAAGCAAGAAGTAGGCCTTTTTTCCTTTTTCCTGAGAGATTGGATCTGTAGTAGAGATGCGTTGTTCGGCGTCCGTACAAATCTTTCGGTAAAAAGCACCCTGAATCCGCTTTTTAACTGTAATTGCATGGGTATCCGATCTGGAGATTTGAATACCTTTTAAAAGTATGCAGTTCCGAGTATAGTTCGTATTTGTTTGGGTTTTTCCTGGAATCTATCACCGTAAGTGTTTTTGCCATTCTACATCGTCATAACTAACTAATTTTATTTCAGTTATTCCCGTTTTTTGATTTGTTTTGATTTTTTATGTAAAGCTGTATTTCAGACCGTAAGTTGTTTTTTCTATTGAGTATCTGTCCTGAGAACTATTTTTTATTTATAGAGTAATTTTATGGATATAAGTAATTATGGTACATAGTAATTTTATAGATATAAGTAATTATGGTACATAGTAATTTTATGGATATAAGTAATTATGGATTTAGTAACTATATGGATTTAAGTAATTACATGGCCAGTGGCCACAGTAACCCTATGGTACATAATAGTAATTATATGGACCTATAGTAATTACCTTAAGACAGCATTCATAACCTTACGTTTGTTCTTCTACTGATATCGAAGACTTCTGCTGCCATAGTCATCTGCTTCCACTTCTGTTAGTCTGGAGACTACCTATCTACCTGTTTACAACATCATAAGAAACTATACAGATAAGTCCTAAGTTCGATACACAAGGTACTCTTTTATTTTACAATTTTTGAGACAACAGTTTAATATATCTGTAAATTATTACTATTTAGCCCATAGTCAAAATTACCTTTCAGTTAACGTTATAAGTTATAATTTGATTCAAACAGTATACTTTTACCTTGTTATGATATTTTATATGAAAATTATTAACACGTATTCATTCTTGACGGTTTTTGTACACGACATGTTTCGAAACATCATCGTATTGATACAGTTCGTCTGCTGGATCTGTGTCTATGAAAGGAATGCGGACAAAAAACATTTACGCAATGTCCCATCAATAAAAATTCGACAAATTTGCAAGTAGCCAATAAAATGAGTGGGCAGAGCGATTTGCGGTGACGTACTCGTCAAGTCGACGTATAAAATATATTGCTGTTTATTTAAATGTTTTTTGTCCGCATTCCTTTCATAGACACAGATCCAACAGACGAACTGTACATACATAAATTTCATCTGTTTTTATATTAAGTAGCATAGTTCGAAGAATACAGTTACTAAATTCAAATTTATTTAAAATAACTTACAGTTTTATTGGGATAATTGAAACTAACTGGTACTTGTGTTCGTTTTTTGAATAAATGTTTAATGTAGGATAGTTATCTCTGACTTTTATTCTTGATAAATATAATAGACCCTTATTGCTGTTGATGACTTTATTCTAGCTATTTTGTGATAAAATATTATTCTTTTTGATTTCTTACTTTACCTTTTCCATAAACAAAGTAAGTGGCGCCCTTTTTATTGTCTTTGACTTTATCTATACAAATACTTAACATCAATATTAAAATCTTTGCAGCCTAAATATTATCATTTTTATTTTAATATTTAACAACATTAGAAAATCACCGCATTACCTGCGAACCCAGCTCTCCTCTAACCCTTAGCAACGGATACTTTTTTCTTTCCATTTAAGTAATGACAGTAAAAGTCGTCACACAAAATTAATAAATAAAGTTACATGAGAATGCTCAATAATCTTATTTGTTTTTGGAAGGTTGTATACTTTAAATTGTCGGTATTATTTTAACGGGTGACTTCCGTTATTCTCTTCCCGGCAACTAAATATGTCTTACTACATTATTTTTGGAAGGATGTATTAACATGTTCTAGATTTAGAAGTGAAGGTCTTAAACTGAGAAGAGGTTTTTATATTAACAGATCGGACAGGCGACTCTCCAGCTCAGATATGAGAATGTTCCAGTAACTTATTTATTTACAAAATTGTAATATTTTGTGAAGGCTTTATGATTTCATATAGATAGTTGTCTCTGAGACTTTCATATTTACTAAGTATACATATAGTAGGTAGAAGTTTTCTTTCTTTAAAGCATTATCTAAGAGAAGTTTGTCGTACTTCTTTATTTTTGGAAGAAGAAGGTTGTATACTTTAAATTGTCGGTATTATTTTTTATTCTATTAATGCCTTCATCCATATTCTAGATCTTAGTTTTCATGAAGTGAAAATCTTGAACTGAGTAGAGGTTTTTATAATACTTTATGAAAAACAGATTTGGTGGATGATCCCCGGCCCAGACATGAGAATGCTCAATAATCTTATTTGTTTTTGGAAGGTTGTATACTTTAAATTGTCGGTATTATATTTTATTCTATTAATACCTTCATCCATATTCTAGATATTAGTTTTCATGAAGTGAAAATCTTGAACTGAGTTTAGGTTTTTATAATACTTTATGAAAAACAGATCTGGTGGATGCTCCCCGGCCCAGACATGAGAATGCTCAATAATCTTATTTGTTTTTGGAAGGTTGTATACTTTAAATTGTCGGTAATATATTTTATTCTATTAATGCCTTCATCCATATTCTAGATCTTAGTTTTCATGAAGTGAAAATCTTTGAACTGAGTAGAGGTTTTATAATACTTTATGAAAAACAGATCTGGTGGATGCTCCCCGGCCCAGACATGAGAATGCTCAATAATCTTATTTGTTTTTGGAAGGTTGTATACTTTAAATTGTCGGTATTATATTTTATTCTATTAATGCATTCATCCATATTCTAGATCTTAGTTTTCATGAAGTGAAAATCTTGAACTGAGTAGAGGTTTTTATAATACTTTATGAAAAACAGATCTGGTGGATACTCCCCGGCCCAGACATGAGAATGCTCAATAATCTTATTTGTTTTTGGAAGGTTGTATACTTTAAATTGTCGGTATTATATTTTATTCTATTAATGCCTTCATCCATATTCTAGATCTTAGTTTTCATGAAGTGAAAATCTTGAACTGAGTAGAGGTTTTATAATACTTTATGAAAAACAGATCTGGTGGATGCTCCCGGCCCAGACATGAGAATGCTCAATAATCTTATTTGTTTTTGGAAGGTTGTATACTTTAAATTCTCGGTATTATATTTTATTCTATTAATGCCTTCATCCATATTCTAGATCTTAGTTTTCATGAAGTGAAAATCTGAACTGAGTAGAGGTTTTTATAATACTTTATGAAAAACAGATCTGGTGGATGCTCCCCGGCCCAGACATGAGAATGCTCAATAATCTTATTTGTTTTTGGAAGGTTGTATACTTTAAATTGTCGGTATTATATTTTATTCTATTAATGCCTTCATCCATATTCTAGATCTTAGTTTTCATGAAGTGAAAATCTTGAACTGAGTAGAGGTTTTTATAATACTTTATGAAAAACAGATCTGGTGGATGCTCCCCGGCCCAGACATGAGAATGCTCAATAATCTTATTTGTTTTTGGAAGGTTGTATACTTTAAATTGTCGGTATTATATTTTATTCTATTAATGCCTTCATCCATATTCTAGATCTTAGTTTTCATGAAGTGAAAATCTTGAACTGAGTAGAGGTTTTTATAATACTTTATGAAAAACAGATCTGGTGGATGCTCCCCGGCCCAGACATGAGAATGCTCAATAATCTTATTTGTTTTTGGAAGGTTGTATACTTTAAATTGTCGGTATTATATTTTATTCTATTAATGCCTTCATCCATATTCTAGATCTTAGTTTTCATGAAGTGAAAATCTTGAACTGAGTAGAGGTTTTTATAATACTTTATGAAAAACAGATCTGGTGGATGCTCCCCGGCCCAGACATGAGAATGCTCAATAATCTTATTTGTTTTTGGAAGGTTGTATACTTTAAATTGTCGGTATTATATTTTATTCTATTAATGCCTTCATCCATATTCTAGATCTTAGTTTTCATGAAGTGAAAATCTTGAACTGAGTAGAGGTTTTATAATACTTTATGAAAACAGATCTGGTGGATGCTCCCCCTGGCCCAGACATGAGAATGCTCAATAATCTTATTTGTTTTGGAAGGTTGTATACTTTAAATTCTCGGTATTATATTTTATTCTATTAATGCCTTCATCCATATTCTAGATCTTAGTTTTCATGAAGTGAAAATCTGAACTGAGTAGAGGTTTTTTATAATACTTTATGAAAAACAGATCTGGTGGATGCTCCCAACCCAGACATGACAATGCTCAATAATCATATTTGTTTTTGGAAGGTTGTATACTTTAAATTGTCGGTATTATATTTTATTCTATTAATGCCTTCATCCATATTCTAGATCTTAGTTTTCATGAAGTGAAAATCTTGAACTAGTAGAGGTTTTATAATACTTTATGAAAAAACAGATCTGGTGGATGCTCCCCCAAACCAGACATGAGAATGCTCAATAATCTTATTTGTTTTGGAAGGTTGTATACTTTAAATTGTCGGTATTATATTTTATTCTATTAATGCCTTCATCCATATTCTAGATCTTAGTTTTCATGAAGTGAAAATCTTGAACTGAGTAGAGGTTTTTATAATACTTTATGAAAAACAGATCTGGTGGATGCTCCCCGGCCCAGACATAAGAATGCTCAATAATCTTATTTGTTTTTGGAAGGTTGTATACTTTAAATTGTCGGTATTATATTTTATTCTATTAATGCCTTTATCCATATTCTAGATCTTAGTTTTCATGAAGTGAAAATCTTGAACTGAGTAGAGGTTTTTATAATACTTTATGAAAAACAGATCTGGTGGATGCTCCCCGGTCCAGACATGAGAATGCTCAATAATCTTATTTGTTTTTGGAAGGTTGTATACTTTAAATTGTCGGTATTATATTTTATTCTATTAATACCTTCATCCATATTCTAGATATTAGTTTTCATGAAGTGAAAATCTTGAACTGAGTTTAGGTTTTTATAATACTTTATGAAAAACAGATCTGGTGGATGCTCCCCGGCCCAGACAGGAGAATGCTCAATAATCTTATTTGTTTTTGGAAGGTTGTATACTTTAAATTGTCGGTAATATATTTTATTCTATTAATGCCTTCATCCATATTCTAGATCTTAGTTTTCATGAAGTGAAAATCTTGAACTGAGTAGAGGTTTTATAATACTTTATGAAAACAGATCTGGTGGATGCTCCCCGGCCCAGACATGAGAATGCTCAATAATCTTATTTGTTTTGGAAGGTTGTATACTTTAAATTGTCGGTATTATATTTTATTCTATTAATGCCTTCATCCATATTCTAGATCTTAGTTTTCATGAAGTGAAAATCTTGAACTGAGTAGAGGTTTTTATAATACTTTATGAAAAACAGATCTGGTGGATGCTCCCCGGTCCAGACATGAGAATGCTCAATAATCTTATTTGTTTTTGGAAGGTTGTATACTTTAAATTGTCGGTATTATATTTTATTCTATTAATACCTTCATCCATATTCTAGATATTAGTTTTCATGAAGTGAAAATCTTGAACTGAGTTTAGGTTTTTATAATACTTTATGAAAAACAGATCTGGTGGATGCTCCCCGGCCCAGACATGAGAATGCTCAATAATCTTATTTGTTTTTGGAAGGTTGTATACTTTAAATTCTCGGTATTATATTTTATTCTATTAATGCCTTCATCCATATTCTAGATCTTAGTTTTCATGAAGTGAAAATCTTGAACTGAGTAGAGGTTTTTATAATACTTTATGAAAAACAGATCTGGTGGATGCTCCCCGGCCCAGACATGACAATGCTCAATAATCTTATTTGTTTTTGGAAGGTTGTATACTTTAAATTGTCGGTATTATATTTTATTCTATTAATGCCTTCATCCATATTCTAGATCTTAGTTTTCATGAAGTGAAAATCTTGAACTGAGTAGAGGTTTTTATAATACTTTATGAAAAACAGATCTGGTGGATGCTCCCAGCTTGACATGAGAATGCTCAATAATCTTATTTGTTTTTGGAAGGTTGTATACTTTAAATTGTCGGTATTATATTTTATTCTATTAATGCCTTCATCCATATTCTAGATCTTAGTTTTCATGAAGTGAAAATCTTGAACTGAGTAGAGGTTTTATAATACTTTATGAAAAACAGATCTGGTGGATGCTCCCGGCCCAGACATAAGAATGCTCAATAATCTTATTTGTTTTTGGAAGGTTGTATACTTTAAATTGTCGGTATTATATTTTATTCTATTAATGCCTTTATCCATATTCTAGATCTTAGTTTTCATGAAGTGAAAATCTTGAACTGAGTAGAGGTTTTTATAATACTTTATGAAAAAACAGATCTGGTGGATGCTCCCAGTCCAGACATGAGAATGCTCAATAATCTTATTTGTTTTTGGAAGGTTGTATACTTTAAATTGTCGGTATTATATTTTATTCTATTAATACCTTCATCCATATTCTAGATATTAGTTTTCATGAAGTGAAAATCTGAACTGAGTTTAGGTTTTTATAATACTTTATGAAAAACAGATCCTGGTGGATGCTCCCAACTATTGAACATGAGAATGCTCAATAATCTTATTTGTTTTGGAAGGTTGTATACTTTAAATTGTCGGTAATATATTTTATTCTATTAATGCCTTCATCCATATTCTAGATCTTAGTTTTCATGAAGTGAAAATCTTGAACTGAGTAGAGGTTTTTATAATACTTTTATGAAAAACAGATCTGGTGGATGCTCCCAAGCCCAGACATGAGAATGCTCAATAATCTTATTTGTTTTTGGAAGGTTGTATACTTTAAATTGTCGGTATTATATTTTATTCTATTAATGCCTTCATCCATATTCTAGATCTTAGTTTTCATGAAGTGAAATCTTGAACTGAGTAGAGGTTTTTATAATACTTTATGAAAAACAGATCTGGTGGATGCTCCCCGGTCCAGACATGAGAATGCTCAATAATCTTATTTGTTTTTGGAAGGTTGTATACTTTAAATTGTCGGTATTATATTTTATTCTATTAATACCTTCATCCATATTCTAGATATTAGTTTTCATGAAGTGAAAATCTTGAACTGAGTTTAGGTTTTTATAATACTTTATGAAAAACAGATCTGGTGGATGCTCCCCGGCCCAGACATGAGAATGCTCAATAATCTTATTTGTTTTTGGAAGGTTGTATACTTTAAATTGTCGGTAATATATTTTATTCTATTAATGCCTTCATCCATATTCTAGATCTTAGTTTTCATGAAGTGAAAATCTTGAACTGAGTAGAGGTTTTTATAATACTTTATGAAAAACAGATCTGGTGGATGCTCCCCGGCCCAGACATGAGAATGCTCAATAATCTTATTTGTTTTTGGAAGGTTGTATACTTTAAATTGTCGGTATTATATTTTATTCTATTAATGCCTTCATCCATATTCTAGATCTTAGTTTTCATGAAGTGAAAATCTTGAACTGAGTAGAGGTTTTTATAATACTTTATGAAAAACAGATCTGGTGGATGCTCCCCGGCCCAGACATGAGAATGCTCAATAATCTTATTTGTTTTTGGAAGGTTGTATACTTTAAATTGTCGGTATTATATTTTATTCTATTAATGCCTTCATCCATATTCTAGATCTTAGTTTTCATGAAGTGAAAATCTTGAACTGAGTAAAACAGATCTGGTGGTAAAAAAAAACAGATCTGGTGGATGCTTCCAAGCCCAGACAAATAAAATTGGTTTTCAAAAAAATCCGTTTTTTTCCAAAAAACTCAGCAATCCTTAAAATTTTTAAAACTTTTGATGGCATCTTGGTGAACATTCCAAAGCGCAACTTTGCCCCAATTTAACCATGTTTGTATCTATTATGATTTGGTTACCGAGATACCAATGCTCGTACCCCGAATTTGTAGCACCCCGTATATGCTACGGTGATTTGTAAGTTCGTGGTGTATGTTTACAGTGTGTTTGTTTTCGAGAGTTTTTAGTTTTGATTGATAAATTTGTCGATTGAAACCCTTAGCTGCCCAATCCCGAATATCCTTCCACTAGTAGCTCTTCTCAGCAACTTTTAGCTTCATTCATTTTAGGATTCAAAATTAGGAGTTTTATGAATGGAGTCCCTCCCCTTTATTTAGGTGTCTTTGGTCAAGACTACCTTTCTTTTCTCTGTACATAGTATATATTAGTCACTGATTACAACAATTGATTAGAATATTTATTTAAATAATTTATATAACCATAAAATTAAATCAAAATGATTTGTATTTAGTCAATAAATGTAAAAATAATAAGAATATAATTAAAATACTAAATCCAATTATAAATCTTAAAAAACATTCTCCATCCGTTTTGGTCTCCTTGGACGCGTTGTTCGATTTTTGTTTTTCTAAATGTTCGTTTCTTTTTTCAGATTGAAACTGTTTTAATAGATGTGGACAGTTTATGTCACGCTCGCCTACCCAGGACTTCAAGACCACAAGATATTCGTTACTACCATTTATTTTTCTATGCCGTATGATTTTCTTCACCGGACATCGCTCCTATTCACGTCATATCGCTCCATTTTCCTTTTTGTCTGAATTCGTTTAACTACTTCTGTTAAACAAAGACAAATGACATTGATCATTAAAACTGTCATACCTATTTATAACAGGGTAGAAAAAGCTTTTAATTAAAGGTAGATTGATATACAAGCGAATTGCCAAATAGAATATAATTAAAATACTAAATCCAATTATAAATCTTAACAAACATTCTCCATCCTTTTTGGTCTCCTTGGACGCGTTCGTCGATTTTTGTTTTTCTAAATGTTCGTGTCTTTTTTCAGATTGAAACTGTTTTTATAGATGTGGACAGTTTATGTCACGCTCGCCTACCCAGGACTGCTCCCATTTCACAAGGTATTCGTTACTACCATTTCTTTTTCTATGCCGTATGATTCTCTTCACCGGATATCGCTCCGTCACGTCATATAGCTCCATTTTCCTTTTTGTCTGAATTCGTTTAACTACTTCTGTTAAACAAAGATAAATGACATTGATCATTAAAACTGTCATACCTATTTTTAACAGGGTAGAAAAAGCTTTTAATTAAAAGTAGATTCATATACAAGCGAATTGCGAAATAGAATATAATTAAAATACTAAATCCAATTATAAATCTTAACAAACATTCTCCATCCTTTTTGGTCTCCTTGGACGCGTTCTTCGATTTTTGTTTTTCTAAATGTTCGTGTCTTTTTTCAGATTGAAACTGTTTTAATAGATGTGGACAGTTTATGTCACGCTCGCCTACCCAGGACTGCTCCCATTTCACAAGGTATTCGTTACTACCATTTCTTTTTCTATGCCGTATGATTCTCTTCACCGGATATCGCTCCGTCACGTCATATCGCTCCATTTTCCTTTTTGTCTGAATTCGTTTAACTACTTCTGTTAAACAAAGACAAATGACATTGATCATTAAAACTGTCATACCTATTTATAACAGGACTGCCTCCATTCCACAAGATATTCGTTACTACCATTTCTTTTTCTATGCCGTATGATTCTCTTCACCGGATTGTACAAATTATAAACAAGAAATCAACTTAATTAAAAGCATACAAAGTATTCTTATATGTCGAAGATTAAATAAAAAAAATATTGCGAGAAAAAAAAAAGACTGGTAATAGTATACAGGGTAGGCCACTGAAAATTTACAATGGCTATAATTTTTAAACCAAAAAAGATATAAAATAAAAAATACCGTTTCTATAATATCGAGGGGGAATACATATGACGTATTTTTGAGCCACCCCGCCCAATCCCTTAGGCGGCACCCCTACTCACTTGAAAATCTTAAAAGGCAACACCCCACTTGTGGCGCCTTTTTGGAAAGCCCATAAAAAATGCTAAACGATAATCATAAAGTTTTTAGGGTGAAATTGAAAAACTACCCCTTACACGAAAAATTATGTGGACATTAATGAAAAAAGTTATTTTTTCAGCATAAGTTGGAAATTGGGACCCTGCTAAATGAGGAAAATGAGTTATTTTTCAAACCACCCCGACCCACCCCTAGGTGCCACCCCCTCACTTCTAATCTCAAGATAGCGATACCCCACTTGTGACACTTCTTTGGAAAGCTAATTGAAACTGCTAAATGATGGTCATACAGACTTCAACTTAATTACTGGTAATTAAAATATAAAAAAATTGAAAAGTGATAAGAAATGTAGATGTGACAATTTGAAATAAATTTAAAATGATAATTTATTTTAACAATTGCTCAAAATGACAGCCGTTTTGCTCCATACAAAAATACAAACGATTTTCAAATTCTTCTCTCACTTTTTGTAAAGTCTCTCTCAACATGCTTCAGTTATCCTCTGTCGTAATTCTTGCAACGAACCTGGTTTTGTCTTGTAGACTATGGATTTAGTGTAACCTCACAAGAAAAAGTCTAAAGGAGTGATATCAGGTGATCCTGGCGGCCACTCGATTGGACCCCTTCTGCCAATCACCGCCTTGTGACAATAGAATAGTGCGGAGGGACTTCATCTTGCTGAAAGTGTATGAGGTCTTCATTAAGAGTTAAAATTCCTTCCAAATCTCTTTGATTTTCAACCTCATTTACAATGGCTGGCTCTATCAAATTGTTCAGCATTTCCACATTAGCATCACCAGTCAAATATCCGTCGATAAAAAATGGTCCTATAATTTTATCGCCTAGTATTCCGCACCAAACATTGAGCTTTTGGGGATGTCGGGTGTGTCCTTCAACAACGATATGCGTATTCTCATCGCTCCAGTATCTGCAGTTCTGCTTATTCACATTTCCGTTTAAAAAAAATGAGTACTCGTCACTAAAACACATATTTTTAGTGAGTGAAGGTTTCCTTCGAATTTCCTCCGTCATTAGTTCACAGAACTGAATCCTTCTATCTGGATCGTCGTCGCCAAGTTCCTGCAGAATCTTCATTTTGTAGGAATGGAATATGTACATTTTCAATACTCTTCTGACAGATGTTCGAGGTATACCTGTGATTGATGCCAACTGGCGTGTTGATGCTTCTGGATTGACCGATACCTGACCAATAACTTCCATCATCTGCATTTCTTCATTCAGTACCCTGGACACTACCCATTTTTTTATTTTTCACCGATCCAGTTTCTTGAAACTTTAGAATCAAATCTCTAACATAAACGTGACTTACGTTTTTGTCCGGATTTCTAAAGCATGGGCCGTTCTCAAATAGCACATACCTTCAGCACCATACAGAAAAACTATTGAATGCTTTCTTCCACATTATAAACCATTTGTCTTTCAAATAAGCGAATCAAATAAAGGTTTAAAATACCACCAAATTTGCAAACGATTGAAAATCGATAGAAGACAGTGCAAAAAACGCAAAGATATGCCGTTTTAAGATTCCTGTTTGTTGAAAGTAAAAACATAGATGATAAGGAAGAATTTGCGTTATCGCAAAATTAGGCTGAACGAATAGTAAAACATCTTTGTGTTGCCTTTTTTATTATCTACATTTTTTATTTTTAGCTTCAAAATGGCAATGGTTTCAAAATGGCATTGATAGGATGGCACAACCTAGGGGTGGGTCCGGGTGGTTTGAAAAATAGCTCATTTGCCTCATTCAGCTGAGTCCCAATTTGTAACTTAAGCTGAAAAAATCACTTTTTTCGTTAATGTCCACCTAATTTTTCGTGTAAGGGGTAGTTTTTCAATTTTACCCTAAAAACTTTATGATCATCCTTTAGCATTTTTCATGGGCTTTCCAAAAAGGCGCCACAAGTGGGGTGTTGCCATTTAAGATTTTCAAGTGAGTAGGGGTAGGTCGGGGTGGTTCAAAAAATACGTCATATGTATTCCCCCTCGATATTATAGAAACGGTATTTTTTATTTTTTTAATATCTTTTTTGGTTTAAAAATTATAGCCATTGCAAGTTATCAGTGGCCCACCCTGTATATTAAGTCGTTACAGTTACAATAATTTAATATTTTGGCGGTTTTCTGCAAATCGCAGGCAGTTTTACATAATGCCTTAATTTCTTGCCTTTGAAGTTAATTGGAAACAGCTAGTGAAAATTATAATTATTTTATACAAAAGAACTCTTTTGGTACCTTTGAATTTGATAATGACAAAATTACATTGTTCCTGGTATTTTAATCGTTGCTTTCTCTGGGCCGTATTATAAATTTGACTAATTTTAAGATTTATTATTATTTTCGAAAACAACTTTTAATGCCGATTCCAAATACAAAGAAATTGTAGACAAAAGTACAACTTTAATGCCTCTTCAACTTTACTTTTTATTAGTGTTAAACTTTTGCACGAAATTATCTGGGGAGATAATACTTGGCCTTTTCAAAATTTACATGGGATTTGTTGCAATGCGCCACAGGGTATACAGGTTGTTAATTTGTTTATTACTCGCGGCAAGAGCTTTATGGTTGAAATATGGCAACCTTGGCCCGCTCGTCGAGAGACGACGCGACGGGACGAGTCGGCAGAAAACCCTATAAGTGCATGCGTTCTCAATAGGCAGTGTTGCCATTCTGTTCCCCAATAAATAACCGTCCAGTTAACAATCTGTAAATGGACAAGAATTAACTTCAGAACCTACAATGACGCAGGAGGTTGCTGTGGCTTCAAGAGGTACTGTATGATTCTAAAAAATTGAGTTTTATGAATGGAGTGTTCTGTCTCCCCTTTATTTAGGTGTCTTTGGTCAAGACTACCCTTCTCTTCTCTATACATATACAACGGGTGCGTCTCAAAAATGGTTCACCCCTATCACTCTTTTATTTTTCCAGTTAAAAAAACGAGATTTGGTATGTTAGTGTATGACATAAGTTATAGGATTGATTGACGTATTCAATTATTTTCGGTCACTTCCTGTTTCACCGGAAATGACTACAACTTTTCATTTTTAAATGGCACCCTCGGTATTTTTTTACTTTATTCGATAGAAAATAACACTCTGAATAGAATGACATATCATATGTGTCAACTTTTGACATTTTTGCATATGGTTTATTTGAACTTGCGGTTCGTAACGAAAATTTGACTCGAAATACCAAATGTGTGGTATCAAATTATTCGTAAGAAAATGCTTTTTCCAAATATGCTAATGAGCTGCCCTCGTTCCATTTGAAAAAATTGAGATATTATTAAAAATACGATTTGAGCATTTTCTAACTGGCCAGAACAAGACACTAAAAACATTAGACGATCAAATCTATTTTTCCAAGGCTCCTTAATTAAGAATTAGTGTTTTTAACATAGCCATGGCACTCTGGATTGAATTTCAAAATACGATTTTTTATTAAGCGAGAATGTCAAAAGTTGACATATGATGTCATGTCATTTTATTCAGAATTGCATTTTCTATCAAATAAAGTAAAAATATACCGAGGGTGCCATTTAAAAATCAAAAGTTGTAGTTATTTCCGGTGAAACAGGAAGTAACCAAAAACAATTGAATATGTCAATCAATTCTAATTTATGTCATATACTAACATACCAAATCTGTTTTTTATCTGAAAAAATAAAAAAGTTATAGGGGTGAGCCACTTTTGAGACGCACCCGGTATTAGTCACTGATTACAACATTTTTTATTTAAGAGAGTGGCTGGAAACTGGAACCAAGTGTCAAAAAATAGAAAGAAATGGTTAGATTAGAGGGAGGGTTTTGTTCATCAGCAGTGAGTGGACAGAATAAACTAAATGATGATGATGTATACAATATACTCCTCGATTAAATAATTTATATTATTTTATTACAATAATTTAGTGATTGTTAACAGCTTCTCTCTTGATGCGTTTTGATATCTAACAAACTAAACAGATTTGGTGCATTTACAGTTGTCTCATGATATACGACACAATTATTCAACTTATTACTAGCTGTGCAATTACTTCACTACTTTTGTTTTGTTCTTACTTTATTAACATGACACTATCTGATTCTAGCCTTTCAAAAGGAATGTTTATCCGAGAAACATGTTGCTTTAGCACACGCTAAAGATTAAAATAACAAAATTATGATAGGCAAGTAACGAGGGTAGATATCTGCATATGTGTCAGTACGCTTGATATGTTTGAAAGCGTGTTATATGAGTGTAAAGCGGGGTTAATTCATCCCTTTTAAAGTCAGAAAAGCGCCAATGCGTTACCTTTAGCCTTTTGTAGTGTCTGCGGGGGATTCTAAATAGAGGGACATCTAATGGCATGGAAAATTACGTGCGTTTAAACGTACTTCTATAAACCCCTAACTATGTATTTTACAACAGGGCTTTTCGGCATGTTAGAGATATTACGGAATATTTCATATACAGGGTGGACCGAATTGTATTCCGGAAATTTCGGCAGCATATTCTGCAGAAAAAAAATAAGCAAAAAAGTTCGTATAAAAATATATGCCCTAAAATGCTTAATTTCAGAGATACAGGGTGTAAAAATGTAATTTTTATTTCGATTTTTTCCAAATAATTTATGAAGTAACGTCAATATTTGGATGAAAATTGGTGTCTGGAAGTTTTTTGACATGAGAAATTTGATTTCGATATCAATACTCAAGACTCCTATTCTTAGGGAGCGCCACCTACATGTGTTTTAACTGTTTTGAAGAGTAATAACTTTTCGTCGGTACCTGTATAAAACTACTTAGTGAAAAAATATGCATTTCCGTGACTTTTTACTTAAAAAATGTCTCTCGGTAGAAATCGCCATGAGCAACCTTTCTCAAGATATTTAGAAAGGAAACAGTCAATACATATCATTATTTACAAAAAATAAACATGTTCAGTAGATAGTCATTTGACTGAAATAATAAATTTGAGAAATTTTAATTTTTTTAAATTAATCTTAATTTTTTCTGCCAAAAAAATATGATAAAACAGTTTCTATTGATCTTTTGACACAAAATCATTTCAAATATATGATTTCAGTCTAATAACTATTTAGTCAAAATGTTTAATTTATGTCAATGATGACAGGTATTGATAATTTCGATTCCAAACGTCTCGAGAACCATTTCTTATGGCGATTTTTACCAAAAGACTTTTTTTTACATAAAAAACGTCACAAATGTATATTTTTTTACTCAGTAGTTTTATACAGGTACGGACGAAAAGTTATTACCCTTCAAACAAGTTGAAAAATATGTAAGTGGCGCCCTCTACATTCAGGAGTCATATTGACATCAAAATCAAATTTCTCATGTCAAAAAACTCACAGACACCAATTTTCATCCAAATATTGACGTTACTTCATAAGTTATTTTTGGAAAGAATCGAAATAAAAATGAAACTTTTACACCCTGTATCTCCAAAACTAAGCATTTTAGGACATACATTTATATGAACTTTTTTACTTATTTTTATCTGCAGAATATGCTGCCGAAGTTTCCGGAATACAGTTCGGACCACCCTGTATATAAATTTTAATGCAAACATATATTTATTGGTATTAATACTATATTACACCTTACACCAACGTTAGACAAAAATGTATATTTCATTCCTTAACTTTAAAATGGCAAATTAAATTGTGTAAATATATAAACATAATTGTTAATAAATTATCCACACTATATGTATGTACCGGGTGTCCCACTAAGAATAGCTCTCGGCTGTATCTCGGAAAGTATTAGCCGTAGGGTTTACGGAAAAAAATATTTATAATTAAAAGGGTTATGAGAAATTGCTGGAAATTATTTTAAAGTTTGTAGAACGACCGCTAGGGGGCGCAACTACAACAAAAAATATGAAAATGGAGTTTTTACACAATTTTGCCTATATTATTTGAAATAGTTGAAGTTGTTGGCATTTAGAAAAAGCAATTAAAAGATAAAAAACGCTGATAAGACTATCAAAATGTTGATCTAATAACAATTTGACGTTTATACTATTACGTCAAAAGCAACTTTTTTCCAAAGCCTACTATGACTTCACCGAATCATCGTTTCTTGTTCACTGTTATTAATATCTTAATTATTAGATATTAATACCTCTGATATTATGGTATTCTGGTATTTCGTCGATTTTAAAATAAACTAACTGTTTCTATCTTATTTTTTTGTTAGAATGGGCATAATTAAGAGGGCTACTGATACCGTGTTGTAAAAATAAGGTAATTAAGGGCGTATTTTTTGGTATTTATTATAATTTTGCTAATATCTTCGGTTTGAAAGAAGATATCAAGATGCGGTTTTCGCTGACTTTTTAAGCTTTTACTACTCTTTACTATCAGCTGAAATGACATATACTATCGTATTTAATTTTTTTGAAAAAACGCGCAATGTCTGTGAAATTGTAAGACAACGCCCCCTAGCGTCTACGTTCAAAAGCTTATTATTATTGTTTATATGGTACAATATAGAGTAAGAAACGCTCTTTTAAACAAGCCCTCGCTTGTTGGATTCCGATCATACAGCCCAGAGTTATTAATATTTAAATAAAAACAGATCTAACCTTCCCCCACTACTTTATTTTGGTAGATAGGGGAAAATGGCTTTAACAAAAAATATTCAAAATTTACTGAAGATTATGAAGCTATTACTTATAGTACACCTTATCTACACAAAATTGTGTAAAAACTCCATTTTCTTATTTTTTGTTGCAGTTGCGTCCCCTAGCGGTCGTTCTACAAACTTTAAAATAATTTCCAGCAATCTCCCATAGCCTCTTTAGTTATAAATATTTTTTTCCGCAGCCCCTACGACTAATACTTTCCGAGATACAGCCGAGAGCGATTCTTAGTGGGACATCCTGTACATAATGTTTATTAAAACTGTGTGAAAAACTCTACCACACACAGTTTTTATTTTTTAAAAAATTAATCAAGATACGAGAGAGGTTGAAAAATCCAACATTTTAAAATTTGCCCTGTATATCATGAATTAAGAAAGCTAGGACAAATCCGTGTATAGCATTTTTAGTTTTAGGACTTACGACCGAGAAAAATCAAAGTTTTGTCTTGATTTAACTGATGTGAACTTAGCAGCCAAAAGATAGCGGCCGATTTGCCGAACATAGCCGAAGGGCCAGTGGCGTCGGGCGACTTAACTTAATATGAAATAATCATACAATTTCTTGCAGGAGGATTTTATTAATATTTAAATAGTACTAAAACGAAGTATGCTTCATTATGTTAATATATTATTACCGATATTGTTATATCGGATTAATTATTATAATTTCAAATTGACACGCCTAGTGTAATTTTATAAAATATGTATATATTATATTAATGTAACCAAAATTAAAAAAAAATAAAAAACTAATTCATTTATGATAGTGCTAGTACTACTACCTTTATCAACAATTGGTTACTATCATATCGACAGAAACAACAAAAAAAAGGCCATGATTTATATCACTACTAACTAGAAGCACACAGTTTCGTGTTATTGATGGACTTAGTTTTCGGTATTTTCGTCAGCAGCTAATTTGTTTATATCGTTTTTCCGATTTTCTCGAAAACTGCGTTTACTAACAAGATCAAAATTTCAGGGATTATAGGGGTCCACTAGACTAATAATAATCACCCAGTGGCGTGTTCTTGATCAATTTAGTTTTCGGTATTTTTCGTCAGCCAATTTGTTTATAACGTTTTCCGATTTTCTCGAAAACTACGTATACTAACAAGATCAAAATTTCAGGGATTATAGAGTCCCACTAGACTAATAATAATCCCCCAGTGGCGTGTTCTTGATCGATTTAGTTTTCGGTATTTTCGTCAGCAGCTAATTTGTTTATACCGTTTTCCGATTTTCTCGAAAAGTGCGTATACTAACAAGATCAAAATTTCAGGGATTATAGGGGTCCACTAGACTAATAATAATCACCCAGTGGCGTGTTCTTGATCGATTTAGTTTTCGGTATTTTCGTTAGCAGCTAATTTGTTTTATACCGTTTTTATACCGCGTTTTCCGATTTTCTCGAAAACGGCGTATACTAACAAGATCAAAATTTCAGGGATTATAGAGTCCCACTAGACTAATAATAATCCCCCAGTGGCGTGTTCTTGATCGATTTAGTTTTCGGTATTTTCGTTAGCAGCTAATTTGTTTATACCGTTTTTCCGATTTTCTCGAAAACTGCGTATACTAACAAGATCAAAATTTCAGGGATTATAGAGTCCCAATAGACTAATAATAATCCCCCAGTGGCGTGTTCTTGATCGATTTAGTTTTCGGTATTTTCTTCAGCAGCCAATTTGTTTATAACGTTTTTCCGATTTTCTCGGAAACTACGCATACTAACAAGATCAAAATTTTAGGGATTATAGAGTCCCACTAGACTAATAATAATCCCCCAGTGGCGTGTTCTTGATCGATTTAGTTTTCGGTATTTTCGTTAGCAGCTAATTTGTTTATACCGTTTTTCCGATTTTCTCGAAAACTGCGTATACTAACAAGATCAAAATTTCAGGGATTATAGAGTCCCAATAGACTAATAATAATCCCCCAGTGGCGTGTTCTTGATCGATTTAGTTTTCGGTATTTTCTTCAGCAGCCAATTTGTTTATAACGTTTTTCCGATTTTCTCGAAAACTACGCATACTAACAAGATCAAAATTTCAGGGATTATAGAGTCCCACTAGACTAATAATAATCACCCAGTGGCGTGTTCTTGATCGATTTAGTTTTCGGTATTTTCGTCAGCAGCTAATTTGTTTATACCGTTTTTCCGATTTTCTCGAAAAGTGCGTATACTAACAAGATCAAAATTTCAGGGATTATAGGGGTCCACTAGACTAATAATAATCATCCAGTGGCGTAGTTCTTGATCGATTTATTTTCGGTATTTTCGTCAGCAGCTAATTTGTTTATACCGTTTTCCGATTTTCTCGAAAGTGCATTATACTAACAAGATCAAAATTTCAGGGATTATAGGGGTCCACTAGACTAATAATAATCCCCAGTGGCGTGTTCTTGATCGATTTAGTTTTCGGTATTTTCGTCAGCAGCCAATTTGTTTATAACGTTTTTCCGATTTTCTCGAAAACTGCGTATACTAACAAGATCAAAATTTCAGGGATTATAGAGGCCCACTAGACTAATAATAATCTCCCAGTGGCGTGTTCTTGATCGATTTAGTTTTCGGTATTTTCGTCAGCAGCCAATTTGTTTATAACGTTTTTCCGATTTTCTCGAAAACTGCGTATACTAACAAGATCAAAATTTCAGGGATTATAGGGGTCCACTAGACTAATAATAATCCCCCAGTGACGTGTTCTTGATCGATTTAGTTTTCGGTATTTTCGTCAGCAGCCAATTTGTTTATAACGTTTTTCCGATTTTCTCGAAAACTACGTATACTAACAAGATCAAAATTTCAGGGATTATAGAGTCCAACTAGACTAATAATAATCCCCCAGTGGCGTGTTCTTGATCGATTTAGTTTTCGGTATTTTCGTCAGCAGCTAATTTGTTTATACCGTTTTTCCGATTTTCTCGAAAAGTGCGCATACTAACAAGATCAAAATTTCAGGGATTATAGGGGTCCACTAGACTAATAATAATCCACCAGTGGCGTGTTCTTGATCGATTTAGTTTTCGGTATTTTCGTTAGCAGCCAATTTGTTTATAACGTTTTTCCGATTTTCTCGAAAACTACGTATACTAACAAGATCAAAATTTCAGGGATTATAGAGTCCCACTAGACTAATAATAATCCCCCAGTGGCGTGTTCTTGATCGATTTAGTTTTCGGTATTTCCGTCAGCAGCTAATTTGTTTATACCGTTTTTCCGATTTTCTCGAAAAGTGCGTATACTAACAAGATCAAAATTTCAGGGATTATAGGGGTCCACTAGACTAATAATAATCACCCAGTGGCGTTCTTGATCGATTTAGTTTTCGGTATTTTCGTTAGCAGCTAATTTGTTTATACCGTTATTCCGATTTTCTCGAAAACGGCGTATACTAACAAGATCAAAATTTCAGGGATTATAGAGTCCCACTAGACTAATAATAATCCCCCAGTGGCGTGTTCTTGATCGATTTAGTTTTCGGTATTTTCGTCAGCAGCCAATTTGTTTATAACGTTTCTCCGATTTTCTCGAAAACTGCGTATACTAACAAGATCAAAATTTCAGGGATTATAGGGGTCCACTAAACTAATAATAATCACCCAGTGGCGTGTTCTTGATCGATTTAGTTTTCGGTATTTTCGTTAGCAGCTAATTTGTTTATACCGTTTTTCCGATTTTCTCGAAAACGGCGTATACTAACAAGATCAAAATTTCAGGGATTATAGGGGTCCACTAGACTAATAATAATCCCCCAGTGGCGTGTTCTTGATCGATTTAGTTTTCGGTATTTTCGTCAGCAGCTAATTTGTTTATACCGTTTTTCCGATTTTCTCGAAAACTGCGTATACTAACAAGATCAAAAGTTCAGGGATTATAGGGGTCCACTAGACTAATAATAATCACCCACTGGCGTGTTCTTGATCGATTTAGTTTTCGGTATTTTCGAAAATATCGATACAAATATAGATCAAGAACACGCCACTGGGTGATTATTATTAGTCTAGTGGACCCCTATAATCCCTGAAATTTTGATCTTGTTAGTATGCGCAGTTTTCGAGAAAATCGGAAAAAGTGTATAAACAAATTAGCTGCTGACGAAAATACCGAAAACTAAATCGATCAAGAACACGCCACTGGGTAATTATTATTAGTCCAGCGGACCCCTATAATCCCTGAAATTTTGATCTTGTTAGTATACGCACTCGATAAAATCGGAAAAACGGTATAAACAAATTGGCTGACGAAAATACCGAAAACTAAATCGATCAAGAACACGCCACTGAAGGTGGTATTATTAGTCCAGCGGACCCTATAATCCCTGAAATTTTGATCTTGTTAGTATACGCACTTTCGAGAAAATCGGAAAAAACGGTATAAACAAATTGGCTGCTGACGAAAATACCGAAAACTAAATCGATCAAGAATACGCCACTGGGTGATTATCATTAGTCTAGTGGACCCTATAATCCCTGAAATTTTGATCTTGTTAGTATACGCAGTTTACGAGAAAATCGGAAAAACGTTATAAACAAATTGGCTGCTGACGAAAATACCGAAAACCAAATCGATCAAGAACACGCCACTGGGATTGCATAGTCTAGTGGGCCTCTATAATCTCCTGAAATTTTTGATCTTGTTAGTATACGCCGTTTTCGAGAAAATCGGAAAAACGCTATAAACAAATTAGCTGCTGACGAAAATACTGAAAACTAAATCGATCAAGAACACGCCACTGGGATTATTATTAGTCTAGTGGGCCTCTATAACTCCTCTGAAATTTGATCTTGTTAGTATGCGCAGTTTTCGAGAAAATCGGAAAAAGTGTATAAACAAATTAGCTGCTGACGAAAATACCGAAAACTAAATCGATCAAGAACACGCCACTGGGTAATTATTATTAGTCCAGCGGACCCCTATAATCCCTGAAATTTTGATCTTGTTAGTATACGCCGTTTTCGAGAAAATCGGAAAAACGGTATAAACAAATTAGCTGCTAACGAAAATACCGAAAACTAAATCGATCAAGAACACGCCACTGGGTGATTATTATTAGTCTAGTGGAGCCCTATAATCCCTGAAATTTGATCTTGTTAGTATACGTATCTTTTCGAGAGAAATCGGAAAACGTTATAAACCAATTACTGCTGACGAAAAATGCCGAAAACTAAATCGATCAAGAACACGCCACCACTGGTATTTATTATTAGTCCAGCGGAAACCTATAATCCTGAAATTTTGATCTTGTTAGTATACGCACTTTCGAGAAAATCGGAAAAACGGTATAAACAAATTGGCTGCTGACGAAAATACCGAAAACTAAATCGATCAAGAACTGCACCACTGTGATTATTATTAGTCTAGTGGACCTCTATAATCCCTGAAATTTTGATCTTGTTAGTATACGCAGTTTGAGAAAATCGGAAAAACGTTATAAACAAATTCATTAAGACGGATTGAATACATCGAAAACTAAATCGATCAAGAATGACGCCACTGGGGATTATTAGTCTAGTGGGCCTCTATAATCCCCTGAAATTTCTTTTGATCTTTGTTAGTATACGCCGTTTTCGAGAAAATCGGAAAACGGTATAAACAAATTAGCTGCTAACGAAAAATACCGAAAACTAAATCGATCAAGAACACGCCACTCGATTATTATTAGTCTAGTGGAGCCCTATAATCCCCTGAAATTTGATCTTGTTAGTATACGCACTTTCGAGGAAAATCGGAAACGTTATAAAACCAATTGGCTGCTGACGAAAAATGCCGAAAACTAAATCGATCAAGAACACGCCACTGTGAGATTATTATTAGATCTAGTGGGACTCTATAATCCTGAAATTTTGATCTTGTTAGTATACGCACTTTCGAGAAAATCGGAAAACGGTATAAACAAGGCTGCTGACGAAAATACCGAAAACTAAATCGATCAAGAACACGCCACTGGTAATTATGATTAGTCCAGCGGACCCCTATAATCCCTGAAATTTTGATCTTGTTAGTATACGCAGTTTTCGAGAAAATCGGAAAACGGTATAAACAAATTAGGCTGGCTGACGAAAATACCGAAAACTAAATCGATCAAGAACACGCCACTGGGGGGATTTTATTAGTCTAGTGGGACTCTATAATCCCTGAAATTTGATCTTGCTAGTATACGTAGTTTTCGAGAAAATCGGAAAAACGTTATAAACAAATTGGCTGCTGACAAAAATACCGAAAACTAAATCGATCAAGAACACGCCACTGGGTAATAATTATTAGTCTACTGGGACTCTATAATCCCTGAAATTTTGATCTTGTTAGTATACGCAGTTTTCGAGAAAATCGGAAAAACGGTATAAACATATTAGCTGCTGACGAAAATACCGAAAACTAAATCGATCAAGAACACGCCACTGGGTGATTATTATTAGTCTAGTGGGACTCTATAATCCCTGAAATTTTGATCTGGTTAGTATACGCAGTTTTCGAAAATCGGAAAAACGGTATAAACAAATTAGCTGCTGACAAAATACCGAAAACTAAATCGATCAAAAGAACACGCCACTGGGGATTATTATTAGTCTAGTGGGACTCTATAATCCCTGAAATTTTGATCTTGTTAGTATACGTAGTTTTCGAGAAAATCGGAAAAACGTTATAAACAAATTGGCTGCTGACGAAAATACCGAAAACTAAATTGATCAAGAACACGCCACTGGGTGATTATGATTAGTCTAGTGGACCCTTATAATCCCTGAAATTTTGATCTTGTTAGTATACGCAGTTTTAGAGAAAATCGGAAAAACGATATAAACAAATTAGCTGCTGACGAAAATACCGAAAACTAAGTCCATCAATAACACGAAACTGTGTGCTTCTAGTTAGTAGTGATATAAATCATGACCTTTTTTTTGTTGTTTCTGTCGATATGATAGTAACCAATTGTTGATAAAGGTAGTAGTACTAGTACTATCATAAATGAATTAGTTTTTTATTTTTTTTTAATTTTGGTTACATTAGTATAATGTATACATATTTTATAAAATTACACTAGGCGTGTCAATTTGAAATTATAATAATTAATCCGATATAAAAATATCGCTAATAATATATTAACATAATGAAGCATACTTCGTTTTAGTACTATTTAAATATTAATAAAATCCTCCTGCAAGAACTAGGCGTGTCAATTTGAAATTATAATAATTAATCCGATATAAAAATATCGCTAATAATATATTAACATAATGAAGCATACTTCGTTTTAGTACTATTTAAATATTAATAAAATCCTCCTGCAAGAAATTGTATGATTATTTCATATTAAGTTAAGTCGCCCGACGCCACTGGCCCTTCGGCTATGTTCGGCAAATCGGCCGCTATCTTTTGGCTGCTAAGTTCACATCAGTCTTGATTTAAGTAAGAACAATTTTCAGATTATCACGGGGTTTCTAACAGGACACTGTCTCCGCAATGAACACATCAGTACATTGAAGCTAAGAATCAATGGCGATGCGGATTTTGTAAGGAAAATGGGAAACACCAGAACACCTCATCACTGAGTGCGTCGAGACAACAACCATTTGTACCATAAACTTTGGTACGACGGATATCGGTCGCGATAGAAGGTCGCGGTTATTTTCTCCCCCCCCTCCCATACAGTTTACATCTGCATCATCTTTAGTTTCATAAAAAGTAGCACAGTGATGTGGAAACTCCATCTTTGCATCTCTACTCATAAACGAGAAACCCGATAAAACACACGCAAATGGGACACCTTATTTTTTTAAATTTACATGCAAAGAGTCGCCATGTTCGTGTTTTGAATTGATTTAAACTACATGTATGAGAAGAAACAAGATTATTCCTTAAATTTATGCAAATTCTTTAAAAAAAACGTTTCATAGAGTCATAATCCAATACCGCTATTTTGACTGCTCTATTATATTATTTTGGTCTTTGCTAGGAGAAAAAGGCCAAAGGTAAACAATTGGCTATTTTCAAGAGTATAAAGCGCTAAATTAACTTCTAGCAAGCACTAACAGGATGCCAGCAAGGCGCTTAAGGATAAATAACAATATTTGAAGTCGTTTGCTTAGAAAATTTGTATCGCAATTTCGGTTAGCATGCGAATTTAAAAGTAATTGAGGCGAGGTTTCTAAAATTATCGAGCACATACTGGAGGAATAAAACTTTAAATGGTATTCTATTAATAGCATAAAATTTCTATTAATACAATTTATTTACAAGAGAACAAGAACAGATTAGTGATGGGAATACCGGTTCCACATGAGTCGCGTTACAATAGCGACCGTTCCAGAAAAATACCGCTACAAAATACCGCGATTTTGTAATCGAGGTTCCAACTTCGTGTCGCGGTCCTCGCTTATGTAGCATTTCTGGCATTGGTACCTACTTTTATTTTATATTACCTACCTAGTCCCACAAACCACTGTCAAAAAATTCTTTATTGGTGACCGGTTTCGGCAATTTCAGCCATCATCAGACCTTAAAAATAGATATAAACAATAAAACTTATATAAATGTATAAAAGCAAATAAAATTTTCATTTTATTTTGTTTGCTTTTACGTTTCATCCTTGAAACAACGCTGTTTTATACCATGCTTAGTACATACCAAAAATCGCTATTTCAAAAGTAACGTAGCGACGGCGACGGGAGCACCAACGCCAATAGTAACCGACCCAATCGCTACAGGCGAAAACGAAACCCTAGAAGCGCTCCAGCGACTACTGGAACGAAGTAAGCCGTCTTCGAGGTCGAGCGTCGATAGCCAGTTACAGCAGTACGCGACAGGGAACTAAAACTCTAGGAGCGCGACAGCTGGAGCGAAGTAGGCCGCCGCACAGTGCTTCGAACATATGGCTCTAGAGGACAAAAATGCAAAACTTCTCTTTTATTGTAGGCAATTTATTCAAACTAGGTTTATTTGACACAAATGATGAGTACTCTCATTGTACTAAATGA
The DNA here is from genome assembly GCF_002938485.1 of Sitophilus oryzae. Taxonomy (NCBI): domain Eukaryota; kingdom Metazoa; phylum Arthropoda; class Insecta; order Coleoptera; family Curculionidae; genus Sitophilus; species Sitophilus oryzae. The sequence goes on from NW_022146270.1 coordinate 1,252,279, forward strand.
TGATGTTCTTAGTCCCACGTTTATGAAAAAAAAATCTTATAAATAATAAAAATGTGTTCCATCTAAGGAAAATAATAATTTATAGTATGAAAACGGTGTAAGTATTGAATAAATCCCTGTGATAAAAGAATTGGAATAACATTAGAACATGATTCCTACAATATAAACCAATATAAGATAAAAATGTTTTTCTTTAATGAAAAAGAAACATTAATGCTATATTTAATTAAAAAAAAACTTAAGATACTATAAATTTACTTTAGGACAACAAAATGCATAGATCGTAACTACTCTGATTCAGAAGAATCACTACTGACAGAATCTTCCAAATTTATAGTATCCAAATCACAGGTAGATGAAATATCCTCACATATAAGATATTTCTGTATATCATTTTCTAATATGTTACTTTTTCGCCTTGTTACTGTTCTTTTTGTTGGTATGAGGGGTTCGGATGTTAATAGTTACCTCTTTAATAGACCATATCAATATATTATTTTTTCGTTTTCTTGGGTATGAGGTTTTATAATGAACTGAAAGATGGAAACTTTTTTATGCCACGTTTCGCTCCAAAATAGTGGGCTTTTTCAGGCACAAATGGTCTCATTTGACAGGAAGGTTCATCAATATCTAATAAAGAACACATTTTTTGAAATACAAATAATTTTGAGTTCTTGTCCTTATGATCAAGCCAAGTATAAACCAGATCGGCATTGCTTATCAATTTTACTCCATCTGAAAAGTATTATAAAATAAAGTTCGTCGCAAGCAGACGCAGGTGAACTATACAAAAATTAAAAGTGTATGAATATGACAACAAAAATATTCAATAAATACGATATGTTTTGATATGTTTTTTTTTAAATGCCTTTTTGAAGTTTGAAAGCGTAAAATTTTTATACCCATTTAAGAATCATCTTAAAAAATAAATAAAAACTAAACAATCACGAACTTGTTTAGAAATAAATTTAAAGTACATACCTTGTTTAACAATATCCATAGTGGCTTTTATTTAAGTACGTACTAACTCGTTTACGTTTAACTCCATATACAGAACTACTATGAATGTTATTCTTTTCATTGATATAAGATAATGATCGCAAAATTTATTTTTAGTGAAAATATTTGCTAACAAAAAAACGCTGTTTATGAAAAATAATATACAGGATGGTTGAACATTGCTATAAGTATAAAATTACATATACAGATATTAGTAAATTTTAACTTCTTTTTCGATTTTTGTCCATGGGACGAAGCACTGTGCGCCGTGCCGCCGAGGTCGAGCGTCGATGCCCAGTTACAGCAGTTACGCGACAGGGAACTACAACTCTAGGAACGCGACGGCTGGAGCGAACACGTCGCCGTCGCCATCGAGATCGCCCGACGCTACGTACAGTTCCAGTAACTATTGTAGGCGACCGACGAAATCGCGACGGCCGGAGCTAAACACCTCGCTATGCGATTATTACGGTTCAAGCTAACTTCAAGAGCGATTATAAATAATTTATTTGCAAATTATAAATAATTTATAATTTTGTCGTGATTATGATCGTCGTTCTTCAGTAACAGGTTCCCCATTCGTTATGGAGCGCGACACGGCGTTACAAAAAAAAATACCGCTCCAAAATCGCGTTACTCAAATACCGACACATCACTAGAACAGATGAAGTGCAAATATTTTTGATATGATTTTGCATTTCAATGTTATACGAGGATAATATAAGAGATGTTAGTAAATACTCCTCTAAATTATTACTTCAGTTAGTGTTTATAACCCAGTCAAATTAGAGAAATCGGTGGAAAAAAAATCCCACAGTTGTGTCAAAAGTCCCCGAAGAAAGACGATGAGCTCGAGGAGAGGGGAGGGGTTAAATGCCACTTTGTGACTTTTTAGCTTATATCTCGGAAAATATGACACATACAAAAAAATATCCTACACAGAAAATTGAAGCTCAGAGAATTCTCTACAAAATGATATAGGTTGTATATTGCGATAATATTCTACATGACTTCTAACTGTAGGTACAGTTAATGTTAGTGTAAAGTGTAATGTTTACGTATCTGCACTACCCAATCCATTTCGCCTAAGTATCAGTCTTCCCTCGCACTCCTCGCAGAATTTCAAAGAGTCTTATAAGCGCATATGAAAGTGTCATTTCTGAATATTTTCAACCTACAATAATGATATCCACATACATATAACATGAGTCTCCATACTTTAAAATTATCTATATTATTCCACATTATCCGTTTTAGACAAGTAATTTGTATTCAATAAAAAAGTGATTTTAATTTTACTATTTATAATAATGTATCGCTTACTTTTTTAATTTAATAGGTCTTTCAAATTATTTTTTAATTTTCTACAATATATTACGAAATTGAAATTACCAAAAATCTATGTTATTTAAGATACGGTGCTTTAATTTTCATTATAAGACTTTTGAATTGAAGAATTTTATGAAGGTATTTCTTATTTTCCGACACAAAAATTAATTCAGAAACATAATAACTCACTATTATTTTATAAATGTATTATTATTTACTTTGTTTCTTTAATATATTAAGTACAGGGTGGACCATTTTGGTTGTTTCTATAGGGTATCTAGAAAACCGTGAGAAATATTCAAATTTTGACACTGCAGCCTCGGGTTCTTTTTTTGAAAAAATCACAATGTCCCAAACGATCGTGGCTATCTTGGTAAGATAGTATATACTTTTTGAAGATGTTCGATAGTTTGTTTATTTCAGCAACTACGCAAAAATGAATTAAACATTCAAAAGGCACTTTTCTGTGTAGAATGCAGTGGAGTAGTTAGACTTTTTCCGATAAAAATATTATTTGAGATATTAACTATATTTATGTTTGTTCTATTTTTAAATAGAATCTCCTGTATATTTTTAAATTTCCTGATTCAGCTTGGCATGGGCTTCTCGAAAATATATAACACTCTAGTACTTGGAGAAAAATTATAATAAATCGAAAGATTATTAAGACTTTAACACCCTGTAGCTACGAAACAAAGCAGAATCGGACCTATGTTGATATGAAAAATAAATCTTATTTTTAAGTGAGCAATCTTCCCACGAGAATTGGCACATGTTTTTTGAAACATCCTGTATAATTTATAAGGAGTCCTTTAAAAAGTTTCAAATTATTTTTCTGTAAATAAAATGGGGAAAAAACGTCATTTTCATTCATTATTTTTAAAATTTATATAGGATTTCCTATGTTTAGACAGACTGACAGAAAACAGACTGAATAAAAAAAACACATAATCAGTTCCTGTTATTTTTATTTATTTATTCATTTATAGCCTGTATAGTGTATACTATACTAACGCTACATTATCGTCCTCTACTGGTTGAAATGTGTTATACATATTCCAGGGATATTTTCGCAGTGTGAGAAATCTGCGCTTTTTTATTATCGAGCGGTTTTCCACAACGCTGCGGAAAACTTTGGCCTTTTACCAAACGATGGCGCCAAAATAGATTTTTGAAAACTGCAGTAATAAAATAACTATGGAGGGCTTTTAGCCTCCATAAAAATAACGAAATGAGATGACGTCAAGTTCTTTCTAAAACAACCTTAACCTACAGGTTGTTTGTTCAACAGAAGTATTATTATTTTTTAAATGTAAATCATAAATTTGAAAGAATTATTAACTGCACACTGAATTTTAGTTATTTAAGTATCAAGGAAGTTATAAGGGTGTCAATACCGATGGCAAAGTTTCTGTCTCGAGGGCCCATGGCCCGAGGGACAATGATTGCACGAGGTTATTAACATTTTATAATTTCCTTGGTACGTAGGTAACTTTATTTCTTACTGAATTTAGTATAGTATTTTAAAACGACACAAATGTTGCATTTATCAATCTTGCGTTATATTTGCGTTAACGCTATTGGTAGAAATTTTGTTGCCAGGTTACTATTGTATTAAATGAGCTGTTTATAAATTGACAATTGTTGTTAATCGAGTTAAGTTTTTTGTCCAAAAAGCGCTCTTTGCACGAATTCGGTACACGTTCGATGTATGTTTCCTTTAAAATGGCGTCAAGCGTCACTTCCACCTAAAAGTGAATCCATTTGCCAAAAGGAATATACAAAATACCTTCAGTGGTTGGGACGGAAAAATATTGTAGCAGAGGGGATGTGGATGAAACTGTTCTCTTAATAAAAACACTAAATCACCACAATACACCAAAACACTTTTACTTTTACACTGGACGCGCGTTTCGCTAACCATGTTAGCATCATCAGCAGATGATTCGACTTTGCAGGTTTAGATTTTTATGATTATAAACTTAGTTTATAATCATCTGCTGATGATGCTAACATGGTTAGCGAAACGCGCGTCCAGTGTAAAAGTAAAAGTGTTTTGGTGTATTGTGGTGATTTAGTGTTTTTATTTTGCTGTTTAACACCAAAGGTTCCAACCCTCAACTGTAACTGTTCTCTTGCAAATGTATTATATATGTGACATAAATGATGTAAATAAATTATTGGTGTAATTAGATGAGTGTACATTTTTATTTAATAGTTGTTACTTATAAAAGGTAGAGGGAATTATAGCAACTAAATTCTTGTTAAAATTGTCCCAAGGGAGTTGCGACTGTATTATTTATGATTAGCGTAACCATGACGATATAAGTGTTGATTGAAGAAATTCGGGTGATTGCCACGGAATTAGTGCTTTCAGATGGAGCGGAGTGTCCGCGATGGAGCGTCCGTCGTGTTTTTTCCAGATAGCCGTCGGACGAACTCCGTCGGACGGGGCATACGCGCCCATGTGAAATTGTTCATATAAACTCATGGTACTTCCTCGAAGTGGCGGACTCTCCATCGCGGACGGTCCGCTCCATCTGAAAGCGCTGTAAGGTTGCGCATCTTCTTATTTTTTCAATCAATGATATATGCTTATTAATTCAGTAAGAAATAAAACATTTTATATCCGAATTATGATTTATTGTAACATAATTCCATAAAAAGATGATACTTTTTTATTAGTAAAGTTAAATTTAACTGTTGGTGTTTTAAATGGTTTTTGTTAACCATAACAGTTATGATATTTTTAATAGGTACCTATATTTATTTATAGGAAGTCTTAAAAAAAATTTAAACCTAGCTGTACTAAAAAATAAAAAATAAAATTTTAAACCTAAAAATGTTAATTGAATTTCCACTCATCTTGTTTTTTACTAGTACCCTAACGTAAGGGGTACTGGAGGAAATAAATTCAGGGTTAAAGCGCCTTTTACTGTACTTTGTGTCAATCCAAATAATGGAATTATTCTACTAAAAAACAGTTTTAACGGCAAAATTCAAATCGTTTTTGATATTTCTATGATATATGTATATCATATTATATTGCATATACGATTTTCTATTAAAGTTATATCTTCTTAAGCTATAGGCTGGGTGCATTCTCCATCGGTGGTGCCATTCTCCATCGGTGCTGCCACCATCGGAGAATATCGTAAACAATCGATATATACGCTATATATGTATTTAATTATTTTAAAAGTGTCAGGAAGTTTGGTTTGGTTTGTTAGTGTTAGAGTGTTACCACAATAAATATAAAGACAAGGTGTAGAGTGTTACGACAATAAATATAAAGACAATTTCTTTAGAAATACCACGTATGTGGTGCCAAAATATTGGCAAAAATGGTTTTTCCAAATATGCTAATAAGCCACTCTTGTTCCATTTGAAAAAATTGAGCCATGATTAAAAACACGATTTCGGCATCTTTTAACCGACCAGGAAAAGACACGAAAAACATTTCAATGAAATCTATTTTCCAAGGCTTCTTGATTAAAAATTATAGGTTTTAACACATCCATGGCACTTTAGATTGAAATTTAAAATAATATTTTTTAATTGAAATGTCAAAAGTTGACATACGATATGGCAATCTATTCAGAATGTCATTTTCGATCAAATAAAGTAAAATAAGACTGAGGTAGGTCCTCAAAACTAAAAATCACAAGTTGTTAATTGAATAACACGATCAGTCCCGATCATAGACTTAAAATTTTAAGTCTATGGTCCCGATTTATGTCATATACTAACATACCAAATCTCATTTTTTTAACTAACCAGTGCAAAAGTAATGTGTTTTGGTGTATTGTGGTGAATTAGTGTTTTATTTTGCTGTTGTAACACCAAAGGGTTCCAAACCCCAATTGTAATTTTTGACTTCAGTTAAAAAAACGTATTTTCCATGCGAACAAATTCTGTACAAAACAGTAGTGCTTTTTGGCGCGAATCAATTTTCCTTTTACTTTATTGTTCTCTTTACTGTAGTATCATGGGATTTTCTGATATATCATGATTGGGGTGACAAACGGAATAAAACTACTTCAACAAACGATACAGAAACTGGAAAATCTCAGAAGGGATTTAAGCTTTTCAAAAACATCGACTTTGCAGGTTTAGATTTTTATCGGGAACAGTCGGTTGCTGTCAGTTTACGAAGTTTTTTAGAAGTATTTTTTTATTTAAAGCGGTTATAAATAAAGTTCTTGTTATTTTTTATGCGGACTTTATTTTAACCCTTACTACTAACGTGCTAATTTGTTGACGTAATCCCTAACGTAACATCTCACAAATACAGGGTGGTGTACAACTGTATTCCGGAAACTTCGGCAGCATATTCTGGAGATAAAAATAAGTAAAAAAGTTTGTATAAATATATCTCCTGAAATGCTTAGTTTCGGAGATGCAGGTTGTAGAATTTTCATTTTTATTTCGATTTTTTCCAAATAATTTCTGAAGTAACATCAATGTATGGATGAAAATTTATGTCTGGGAGTATTTTGACATGAGAAATTTGATGATCAGCATAACTCCTACTTGTAGAGGGCGCCCCCTACATATTTTTTCACTGGTTTGAAGAAACGACGAAATAACTTTTCATCCGTACCTGTATAAAAATTCTAAGTAAAAAATATAAAAAATATACATTAAAAAATTAACCGTTGGAACAACGCAGCGTTGTTTGTCGGTAAACAATGCTGCGTTGTTCCAACGGAGATCAATTTGTCAGCGGTATTTTACTAATAAAACAAATTTGCCTAACAGATAAAAAATGCATAACGTTTTAGGAGGTACATCTTAACGCAAAGAGCACACTAAATCATTTTCAACAGCCTTTTAGTTCCTCTAGTCCTTTTCAATAGATACGTCCATTAAAAATCTTCTGTTAATATGATAATACATCAAGTTTCAAAATTACCAATTATTACTATGATAAAAATTACTTAATGAGGTAAAACCAAAAAGCTTCAAACTTTCTGTATATGATTATTTTTTGCTTGCTTTTAATTTTTAACTTTGTTGTTATATTTATTTATGATGTGTTTATTAAAATCAAAGAAGCGATAACCATACATTACTAACCTCTACAGATGCCTGAACAATACATTTGTTTATATTAGACTGTATTAAAGGACTGAGGACTCCTTAATTTATCCTTTAGAGGATATCGGTTCTTTCATCATAATTTTTGGGTTGTTAAAATCTATTCTGTGCCCTGTGTTCATGAATGCTGACAAATCTTATTTTTCATTATAGTGACGAAATACCCTATTCTAGTGACAAAATACCCTAAGACTTTTTTGAAGAAATAAAAAAATAAATATAACAACTGTAAATAGTTACTTGTAGAATGTCTTGAAAACTATTACTCCCAGAACCTATTATTAAAATTAACTAGGAAAATATTCAGTGTTATTGATTATTGTATTTTTACACTTTTGGGTATTAATTTATTTTTATAATAATTATTTTCAGCTTTAGTAATAATTTCCAGTTGGGTAACAAAGGAGTAAGCAATTCTCAAATATTATTTACCGCTCTTAAAAATATTACAAATATTTGAATTTAGTTTTATTTACTTGGCTTGTTTATTACGTTGAAAAGCCCGTTTAAAAGTACATTCAAACACTGTAAACTGACGGCTATTATTATATTTACGAAACATAAAACTGAAAAATATTGAAAATTTTCACGGCTACGTCAGCTACGTCAGCAGTCAGTGGTGTAAACCCGTTCCTAATTATTTGTAACAATGCAGATTTATTTATAAAATAATGTCGTGAAACGCTCCGAAGCTCCAATCGTACCGAGCAGTTCTAATTTTATTTTTGTGGCGAACCGCTGTAACTTTTCGACTTTTTTTGTCGCGAAGTGTCGCGTAAGAATTTCCAGTTCTAATTGGTTCGTTATAATCTAGTAATAGTTTTCTAAATGGCGAACAATTAACAAACCCTTAAACTAGTACGTTATACGAATATGTCAATGTTTTAGAGACAATTCTGAAGTATATCAACTCAGCGTTGATATACTAAAAAAAAATAAGATTTGTTAATTAAGTGTACCGGGTTAGTGAAGAATTATTGTTTCTTTTCGGTAATAAATATGTGTAGTGGTTGGTTATCCAAAGGTTTATTAGGAAAATGTTATAGTATAAACTCTTAGTGGTTTGTGATGTGCTAAACAAAGGATAAAAATATTTAATGGCATATCTACACTCCACGACAAGTCGGGGTTTATCTTCATGTGTCCTCAGAAGGTAGGAAAGGTAATTATATTTTTCTTTGATTAAACATTAGTTGATTTTTCTATTAATTACTAATCGTTACTTTTAGGGTTAAAAGATTTTACTTATTATTGTGTATGTGTCGACTTAACAAATATTTTATATATTAAAATTGTTTATCATGCTATTGTTGAAAGTAATATACGATACTGTATAATATTTTATGAAAATAGCATTGACATTTAGAGACTGTTTATAATCCAAAAAAGAGCTTTACGTACGATACTTAACATGAAATTTCGGGATTCTTGTAATCTTGTAGAAGGAAATTCAAAAACCTATAATCTTCTGACTGTCAGTGCAATTTTCATTCAGGAATGCTCTTTGTTTTTCTTTAAAAACCGGATACTTTTCGACAAAACAAACCCCAAGTAACATATACAAGGACAGTAAATTATAGTTACCTATACATAGATTATCTATGACTGAAGGTGGAGCCCATTATAATTGTATCAAAATCTTCAATGGTTTAGCAAAAATTATATTAAGTTAATCACAGATATAGGCCAGTTTAAACAGCCTTTATATAAATATCTAATTGAATTAGAACCATATAATTTCAAACTCTTCTAAATAAGTAATGGTGCTATTTCTTATTGTTCTTGCTTCTTTTCTCTTTTGAAGTTCCTATAATATTTATTATGTTATGTTTTAATAGATATTTGCATTTTTAATTCAATATTTTAGGGCTCTTGTCTCAACATCATCATTCAATTAAGTTGGTTTATGTTGTTTGATGTGAAACTTAAGTTATCTTTACTTTTTTCTTTACTTGTGTTTATGCTTGTGTTCATATTAATTTTCTTATGACTGATTACTTAACAATTTGATATTATTTTCATTAAAAATCTCATTTTTTTTATCCATTTTACTTTGAATAATCATTCCTTGCTTTGTAATTGATGAACTGCACCACCATTGAGAACAAAAATTAGTCACTACCGAAAATATCGAAAAAACCGGCAAATCCCGGTTCCGAAAAACAACTCCGGTTCCGGAAACCCTAGTTAGTATAATAGAATTACGAGATATAAAAATAGTTTTCAAAAATGTAATAACTGGGCTTTTAAAATAAAAAAGATACTACCACTTTTCAAACGATGCTGCAACACTAATAGCCTAAGAGCTGACGACATATTTAGAGAACATATTTTAGGCAAGCTAGAATAACTAAAAATGTATAGTTTATTAACTGGTGAACCCAGAATCCTAAGTCGGGCTGGGGGGTTGGGGGTATTTCGCTACTGCGCAACTCATAACATTTGCAAAAAAATAAATCCAAAAAACATTCTTTAGGCAACTTGAAATTTGTTTATTCTTAAATTTTAGCATCTATTTAACCTAGAAATAAGTATGCCAGACTTTTTTTCGTGTTTAAAGTGTAACCCGACCATTCCAAATATGTTTAATTATTATACCTGGAAAACATACTTTAGGCATTCTAAAATTTTTACAGCGTGTTTATTAGATGATATTAAAAAATATGTGTTAATTGCCAGACAAATTCAATGGGATTTAATACTTGCCTGGCGCGAATAAAGATTTTAAATGAGCGCGATAAGAAAGTCTTACGAGTATCTATAAGCGCGAGAAAGATAGTTTATTGAGACCCGTCGGCAGCCGATGCGGCTGACGTAACAGCATTTTGGAGTCGTAAAAATTAAAAAAAAAACTAATATTGAATAAATAAAAAGAAAACATTTTTTAATAAAAATGTATGATTGAAATCCTTTCAATAAGAAGACTTTTTAATTTAAGATCTCAAAGAATAAAAAGACGAGTAATTATTTAAAAATTAGCATAATATAAAGTATATTTTTTTCAAAAGTCACGAAAGTATAATTATTATTATACTTTTGTGACATATTATATTATTATTAATTTTTGCGACCTGATTGACAATATAAAAAAGTCATTTTAACGCCTAAGCATAAAAGTAAAGAACTTTTACTTACTTTTGAATCTATTTAGAAAGATTAACAATGGTACTTTAATAAAGTTCCAGAATACTTATTTTTTTAGCACTGTACATGGTAGGTACTCTCTTGTCGGGAATACGTTTTCTGGTAAAACCACTTCTTTAAATTCTAAACCATGTTGTTGGTGCACTTTTAAAAATTCTTTGCATTTTTGTAGTCTGCCTTCATCAAAAACAATAACTTTGTCACTAGTAACTTTTTTACAAACTACACAACTTAAATGCTTTTTATCCATTGTGATTTAGTAGTTAGTAGCGAAATTAGTAGTTACAAAAATATTTATTTGCAGTAATTATTCTAAACTATCACTATGCACATCAATATTTCGTCCCATTGCTGCCAAAAGTCACTAACTTACTTTTTATTACTTCCGAGAAAAATGCGTCTAAAGATGAATTGCATTGCATAAAGATGTTATAGTTAGTAACTATTCGGTATTAAAATAAAACATAAATAGCCAGAAATCGTAGTTAATGACTTTTGTAATCGATTCTCCGCTTTAAAACATGATTGAATCTGGTTGTTCGGAAAAATGTCATGTCAGTTAGTGACTTTTGGCAGCAATATGACGATTTAATTTATAAATACATATTTGTACATGGTAACTTAATTCCAACAAAATAATCTCTGAATTAAAAGCCTGCCAATAATTGAAATGAAACCGAAAAAAAAAATTGTTTTTATGAAAATTTGAAGTACTCCAAAATACTGTTACGTCAGCCGCATCGGCTGCCGACGGGTCAATAAGATGCTCATAAGACGTTTTTGTCGCGCTCATTTAAAATCTTTATTCGCGTCAGGCAAGTATTAAAACCCGTTGAATTCGTCTGGCAATTAACACATATTTTTTAATATCATCTAACAAACACGCTGTAAAAATTTTAGAGTGCCTAAAGTATGTTTTCCAGATATAATAATTAAACATATTTGGAATGGTCCCCAATGGCCCATTTAAGAATCATCTTAAAAAATAAATAAAAACTAAACAATCACGAACTTGTTTAGAAATAAATTTAAAGTACATACCTTGTTTAACAATATCCATAGTGGCTTTCAATTAAGTACGTACCCGTTTAACTCCATAATATACAGAACTACTATGAATGTTATTCTTTTCACTGATGAGATAATGATCGCAAAATTTATTTTTAGTGAAAATATTTGCTAACAAAAACGCTGTTTATGAAAAATAATATACAGAATGGTTGAACATTGCTATAAGTATAAAATTATATATTCAGATATTAGTAAATTTTACCTTATTTTTTGATTTTTGTCCATGGGACGAAGCACTGTGCATCGCCGTGAATTACTAAATTTTCAGTAGACTATAAATTTTTAATTTTAATTTTTCTTTATACACTTGTTCAATTAACAGAGGTATTTACATTTTTGTTTATCGCATTGGGTCAATCTAAGCTGGCAAAAATTTAGAAACATCGCATACTTGGCGACGTTCCCCTTTTTGGCAGACGTTGTATATTTTAAAATATTCAAGGTTCAAGTCTCTTAGAATTGTATCAGTGCATTAGATCGTTTGTATAGAAAAGGTGACTAAGTATTTTCAAGTGGTTTAAAAAACCTTACTAGTGTTTCAGTTTTCCGACTTCCTGTGTTATTTTAATTTTAAAATAAAATGTAAAAAATACAATTAATTTAAAGAATTGTTACGATTATCAGCTATTGTTTTTATATCTAAAATTATGCGAAAAAAACCATGTATGTATCTAAAGTAGCATTAAAATATTAGTTCTAGTGTTCTTTTTGTTGTTTGTAGTATATATCAACTGCAGTATATGTATTATTATATTGTTAAAATTAGTATTATGATCTCTTGTATTTCATTTAATATTTTGATTTGTCGACTATTTTATTTTGGAACGGAGTTTATTTATGCCGTAGGCACAGATTATGTATTAAACATCCTCTACACTATCCCCGAAATGTTGTACAAAATATTTTTGGAAATATTTCGTGAAACATTTCGCAAAACATTTCTGGAAATACTTTCAGAAGTAACTCAAATATAAAACCGTGTTCTAAAAATTAGTTTCCACGTTTCCTGAAATAGATCGAGACGCGCCGTGATTGGTTTTTGGTTTTTATTGTTAATCTAGGTTATATATTTTATTCTGTAAACTTTGGTTGGAGTTTTAATCAATGCTGAAACAGAATCCGCCTTAAGCAGGTCTGAGTGTAACTAATAACCTGTTTGATCACAACTCGTTCATGCTAATAACTGTATAAAAAACAAGCAAATAAAAATGACATTTGCAAATTACAGGATTATAAAAGGTGAGAAACAGCGTTGATGAGACTTGGGTGACTATGAAGTGCAGAAATATAATTATGAGGGCCAACTTTATAATATTAAATGATACTATTGTAAAATTGATTAACTTGATCTCCAAAAGATGGACACTCAAAAAGAGTATGATTAATAGACCCCTCCATCCCAGTCACAGTAACTATTGTCTGTATCAATTATTCTATAAACATGAACTGGGTTAAGACAATTACCACTTCTTAATCTAATAAATGTTGTTATTTTCCTTTTTGACATTGCAGGAAAATCCTTAAATGAACTCAAACTTTCCTGAAATACAGCAAAGTCATCTTTTTCTACTGAATTATCTCAAGTTATTGGGGTTGAAGCAATTCTTGTGGGATCCGCGACAAGATAATATCTCTGTAAGAAATTCTTTTACTATTATTTTGGGGTGGAGATAAAGATCTTATACCTCTTTTTGAACTGAATTCTTACTAATCTGGGAATATCGGCCTGCAAAGAATTTGGAAATGGTGATCCAATAATAAGTTATCTCTGATTTCTTTGGAATTTTCTTTAGGAAACATTTTATTAGCTTCATAGTAGAAATTATTATATTTAGACATATCATCATTTATATAACATTGTCTTTTAAATTCTTCACAATCTCTACTTATTGGAGAATGCCCTCCAGTACAATTAATAAAAACAGCCTTAACTAATTGCTTATCACATTGATTTGTTTCAAGGGGATCACCACACTTCATGCACCTAGCAGGACCTCGACATTGGCTTACCCTATACGCTGGCGGTCATTTAGCCAATTTATAAACTAAAGTAATCTAACTCGTATTAAAAAAAATAAATAAAAACATTTTAAAACCTATGACGTCATTTTTTTTTCAAAATTCCAGACAAATTACTAGCTGATTTGGCAACCATGTATTAATCCACAATGTTTTTCAAAATTTAACCTTCACTACTGACAGCATATCCGCTTTAATGTAAGCTACCGATGTCTAAATAAAACAGTTCTTTATAGTTTTTTGAAGACATTTTGAATTAAAAGCTTAATTAAAGGATTGTAAAATGGATGTGTTATGAGTATCCATAATCAGTATACCTATTGTTTTTACCCCACCCAGCAACCCTGTCTCGCAAGTTTGTTTGGTTAAAAAAATACTTAAAAAACACAATTTCTCTCCTCCGCCGCTATATTTTTATTCCTTAGGACAATAGAATGAGAGTATATAATTTTTTTTTCCATATAATCCAAAAATAGCCGAAAACCTTATATGCAATTATTACCATTTAAATAATTTATATAGCCATAAAATTAAATCAAAATTTATATTAATATTATGTATATATTAACATATAAAAAATAATACAGATAATAATAGTAGAATAAAGAGTAAAATTGTTCAAAATCAAATTGGTAATAAATTTTCTTCCAAAAGAATCTTCTGTTCCATCCTGTTCCTTCTGTTCCTTCTTAATTTTGGTTGTATCCCTGTATTGATACATTTTTTCTTTTTTTCCTTTGATTTTTAATTTTTTTTATTAGATGTGGACAATTTACTATATTTGACTTCTATAACCCAACTATTCTCCCATTTCACTAAAAATTGAGTTTGACCTTTTATTACTTGCTGGTTTACTAGTTCTTCTACTGCGTATTACATTTTCCATGTTGTGTTTACTATTGAATTTATTGACAAACAAAGAATATACCTCTGACAAATTAGATGACAGAAAAGGTAGATGATAACCATGATACAAAGAAAAGCAGGTATGATATTGCGCAGGTTGGTCGCTACGTGACGGGCTTATGCCGGGACCACACCAAATTGTGTAAAGCTGGCGGCTTGTGGCGCCGCGCCGGCCAAAATCGGCGGGTCGGGTTGCTGAAGTTATTATAAAGATGGGGCAACCAAAAGCCAGCGACACGACTCGCGCTACTCGAAATTCTTTCGGTCATATGTCGGTAAAAATAAGGATATAATTGGTTATAACTCAAGAAAGAGGGACACAAAAGATCTATAAGGTCGTGGTGATTAACTTCCCCTCGTAATACAATCTACAAATAAGGTACAATGAGAAATAAAGCTTATACAGTGTGACCCACTCGAGACCGGGCACCCTCCATAAAATCTGTGTTTATAGTCCGATTTTGATGATTTTTTTTTCAAATATAAAGTTTCAAAAAATGTACTTTAGGGCTCAATGTCATGTTATTTCACAAAAAACAAGGTCTACTTAATAAAGTTTTTGTGGTGAAAAATTTGCAAAATCATATTAGCGATTTTTTTTCAAAAAATTTGAGTACACCCTACATTCGGCATCCCCCAAAACAGTTCTGTACCAAATTTCGTTTAAAAATATTAATTATTAATAATTCTGCAGTTAAATTAAATAATTCCCTATTTTTGCCAATTTAACGATGAGTTATCAAGTAACCCTTGAAAAAAACAATCCACGACAACGAGTTTTATTACAAACAATGATAAAAATACTACAAGCAACACAATAACCGAATAATAAGTTAAACATATTCAAATAATTCTAGTTGCTTCTACCAGCCCTCCATTCAGTTCAATACATTTGTCGCATCTTTTTCTTAGATTAACAGTTACATTCCTAAGCTGCTGTGGTGTAATATTTGCAGAAGCCTCTGTAATTCTAATACGTAATTCATCTACAGATTGAGGTCTAGACTTGTAAACTTGTTGCTTTAAGAAACCCCAAAGAAAGAAATCAAGGGGTGTTAGGTCCGGGGATCTCTGTGGCCACCAATTAGCGGGCTATTTCGACCTATCCACTTATTTTCAAAATTTTCATTTAACCATTCCCTGACAACTGCCGCGTTATGCACAGGTGATCCGTCCAATTGAAATTTTAAATTCAAACGGGTTTGGCATGGTAAATTATGTATTGCATCCCAAAAGTCATTAATCAGAAAATTCAAAAACGTTGGACTATTCAAATTTCTCTCAAAAAAATATGGACCAATGATTCTATCATCAAGTATGCCACACCACACATTTAATTTCTGAGAATACTGTCTTCTTGTATTGATCACCCATTCAGGGTTTTCGACTGCCCAGAATCGCGAATTTTGAGAGGATACTACTCCGTTTGTACTAAATGTTGCCTCATCACTAAATAAAATTTCTTTTAAGAAATTTCTATTATTTAAATACTCTGCTTGAGCCCATAAGCAGAATTCTAATCGTCTAACATCATCTCCGTTTTCCAAAGTGTGTAAAATCTTTGGTTTAAAGGGTTTAACTTTATTAGTTCGCAAACATCTCCTAATATTTTCCCTTGGTATATCCAAATCAACACTGGCGCCTCTAATGCTTGCACGAGGATTGTTACGAAAATATTCTAATATTTCCTCATTCCGCCTATTTATTCGATGTTCCGGCCTTCTGTTTTTTAGTAAGTATTTTGACACACAACCAGTTTCATTAAAAACTCTATTTATTCGTTGAACCGTGCTTCTACTTACTGCAGGTCTGTCGGGATGTCTGTTGTTAAATTCTCTGGCAGCTTCTCCTGCTTGAAGATAGTTATCACCCACTAAACGAATAATTTCAATTTTATCCCTAATATTTAATTGTTCCATAATGCAAATAATATTTCTTGATACAACACTTTTCTGCGTGCTATTAAATTAATATTCAATTCTACGCTGCAAGAATTGACAGCTAATAAAACCCATTGTTGTGGATTGTTTTTTTCAAGGGTTACGTGATAACTCATCGTTAAATTGGCAAAAATAGGGAATTATTTAATTTAACTGCAGAATTATTAATAATTAATATTTTTAAACGAAATTTGGTACAGAACTGTTTTGGGGATGCCGAATGTAGGGGTGTACTCAAATTTTTTGAAAAAAATCGCTAATATGATTTTGCAAATTTTTCACCACAAAAACTTTATTAAGTAGGCCTTGTTTTTTGTGAAATAACATGACATTGAGCCCTAAAGTACATTTTTTGAAACTTTATATTTGAAAAAAAAATCATCAAAATCGGACTATAAACACAGATTTTATGGAGGGTGCCCGGTCTTGAGTGGGTCACACTGTATATAATATTTACATAAAATAATAATTTTTTTAAAGATAATTAATAACAAATGTTACTTTCCTTCTTCAGTTTGAAAATATATTACAAATTTATAAAATTTATTTTTCCGTTAATTTAAAGTTGATTGATATTTAAATTTAATATGCATGGCGTTATTCAGCACATCCGACAAAAATAAGTTAATTTTTATTATGGTAATTTATCGCTCTCGACTCTGGAATATCTTAAATGTTCCGTTAAAAAATAAAATCGAGCAAAACCTTCAGTATTGTGCATATTTTTCATGCATTGAGAGAACCACTCTCAATCGAATTGAAATTCTAAAAATTAATTGGCATAACAAATAACTGCGTACAACATAATTAAGTAAATTGATTTTGGGATTTAAGATGAACGGAATTTATAAGTAGGTAATTAAGCTAACATTAAAATTACTTAACATTTATAAATTAATTAAAATATTAAACGTAGGATTAAAAATGTCTATATGTGCCTCTGTGGCAGATTCATCTTTTCAAAAAAGTCCTCTGGGTATTTCGCTATTTCGCCACTTGCATTGTAAGAAAATCTACAAAATAAAATAACTATTTTTTGTAAACATCGTTGCATTAATCCAACAGAGACCAACTTGTCAGGGGTATTTTACTAATAAAATGAACTATTCCGACCTCGGAATGAAAGGAACTAGTTCCTGGTTTCTCAAAGAACTAGTTCCTCAGGACCTATTCCGGGATCGAGACTGTGACCGATATAGAATAATATGCGACGGTGACGGATCGGCTAGCGCGCGCGTAGCCCAATGGTAGGCAGGAGTGGGGAGTGCCAGCCGTACGTTATCGGATCCGGACCTAGAGGAACGAAACCACAGAATAGTTCCTTGTAATAAATCGGTTCCATTTTCGTAGCGCCATCTCTGGGCGGGTGCGGGGCCGGGGGGAATTGTAAAATACACTTTTTTATTTTAATTATTTTTATTCGCTATTTGCAATTTTATTTTTAAAACATATTATGTGAAACAATCACATAATATGTCTTAAAAATAAAATTACAAACGGAAACAAAAGGAAATAAATAATCTGAAACTCTATACAAAGTTTATTGATAAAAAAGTTATGCTATGCAAATTGATATATTAAGTATAACCTCTTTGGTATAACATTGTTAAACAAACATTAACACATCATAACATATCAGATCATAGAACTAAAAAAAGTATTATTACATAAAAACAGGTGATACAATACTTCAAAATTAATTTTAACATAATATCAAAATCAAACTGCAAACACAACCACACTTATCACAACAGAAATTAACGCCCACTTCCATGGCAAATGTCCAAGAAAGACTGATCATTCTGATTGGTCCTGGTCGGGTCGTAGCTCACGTCTTATTGTCGGTAAGCAAAATCCCTGTACAAAAATTTTGACGATCAGCGCCATCACCCGTCATAATTGGGAAACTTTTTTTTTGGTGGAACCATTTTTAATATTTCACTTACATGGCCCTGAACTAAACAAAATAGACTAGTTTACGTACGAACGGATTGGGCCAGCGCGATCGATGGTAGGCAGGAGTGGGGAGTGCCAGCCGTATGCCGTATGTTATCGGATCCGGATCTAAAGGAACTAGAGGAACTAAATAAAAGACTAGTTTACGTATGGATCAGCCATAGCGATTGATGCTAGACAGGCGTGGGGAGTGCCAGCCGTATTTTATCGAATCCGGACATAGAGGAGCTATTAAAAGACTAGTTCACGGGAATCTCTTCAGTCGGCAGATCCGAGATATAATACAAGGCGACGACGATGGATTCGGCCTTGTCTATTGCTACAGCCGGCGCGGCGTAATTACCACAGAAAATTGTCGTGTATACTGTTTTTGATTTTTAGTTTGTTTTTTAAATATTTTATGGGAATGTTTCAATTTAGGTCCCTAAAATTAAGAAATATCTTATAAAACGAAGTAGATATTCTGAATTTTTAGACAAAAACAAAAAGCTTGAAGTGAGGAAAAATGCAATTTTTCGTAAAATATTTGTAATATTTGTTCCAATTGATTTATGATATAGTTTTTTAAATTCTGATTTGAGTTTTTTTATTTTTTTTATCTGCAATAAAACTTACCTATATGTTTTTAACATACACAATTACACGTCTCGTTATATCTCCGTACATTATAAAAATTATACATATCATCCTGTGAATAGTTCTGACTGACAACGAAACGCATTAGCAAGCAAGGGGGATGTCAATGTTAGTCGGGAACTATTGTGAACTAAAGACCTAGTTCAAGGAACTATTCCTCGGAACTAGAACTAAGGAACTAGAATTCCCACCTCTAGAGTGTATACTTGGGGCTGGCTCTCCTCTTGCCTCGCTGCCTCTCGCCTCGTCTTGGGAGCGCTCGATCTAGAGACGGTCTCCAGCACGAGTCAAAGGAGACGAGAGCCACAGAGCAATTAAATAAAAGAGAGACAATAGATTCTATATTCTATAAACCGCCTTAAATGGTCACTTTCCGGGCCGTTTAAGAAAGAAAAACACCTCTATTAAAAGCTATGCACGAGATTTTTATTCAATTTGATGGAGTCTTCAAATTCAAATATATGATTGCCAACCTAATATAAACATTCATTAGTTTCTATAAGTTTCTATAGTTTATTTTAATAATTCAGAAGCGATCAAACAAAACGAATCCATTTTGAGATATTAGCAAAAAACATGTCGTTATTGGTATAAACGTGTCGTTATTGCGTCTTTTAAACAAAGAAAATTATAATGTACATGAAAGTTATTATGATACAGACTTTCTAGACACTGTTTTCGCTTTTTTGTACATCATTAACATAAGAATTATTACCTACTCTATTTACAAAATTATTGATTGATCTCTTTTATCCTTAGTTAAAAATATACTAGATTGTTTTAATATTATTAGGTAAAAAGCAAATATTTTACGTTTTTATGCAGCATTATAGTTTTTTTTAATTTTAATACACCTCACCTCGGCAACATGAAGTCGAAAATACAGTTTGTATCGATCCTTGACAGTTACGTCATCATTTTCGAAGTTATATTGGTTTTCATGTTTTTTTTTCATGACAAACAAGGACAATAGAATCACCGTCTAAAGATATTCTAATCTCTAGACGGTGATAGAATGACAATCTGTGACGTAACAGCCAAGGATCAAAAAACAAAGCGTGGATGAGTATGCTTCTATAAAATACCAAAAATACAATGAAAACAAAAATAATCACAGTCGGATTTATCTTTTTCTGTTTGAAACTAATATAATATGCAATTTGATTTTGTGGATTTCACTGTTTTTTTTATTTTCTCGACTTTCAGGTCGGTTTCAAATTGGATTTAAGAAAAATGTTTGCCCAAATTTTCTCTAAAGTGTTATTAAATTTATCTCGTTCAGTGCCTGATTGTTTTTATTTTTACAAAATTATTCTTAAAAATTAAAAATTATTTCTTTATTTATGTACTGCAAAATTTTATTGGTGTGTTTTTGCGCGATGTCTCGGGGCGCCTCGCTGGAGTTCGCATTTTTTGTGGCGCCTCGGGTCCCCTCGGCGAGTGTGTACTCCCAGCATTAAAGTTTCGGGAAGAATATCTCTTTCCGTCATCGGAGGCAAAAAAAACACAAAAAACAAATAAAAATATCTAAATGCAACTATTCAAAAACACCTTAGTTTTTTTCAATAGATACGTCTATTAAAAACCGTTGACGTTCTGTTAAAATGACACTATTTGACATTATATCAAAATCACATTATATCAAGTTAAACTTCAGAATTAACACTACCTGATAACAATTACTTAATGAGGTAAAATTCAAAAGCCTCAAACTTTCTGCGTAATATGATGATGTTTTTTATTTGTTTTTAATTTTTACTTATGTTATGTTTATTTATTATAAACGATATATATAAAAAAGGAAGCGATAGCCGAACGAACGATAGCCGGAAGCGATAGCCATACGAACCTCTACAGATGCCTCAGCAATACATTTTTTATTTATATTAGACTGTATTAAAAAGCTTCTTTTATTCTTTTTATACGTAGGATAATCTCATTAAAATCTAAAATCTTGTACCTCTCTTATACCCTGCTGGCAAGCGAAACTTTGGGTCGGCGTTTACATGTATAGGAGTGAATCGCTATGGCAATCTAGTAGGTCGGGGAGAGCAAAAATATGAAGTATTTATTACCTACCTGCAACCTAACCACTTAATCTGACGCTAGATTCCATGCACTTGGGAAACCGGCAACACTGTATGCCGCTTTTGATTTTGTCTCTCTGTCTGTCAATCGGTCATTTATATTATTCTCTTTTATACTCATTAAAATCCCGACCAAATAAACTGGATTACCAGCAGTGTATGAACATTTTAAAATATACCACAATCTCAGAACTTAACATATACTTAGGTTAGATAAATCTTTATCATATTTGTAAATTTCTATAATTTCATAATAGAATACTAAAAACAAAAATATTTAAGTCGTTAGAAAATTTTAAATAAAAAAATTCAGATTAAATTTCAAAAAAATTGAATACAACTAACTCAAATTCTATTGACGGGGAATAAATATAATGCTTTTAGAGTACAAAATAAATTCATTTCAATCCAACTAACGCAAGATAGAAATATGTTTAGATTTGTAGAGTTAATTTATCGATTTATTCGCTAAAATAGATTTTATGATATTTACATTAAACCACGAAATCAAACTGACAGACATTTAGCTTTCACTAATTAAAAAAAAAAACGGGATAAATTTGTTTAACTGCAATTTTAAGCAGACTTTAAGTATCTTCGAGTTTATTAACACATTTTAGTTATAAACAGAGATTTTAAAAAATATATATCGAAATATAAATAAATAGTTTGCCTATTGGCTATTAAGCACAGGTCTAATAATCTGTGGAATGCTTTAAGCCCTTATGGGATACAAACCTCGGAAATCATTTACTGTGAACGAATTTTTATAAAACTTTTTGCATTGTATTGTTAATAAGATATACTACAAAGTTTACCCATTTAAATTCGTTGCTTTCACTTATGTATTTAAATAAACACACATATGCAAATGCATACATACAAGATGGCTCCACATTCTGGAAAAGCTCTGTGAATTTGCTATAAAATTCCGGTTTCAAAAATATCTTAATACCATAGAGTATATTAAGTGGTTTTTGAATTATGACCAAGTCCATGAGGACGTCAATCTAGACGTCCAGAAACCTTCGTATGATAACTTCTAATCGAGACGATCGACTTATTGTAAGTTTATCGCTAAGAAACCGCCGTTTGCCAGCTTTTCAAATTGATAATGAATTGCACTTAACCCTCAACTGGCATGGTGGGGTCCAGCGGGCCCTAAGCGCTATATAAACCTCTGTAAAATGTTTACGTTTAAGAATTAGGCCCCGCCGCGTCATTTACCTTTAAGTTAGAGTACCAATATGCAACTGTTAAAGGCCCACTTGATTTTATCAAGTATTGTTCCTACCTACCAGCGGGGAATAAAGTTTCATTGGGGTCTGTTTAGCACCACCACGTCAAGAATGTTTCATTATTAGGATGGTGGGTAGTCTAAAAAGTGTGCCTCACTGGGACGATGATTTTGAGGAAGCATTAATTCAGTGATTTGATGAACTTAAAGAGGCTTAAGTGAGATGAAGAGGATCGAGACATTGATTTTTCTCGGAAGAGTAACCATAACTCCGATTCTGAATCTCTTACTTATAGAAGAGAGAAAACTGAATAATCAATACTAGAAAAGAAAGAGATGTGGTATATGGCAACCATATGTCAATGAAGAAATGACAAAAAAACAAAAAATCTCATGAATGAAATGTGCACGATCCATGTGCGGCAAATGCAGATCCTATATTAGCATGAACTGTATTTGAAAAAGTTATGTACATTCATTTGCAGTTTTGTTAAAAATAATTTATGTTTATTACTTTAGCTTCACATTTCAGTTGTTTGTACTTTTAATAATAGGTAAAATCATAAAATATATATGTTTTTAATTTCTATGGGTTTCTTAGCCATGTTATACTATTTCTGTTGTCAAAAATTCCTAAAAAATGCGTTTTACTTTATTTTTGTGTCCGTTCTTATTATTTGTTGAAAATTAATGAAACTATTTGTTCACAAGTTTGAATATATTGTAAACAATGTTAAAATAACAAGCTTTTTATAAAATCTCTTCATCATGTATTTTTAACTAAGAAAATAAATTGGGGTCCGTGGGACCCCAGCACGCCATCAGAGTTGCGAAAATTCACCACGCCAGTTGAGGGTCAATTAAAACGGCCCATTAAAACAAAATATATTAACCTTTAAAATACATCAACATTTTAAGGTGCCCATTTTTCGTGCCTGTGCACGTATTTCAAAAACTATACATTTTAGTCATATACTTTTCTAATAAAACAAACCTTCATTTTTTTACTAGAATCCAAAAATCGATTAATTGGTTTGATTACAAAAAACATAACTTTGAGGTGTAACTTTTTTTGGGGACACCCTGTAGAACTCTTATAATTTTAGAAAATGCATTAAATTGACTTACATAAGCTCACAAAATTTCACTTCAATACAATCTTTTGTTCTCCTTGCAAAAACCGTGTCGTATATAACGCGCCACCCTGTATAATTCGATTTCAATCAAAATTTCAATGATTAGAATATAAGCAGAATAGGTATTATATAGCTTATGCATTAGAGTTATTTATTTGAAAAAATTTACTTAGAAAAAGAATTAAAAAAATCAAAACATTAAGAAGGGAATAATTAAGAATTTACTAAAATTACTAAAATAAAAAATTAAAAGCAACGAAAAAAAAATGGGTAAATATTTTAGTATTCTATCTATAAAACACAATACAGAAGGTTTGACATTAATACATTCACAGTAATTGAATTCCGAGGTAAAAGTCTCTGGGTACTCCACATATAAGATTTATTTAAGTATACATGAAATGCATGCATAAAAAATTTTCAATGAAATTGGAAAAATTTACTATATCTCCTCAAATATTCGATGATATCAGATATCACCTACTGTAAAAAAAGAAAAATTCTCGAGCCCCGGCACTATTTCTGATTCCTGGTATATCCAAATATAGCTCACGTTTTCTCCTACCATCCACCATTTCGGGGAAGGCCCTTTGTCTTGATGACACCGTTCTTCGTGTTTTATAGAGAATTTTCAAATATAAAAGATCAGAGTTATTTTACGCCGAACCAAAGAGGATTCAAATAATACCATCAGTTATAAAAGTGTTTACATTGATTCTTTGCCAAAAAATCCAGCAGAGTTTTCATGCCAAAGGAAACCAATTTGTTTTCCGGGTTTTCTTTTTAACTCGTTTCATGTCGACTTCTAATAAGATGAATGCTGCACAATTTTAGTGCATTTTTGTTGTTTGCTCTTTTTACAAAGTAAATCTTACTTTCTTTTAATTTACGAACTCTAACTATTTTTTATAAATTATATATTATTTACAAAATTAAGGTATTGATTGGATAAATAATCTACAGTGTGTCCCAATATTCCGTGGACATAGAACTACTACGTATTTTTGGAATCAATTGGAAACAATTTACCTCTATACAAGAATGTTTAGTTTGTCCGCTAGAGGACATCGAACTTTAAAAAAATACCTTTTTTAAGATATTTTAAGAACCATTATTTCGAATTGAATAATATTTTCGGTGACTATGTTTTGCTAAGTCGTTGCGGATAAAGAATGTTTGTTGAATGACAAAAAAAGTCAAATCAAGGTTTGTAAATAAAAATATCTCGCAACTACTTTATACAGGGTGTCCCAATATTCCGTGGACACAGAACTACTACGTATTTTTGGAATCAAAATAAGTTCATTGGAAACAATTTACCTCTATACAAAAGTGCTTTGTTTCTCCGCCAGAGGGCATCAAACTGTAAAAAATAAACACCTTTTTTAATATATTTTAAGAACCGTTATTCCGATTTGAATGAGATTTTGGGTGACTATGTTTTGCTAATTGCTTTAACATTTGACTTTCACAAAAATCAAGAAATAGTACGGGAAGGGTGAAAACTACCCCCACCCCTACATAAATTTTAGTGTAAATATTTTCTTTTTTAGTGTAAAACTCCACCGACTATAAAATAGTCCCTCTAGTATTTGATACATTTTTTGTCTCTTGTAAAAAACGCCACATTGTGCATCGCATAGTTTATGAGAAAAAAAAATTAGGGAATTTATTTTTTTAAGCAGGTCTACAAAATATACAGGGAGTTTCAATATTCCGTGGACATAGAAGAACTGCGAATTTTTTGAATCAAAATAACTTAATTGCAGATAATTTACCTTTATACCAAAAATGCTTCGTTTGTCCGTTAGAGGGCATCAATAAAAAATAAAAATTAATTTTTAATTAATTTAAAACTTATTAATTTTTTTAAGCTTTTTAAGAAGCTTATTGTTAAATATAATTGGTGATACTAACATAACCTTCCAAACGTTTAGCTAACTAGATTATTAGAGCATAATAGAATTTATGCGCCTCCATATAACTTGATGTGACAAAAACGCGTAAGACGTCTAAACGAAATTGACATAAATTTTTTTTTTATCGTATTATGGTAGTTAATATGTGTGCAATCGTGTGATGCAATAAATATGTAATTGCTGTTTTGTTTATTAACAAAAGCAAGAGATTAGATGAGTAAAATGTTCATAATAATTCCACCAATGCGATAAAATATATCGTGCTCATATTTAAGGTAGGAATTTTAAACAGCATCCTGTATACTTTTTTTATAAATATTTTCATAAAACTTACATTTAGTGGCGTAGAGGTTTTAATTCCAAACCTCCAAAACTAAACCGATCACCGAACTATGAGCAAAAATATATTTTTTGATTTTCTATTTATCAAAATAAACAAGTTCTAGTTAAAAATAGGCTGATTTATGTTGGCGTAAAATTAAAGCAGTTTTAGTTTTAATTTAAAATGGTCGAAATTAATTTTAAATGTTGTTAAAGTTTTGGAAATGATGCAGACAAATCCGAACTCATTCTGTTTACAAGAAAATACAAGATACCCAAGTTCGCGCTACCAAAGCTGGAAGGGAAGACACTTGTACTTGCTAAGGAGACAAAATATTTAGGAATCATTCTGGACTCGAAGCTTTCCTGGAAAAGGAACACGGAGGAAAGGATGATAAAGGGAATAAATGCATTCTATGCATGTAAAAAACTATTTGGAAAGAGATGGGGTCTGCAACCGTACATTATACACTGGATGTACACTGCTATAGTTGGACCAATCATTCACTTATGGAGTACTAGTATGGTGGGAAGCGGTACTTAAAGAGACTAATGAAAAAGCCTCACAAAAGTACAGCGATTAGCAGCTCTAGGTACAACTGGAGCAAGGAACAACACAGCGCAAGCTGCGCTAGAAGCAATTCTGGACTTGCAATCAATCGACTGGCTCGTGAAGGATCTGGCCGCTAAGGGTAGACAACGACTACTGCAGAGAATGCGGAGAGGAAGAAGAAACCATAGAGCACCTGCTGTGCCACTGTCCGGCACTGGAATACCGACGCTTTAAAACTTTAGGGCAAGGTTTTTTGGAGGGACTAGAGGAAGCAGCAGAAGCCAACATCAGCGACATCGGGAACTTTGCAAAGAGCTGGAAGTGCTTTAACGCAAAGAAAGAATGAGAGGAAGGTTTGGTAAAACAATACAGGGGTATCGCAATGGGCCCAAGGCCTCCGAGTGAGGGATCAAATATGATCCCAAACCCCAGCAACCTAACCTAACTTAACCTTTGGAAATGATGTCTTCAAATATTAGCAAAATAAAAAATAGTCTAGTAATGGAAATAGTTCTAATTACTTGTAGGGGATTGTTTAACATAGTTTAAAGCTCTTTTACTTGAATTTTGGTCTAGCACTTCTTATATTTTACTCACTTATAAGGAGAAATCTGAGTTGTTTGGAGTGGTCAGAATTAAAATGGATTAAGTCCTATTTCATACAAATTTAAGTTAATCGTCTTTATACGTATACAGAATATTGTTTTTTTTCAGTAGAGAAATCATCAACTCACACTTTCTGAACTAAATTCGGTATTTGAATGAAAATTAGTATCTGGAGGTTTTTTAACATGAAAAATTTGATCTCGATGTCAATATGACTCCTACTTGTAGTTACTATTACTATTACTTAGGCGTAAGTTTCCCACAGAAGAGAATAAATTATAAAGGTACAATTTATTTGGCGCCAATAATTCAATATTCTAAATTTACAAATTTAAAGCTAGAGTATAACCTTTCACGAACTCCAACATAAAAATATTAGATAAAAATCAGTTAAAAATAATTATAATAATTAGCGAACATAAATCCTTGTCACGTCCCGTTGAAATGTTTAAACAGTGGACTTAAAATTCTTGGCAATAACGATCTTTCAAATGTGATTTTTCGTAATAGCTTGACATACCAAGGCGGACATGAATTTTTTGACAACGAAAATATGACTATTTTTTTATATTTGAGATAAATTTTTACTGAAAAAAGTAAATGTTCAACTAAATTTTTTATGTAATTACTAAATTTAAGTTTTTTTTTTGGATTTCTTGTTTTCATAATACCATACGATAAAAAAAAACGGCGTCAAAGATTGCTGGGAATGACAATCGCTGTTAATTTTGGCGAGGTAAAGCCCTAGACTTCATTACTTGCCCGATACTCTTCTTTATTTTTTAATGACGCTAATTGCCAGATGGCTATAGAAGGTTGTGATTATTTTTATATTGAGTAAAAATTATTTTTAAATTGTGTTAAACTACACAATTTAAAAATAATTCGAGAAAACATATTTTTTGGAAATAGATTTTTGTGTCTATAAAAATTCTATCTTTTATTTTAATCTTTCTATAATTAGTGTTAATTTTTGACAAGTTTTATGTTAATTTGTAGTAAATGATGTCTAGAGATTGACCTCGCCAAAATTATTATCGACTGTCATTCCCCACCCGTCTTTGACGCAGTTTTTTTCAGTTATACGGTACTATATGCAACTGCGAGAAATTTTATGTTGGCAAAACGACTGGATCTTTAAATGTTCGAATTAAAGAAAAAAAGTTTATTTAAAAAAGGAAATTTTTACTTCATATACTGTCTGAAATTTTAAGTGTGTTGTGATGAATAGACAATTTTTTGTATATGCAAGTTAGTTGCATTGGGAAACTAGTTTCCGGTTGTATTTTTTAATGCCAAAAAATATCTTTTTATTTTTTACATTTTACAAGACATATATATTTTTAATGATATATTGTGTACCTACCCCCTCCCAAACAAGTAAAAAGTTCTTCAAAATTAACAAAAAATATAATTTGAAATATTTTCTTTAACTAATGGCACCAAAACAAACTCTGAAATAAATCCAAAAACGTAAACTATTACTTACATTTATTATTTGGAAAAGGCATATTTCTTCGGTAACAAATTCGGGTATTTTCTTGCCAGTTAAGCAAGATATACACAATGAACGTTTTAGTTGGATCTGTACAATAAATCTCGTGTCATTTCAGAGAAAGCACCAAATTAAAGAACTTTATCTTTAAAATATTATCTTCTTGTCTCAAAAGTTTTGTTGAACATACTAATGTTTCTCTTCATACAGCTTTGAACAAGTTTTAAAATAATATTCTTATAACTAATTTTATATAACAACTTTGTTACTGTTATTTTTATAAAGAAAACTCAAATGTGATACTAAAACCTAAAAGTACCATTTAATACTAGGTACATAACGACAATTTGACTCGAAAAACCAAGAGTGTGTTAACAAATTATACGTAAAAAATACTTTTTTTCAAATATGTTAATGTGCCACCCTCGTCCATTTGAAAAAATTGAGTTATGATTAAAACTAAGATTTGGGCATCTTTTAACCGATCAAGAAATGTCACGAAAAACATTAGACGATCAAATCTATTTTTCCAAGGCTTCTTTAATAAAAGTTGACATATGATATGTTATTCTATTCAGAATGTCACTTTCTGTCAAATGAAGTAAAACCATATCATTTAAAATTCAAAAGTTGTAGTCATTTCTGTTGAAACGGGAAGTGACCAAAACTAATTCAATACGTCAATCAATCCTGATTTATGTCATATACAGGGTGGCGCACCTCATTCGCCTCGGTTAATTATACGAAAACGGAAAGATTTAAAAACAAAATATTTTATGGGTATATGTGGGGAGGTAATGTGCACAATTTAATATTATTTTGAAATATACAGGGTGTTTCAAAACTAAGATCCATACCAAAGTTATATTTTTTCTTATGGAACACCCGGTATTTTATTTCATTTTTGGATTCTTCGGCCCAAAAAAAGGTATTTATTATAAGGATAAAATAAAAACACTAAATCACCACAATACACCAAAACACTTTTACTTTTACACTGGACGCGCGTTTCGCTAACCATGTTAGCATCATCAGCAGATGATTATAAACTAAAGTACAATCTACAAGTTGAGCGTTTATATACTCGCCCAGTGGACACCGAGTGGGCGTGGCAAAATCTAGCCAACCGAGTCAGAGCCAACTGAGCGTAACAGTTAGATTTCCGCCACTAGAGTAGTAGGAACAAAGAAATTGGACCGTTGTAGTAGGAAAGGAATTGGACCGTTGTCCCTGTTCATACTATCTTTACATTTATTAATTCTGATGCTTTCATATGCATCTAATTGCCTGTAATTTGAGACTTGTTTAATTAATTTTACCATGCATCTACAAGTCATCGTAAAATAATTCAAAGACTACTTCTTCGTTTTTCTTGATAGAATAATAAACACATATTTAATAATTATTATTTATTAAACTATTGTAGGTAAATTAAATAAAAGCAAACTGATATAAATTTAAATAAGTCCATAAACTAATTTCGATTTTGAAAATAGCTACTAACTGTCACTAGAAACTTGCCATGACAACACTAGCCATCTTGATTACAATTTTAATAAAAAATCGCTTTTTATTCAAAATCTGAGCCAGGTAGGTATAGGAAACCCTAATATAGTTTGAAAGAGCATTTAAATCTGCTTCGACTTATGGAAAAAAACACATAGTGTTGCATTTGAAATAACGAAGTTTTTATGTAAAATAAATATTTAAAATAGACCAGCAATTTTTGATACCCCCATATACATTTAAGGAAGGAATAACATTTTTGTATAAAATTTATTTCTCTACCTTTAAACTCAGCACAACAACTAATTCTGAAAAGTAATGTACAGGGTGTTAATAATCTATTCTATTGTAGCATGCAAATTTAAATATCTTTCAATATCTCAAAAACCAAAAATTTTAAACATATTTAACCCTTATAATAAATACCTTTTTTTGGGCCCAAGAATCCAAAAATGAAATAAAATACTGGGTGTTCCATAAGAAAAAATATAACTTTAGTATTGATCTTAGTTCTGAGACACCCTGTACATTTCAAAATAATTCTAAATTGTGCAGATTACCTCCCCACATATACCCATAAAATATTTTGTTTCTACATCTTTCCGTTTTTGTATAATCAACCGAGGCGAATGAGGTGCGCCACCCTGTACATACATACCAAATCTCGTTTTTTTTAATCTGAAAAAATAGAAATACTTAAAGGAGTGAGCCACTTTTGAATAACACCCGGTATTCGGTATGCATGTACAAATATCAGTGTACTTATTAAGCTTTGCCTTATATGCATTTAATTATATGAATAGAGCGAGTTCAGGGTTATGTATAAATCATTTCTCTTTTCAAAATATGGAAAGCATGAGTATGTATTGATTTCCTAGAAAATGCAGTATAATAATTCTCTACTTTTTTACTAGACCGAAAAGTAAATGTAAACAAAAGTTTCGTTTATTAACTACTGATTTAAAACCAAGATTTTAAAAAACTTAAAATAATTTCTACTATTAGTAAAAATGACTCATTATAAGATGTAAGACGTCATGTAACTTATTTACAGAAAAAAACTATGGGACTATGTAAATAATTTGTGGGTATTTAGAAAACCAGTTTTAACCTTTGTATATAATAATAGAAGAAATATTACAACTAATGAAATTTAATAAAATTGTATTTCAGGATATTATGTACGTGTGAATTGAATTTGCTTCTTCATTTAATTAAACATACGCACCAAGAATTAACTTAAAGCAGAACTCTAAAAGAACCTGGAGAACTTGAACAAATTAGGCAAAGATGAAAAAGTTCGTCCATTCTGAGTGCCAGCTCCCGAAGTGTTAGAAAGTAATGAGAATGCATACGATCTAGCTAGAAAAGGAACGAACACTACACTGACTGGACCAGAACCGTTCTGCTTTCCAAGTGAAAACCAATATAAAGCAGAACTATATTTTCTAGGTTTTCTTTCTTGTAAATTTAATCTACCACCTATGTTGCCATATTATCAAGAAACTATGTTTTTAACTATAAACTAAAAAAAAATTCAATTTTTTTTTAAATTTTTAAAATTTCAATTTTTTTTCGCGAAAAAAACCTCATAATAGTGTTTCTGGGTCGAAATATACCACCCCTAAAAATATTTGCACTTATTTAAGACTCACTCTGTATAGCTGTAATTATTTATATGCTGAAACGGCTTAAATACAACTTATTAAATAATTTGCATTGGATTCAAACTACAATTTTTCTACTATTAAAAAATAATCGTTTTTCCTATGCAATTTATTTAAACAGAGCCAGACATTAGTCGGTCATCAGGAAATTGCACGTGTTCAAATTATTTGTTTTTAATAATGCTGAAATAAGTTCTGTACATTTTAACATTAGAACAACATTAACTGTTTCAACAGTAACTTGGTAATGGTGGTACATTCTATACAACCATTACCATGTTACCCAGAATATGCATTACCATTGTAATGTTATACCATTACCATATACTACTTGTATTGCAATAATACTTAATACCATTAGTGTATCATTATTCTTAATTAAGAAGTGTATTTTAGTAGTTAAGATTCGAAAAACCTCTAACATGAAAATGTATATCATGACCGACAGTATTATGCATTCTTAAATTATACTCTTAATTACCATATTTGGCTTGCAATGTTAAAAATTGCGTGAATACGGATCTTCCGCACTGTCTATCACCAAACCGCCTATCACAACAATACTTACTATAAGCTAGGCTAATATAAATATTTGTGGATGCCATAAACTTGTTTAGTTTTTTATACAGGGTGTCCCAGAAATAAATGCAAGTATTTTAAGGGGTGCTAGATCTGGATAAAAGAAACATATTTTCTCTTTATCGTTTTTCAAATAAGTCCAAAACGGAGTTATTTTACTTTGAAAATTTCCAAAAAAAATATTTTTTGCTAAAATTTTGAGAACCACTGGATGTTTTCTGGATTTTTTTTCTTGTAAATTTAATCTAATACCTATGTTGCCATATTATTAAGAAATTATGTTTTTTAACTAAAAACTAAAAAAAATCAAAATTTTTTTTTAAAAAATTTGGAATTTTCAATTTTTTTTTCGCGAAAAAAACCTCATGCGTGTTTCTGGGGTTGAACTATACTACCAGTTAAAATACTTGTACTTATTATAAAATAAAAAGTTTTGTAGAAAATCGTTGGTAAGAGAGACGATCATTCGCATAACGTTTACATCAATTTTGAATCAAATGTTTACAACATTTGGACGAGGTTTCAAAAAATGCTGGTCCTATGGCGCTTTTTTACTCTTTCGTCCACTACTTGTTTTTTTGAAAGTGGACAACCCTAACAATTTGGTGTTCTTTGGTCTTTAACCACTCTACCTTCACATAAAAGTTCCAACAGGGACTAAAAGTTGTTCAATAGCACCGGTATGAATTACTTGAATTACTTATACTTACATACCGATTTTAAGTGATATATGGTGAAAGTACCTGTTGGTGTGTGCCTGTGGAATGAAATGGCGATATAAAAATACTGAATTAAACTAGTTAAACTTTAAACATATTATATACTACCTTATAGTATAGAGAAATGATTGCAGTGTACTATGTAGTGCCAAATTAATACCATTATTTTGAAAAAAAGCATTTTTTCAAAAAATAGGCATTTTACCGGTTGTCGGTCACCCGCCATATTTGTCGGACACAAGACCAGTTGGCGGACGGGTGGCCGAGAACTACAGTTTTTCGTCCATGAGAACAAAAACAAATCAAGAAGTTAAATGAAAGCATTTATTCTGTTAACAAAATATAATACGTTTACTTATAAAAATTAAACAAAACATAGGCGTATTTTTTTTAAACAAAAATAACACCTACATGTACACCGTAACGTCACAGCTTTTAGGGTAAGTCCGGTCGAGATGCCCCACTTTTGTTTTGGGGCTAATAATACATATTGGTAGTTAATTTTAAATGAAACTAATGATGCAATCCTAAACTATCTTTAATAATAATTCATAATAGGACTAAGATAGTAATATAATGAGTAAGTATATATAATAGTAAGAGAACAATAAAAAAAATAGAAAATTGGCCATCTCTCCGTACGTTGCGGGAGAGATAGCCTTCCAACATGGGAGAAATGCCCCGCAAAAAAATACATATACATATTGGTTAAATATCTAAGGTTATTTTTTATTTTTTTAACTACTATCCAAAAGTTGAGGATGGCCCTATGCTTGCTTTTCCTGTGTTGTTGTTTGCCCCCTTACGTCTCAAAGTCCTTGCAGGGATTCCAAAAGCATGCATTATGCTTTTATGCCCATTTGGTCGGTATTAATGGCTTGCAAAGCAGCAGCCAATGATTTTTCAAACCACTGAGCGCTTTCGGGACATTTGATTTTATATTCAGTTGGCATGATTAAAAAAAGTTACTTTTTAGAAATGAATTAGTAGGGCATCTTTACCAGCTTTCTATGTGACATCTCTCCCAATACGATGGGAGAGATGCCCCACCGTAAGGTTTTAAAATGCAGCGACATATGATTAATTTTTTGAAGTTATGATACTTCACGAAGCATGTATTTTAATATAAAATGGCATGAAATACCAAAAACTTACATAATATTACGTTATTCCCACGCGACCTCTGACAGTAAAAAAATATGTACTTATATAAAAACAGTTCTTTGTAAAAACTAGCCTATTTTTTTATTGACATTCAAATTATGTCAGACCATAATAGCAGCAGGTAAACTACTGCCCTATCTAGCAGGAAGCAACTGATAAGTCACATGATTAGAAATTTACACGCTGTGCCCATCTCACCCGGTGGGGCATCTCTACCGGACTTACCCTATATAAATAATAACTAAACAATAACTTTTAATTCAATATTTAGTAATTTTCTTACTGACTGCAATGCCAGCTGCAGTTTCTTCAGAATAAAGAATAGCTTTTTTGGAACACTTTGTTGAATAGTTGGTTCGATTTTTAACCTTTGGGATATTTTTCGAGGTATCATCTGAAAAGACAAGTTTATCCACAATAGAATTTTAGTTTTTTTTATAAAAAAATTCATACAAAGAGCAGTTAACTATAGGATTTGCTTATTTTTCTCATTAAAATGAAGACATAATGAACCCATACCCATATAAACAATGCAAAAATGTTAAGAGAATTAATTCAATCTACCTTTTTTCGGACATCTTTTCACGTGTTTTATAATTGGCACATTTGTGGTATTTTGGTGTACGAAAACTGATCGCGAGACACTAAATACCGTCGTATGATGATTCTAACGAGGATAGGTAAATTAAAAATCAGCAGGAAAAAGATAAAGATGTTTTCAGCGTAATAGACCAATTACCGGACGCATTTATACATTCCGTACATGTAAACGGCACCAGCACAATCCCATTGGTCAGATTTGAATTTTAATCCCATTGGTCAGATTTGAAATTAAACTCCGAGTGCCATACGCGAGTATGGAATGTAAAACAGTGCCATATGCATTTACGGAATACCTTAGACATTAGTATTAACCCTTTGTTATAGAGCATTCCAATCAAAACCAAACCAAGCGCACCAAATAGCTAACCTAACCAACACAATCGCCACCAAATAACCATCTTAACCAACGCAACTAACTCCACCAAATATTCAATCTAACCCCACCAAACATAGTGAAACCAATGCAATCCTTATTTTGATTGCTATTAAATATTTACAGCTTTTTTTAAAAAATAAAAACAGTTGTAAAAAAAAATAAAAAAAGTGATGGTCCGGAGTGAGATTTGAACCACATACCTCTCGTTCACGAAGCGATGGCCTCAGTCACTGAGCCACAGCTACTCTTGCAAGATTTGCTATAGCCAGGCGTTACTTTCTGCTGCAAGTATAATTACCAGGTACATTCCGTGAGTTCGCATGGCACTGTCTTACATTCCATACTACGGAATGTATAAATGCTTACCGGACTGGTCTCCGAAAAAGGGATTTATGCCGATTTATAAGACCTGTTATTCGTACACACAATAAAAATTCAAAAGTGTAATATTTGTTCAAATTTTTATGCTTTATACTATAAATTAATAGGCACTTACCTTAAAACTATCCCGAAACTCCCGAAAGTAATGCAAAATCGAATATAAATAACTTTACTTACTATTTTCTTCTTCGCTATTCTTTAAAAAAAGTTTAGTCTAATTCAAGATGTCGATGCTGTGACTGCGCGATAGAAACTTTTTATTACTGCTAATTTAGTTTTAACTCCTGAAGAGGTCACAATTACACAAAGTAGTGGGGAAATAGTGCCCGACAATAGGTACTGAGTACTGAGTTTGAAGAGTTTACATTTTATATTTTACTATTTATTGAATACTTTGTTGCGAAATGTCCGACAACAGTACTGTCCGGCTAACAGGTTTATCTAGCCTACTCTAATTTGCATTGTTCTCAGAATCAATCTTTATACAACGACGGTGTTTTTCCCATGTACCCTTCATATGTTTACCTTTCTTGTGCGTGTCTTCGACCGCGTGCGGCAGGTCGGGACATTGCCATGGCACCGCTATTCTCGTGTCAGTCCTCGGCCGGCTGTCGGGCTGATGGGAGCCCCCGTTAGAATGCCACGAGCCCGCGCGTCACTTGACGACACCGCCACGTTATACCAGCCACGCAGACATCGGCCTCGAAGACCGAAGAGAAGAAGGTATGGGGCACTTCCACTTAATGGTCCACACCCTCAATATGCATTTCCCCTACAAAACTGTACAAGCAAAATAAATACCGGAAGAAATGAATGAAACTGTTGCTTCTGCTGAACGTCTTTATTTTTTATTTATAATTTATTGCTTTGAAGCTTTAATGCCATTAATTTATCACTGCTGTTATCCATGCTTCTTGTTTCAAATATACACTGTCTTATAACAAACAGTCAGTAAAAAATATGAAATATGCTTAAAAGTAAAGTGTCCTAATTAAGGCATCGTCCTCAAAGGCCAAAGAGGAGAACGTATGGGACACTTTCACTTGCATTTCCTCTACAACACTCTACAAGCAAAGTATATACCGAAAGAAATGATTACGACCATTGCTTCTGCTGAACGTCTTTATCATTTGTTTATAATTTAATGCGTTGAAGCTGTAAGGCAATTATTTTTTCCCTGCTGTTTATCTTTGCTTCTTATTTTAAATACACACTGTCTCATAGCAAACATTCAATAAAAATATGAAATATGCATAAGAGTAAAATGTCTTAATTATGGCATAGTCCTCAAAGGCCAAATTGTAGAAGGCTATAAGGCACTTCCATTTAATGGTCCACACCTACAATATGTATTTCTCCTACAAAACTCTACAAGCAAAATATATATGGGAAGAAATAACTACAAACATTGCTTAACAAAAATTGTTAACTAAAATAAATAAATAAATGACACCCTACAATATTTTTTATTTATAATCAGCAACTAATAAGATCAATTACGCCAAGACTAGTTATTTGTGTTTAAATGCATAACGAATTTTCTTATTCAGATTTGTTAATATATATACTTGCTGTATTTTGCACGTGAGGTAAGGTTGAACAAGTTAGTAACTAAAATCCATTAGAATGTACGTAAATAATTGGAAATATGAGAGTAATACTTTCTTATCAGTAAAAGATCCACGATTCTAATCTTCTTAAAACTTATGATTAGATTCATCTTTACTGGTTTTTTCATTTTATTTGAAATGTGTGCTTTAAAAGTTCCTATAAACATGGGTTAGGTTAGGTAAAAGTACTGGATGTTAAAAAATAAGTCTTTTGTAATTATTTTAAATACCATTATTTTTATTGGAATTTGGTGTAAATAGCACTGAACATCAGTGTTATAAATTTTAATGAAGTTTAATAATAAATTAGATTAAATAAATAATTTATTAATTTTATTCTAATTTTAATTTTATTAACTGTGATTAATAAAATTGCGATGAGATAATCATCAAGGAGATCGAAACCGAGAAAATTTCAAGATACAATTTTCAATCGGTTTTAAACAGCTTACACAATTTTTCTAACAAGAAAAAAGAAAGTCAGTGACGCGCATGTTTTTTTAGAAAAATATTCCAGTGATAACCCATATGCATGTCACTGGTGATTTGTCGACACTTTTTTAGCATTAAAATATATAGCACTTATAGTAACTTTTGCCCTCAAAATTTCATTCGAATCACTAAAAATACTTGGAAGAAAATTATAATAAATCGAGAGATTATTAAGACTTTAACACCCTGTAGCTATGAAATAAAGCAGAATCGGACCTATGTTGATATGAAAAATAAATCTTATTTTTACGTGAGGAATCTATCCACGAGAGGTGGCACATGTTTTCTGAAACAGTCTGTATGTTTTTAATTTAATTTACATATATTACATTTATAAAAAGTATTATTCAATTCCGCAATAATATATTAAAATACATTTGCGTGTAAAATAATATTAAAATCTACAATATTGGGGCAAGGTTATGTGTTCATGCCCTTTTGTAGTAAATATTTAGCACAATATATAAAATCTTGTTTAACAATCTTTATAAATACCTATGTGCAATACTTTTTTAATATTAAATTACATGTTTCAGATAGTTTGAGATTATAATTTTTAATGTTTTTTTTTAAATATATAAAATTTAAGTCAATTAGGAAATAATAGAGTTACATTTTCTCTAAATTTAAATAATTTTAATAAAAGCAGTATATTCATTTGTATATTTTATAATTATTATTTATATAGATCACCTCCTTTATTATAATATACAGGGTGGTACGAACTGTATTCCGGAAACTTCGGCAGCATATTCTGCAGATAAAAATAAGTAAAAAAGTTCGTATAAATGTATGTCCTAAAATGCTTAGGTTCGGAGATACAGGATGTAGAAGTTTCATTTTTATTTCGATTTTTTCCAAATAATTTCTGCAGTAACGTCAATATTTGGATTAAAATTGGTGTCTGGGAGTTTTTTGACATGAAAAATTTGGATTTTGATATACTAGTAGAGGGCGCCACCTACATATTTTTTAACTGGTTTGAAGAGTAATAACTTTTCGTTCGTACTTGTATAAAAATACAGAGTAAAAAAATATACATTTACGACGTTTTTTACGTAAAAAATGTCTCTTGGTAAAAATCGCTACGAGTATTGGTTTTCGAGATATTTGGAATCGAAATTATCAATACCTGTCATCACTGACATAAATTAAACATGTTGACTAAATAGTTATTAGACTGAGATCATAAATTTGAAATGTTTTTGTACCAAAAGTTCAACAAAAACTGTATTATCATCATTTTTTTTGCAGAAAAAGTATGATTAATTTAAAAAAATAAAAATTTTCCAAATTTATTATTTCAGTGAAATAACTATCTACTCAACGTGTTTTTCGTTAATAATGGCATGCATTGACTATTTCCATTCTAAATATCTTGAGAACGGTTGCTCGCAGCGATTTTTACAAAGAGATATTTTTTACGTAAAAAATTACAGAGATGTATATTTTTTCCCTCGGTAGCTTTATACAGGTACGGACAAAAAATTATTACGCTTCAAAACAGTTAAAACACATGTAGGTAACGCCCTCTACCAGAAGGAGTCATATTGACATCAAAATCAAATTTCTCATGTCAAAAAACTCCCAAACATCAATTTGCATCTAAATATTGGCGTTACTTCAGAAATTATTTGGAAAAAATCGAAATAAAAATGAAATTTCTACACCCTGTATCTCCGAAACTAAGCATTTTGGGACATACATTTATACGAACTTTTTTACTTATTTTTATCTGCAGAATATGCTGCCGAAGTTTCCGGAATACAATTCGGACCACCCTGTATAGATAATTTAAATATAATAAAATATTACGTTAAAAACCGGACTTTGATAAGCATAAAATGTGCGAATCATATTCCTTCAAATTATGCATTAACATTAAGCATTAATCTAAATATGTACCACAAATTTTGTAAATAAGCATAATATTTATTTCTTTTATATAGTCTGTACAACGACAAGATCCAATGACAGTCATAGATGGCTCTGTCATTTTAATTTCAAAGCAGTTTATTTTATTGTACAAAGAAATAAGTTTAATAACGTTAAAGTTTTTAATGTACTTAATTAAAAATGCATAAAAGATAAATTTTATAATAAAGGTATTGAAGTTTAGAGAATGTCAACATTTGACGTTTCCAGTATTTTACCAAACCGTTCCGTATTAAACCGATGTTTTTCAGGAACCGCTCTTTACCGTAGTTTACCGGTCTGGTTTGCCTAGTTTTGCAACGGAATACAGCCTTAATGTACCTTGGATTTAAATGTCACATTATCGTATCAAGAAAATGACAAAAACTATTTTCTAAAGGGGAGGATATTTTCTAAAGGAACTATAAAACTATTTACTTTGTTAGAGTTGGTTATTTCGTAGTTTCGTACATGACAGTACAGGATGTTTTTCAAAAGGTGCTCGCTCTTATAATTTTTATACTTTTTCAGATACAGAACGAGATTTAGTATGCTATAATATACAAAATAAATCAGGATTGATTGACGCATTGAGTTAGTTTTGGTCACTTCCTGTTTCACCGGAAATAACTAAAACGTTAGTTTCTTAAATGGTACAATCGGTATTTTTTAATTTTATTTGATAGAAAATTACATTCTGAATAGAATGACATATCATATGTCAACTTTTGACATTTTCAATTAAAAAGAATAGAATTTTAAATGTCAATCTAGAGTGCCACGGCCATAAATGTAATGACAAAAAAATGCCTTTTCCAAATATGCTATTGAGCCACACTCGTTCCATTTGAAAAAAATGAGTTTTGATTAAAAATACGACTAGGGCACCCCAAGTAGCATTTTCACGACTTGCGACCAAATGTTTACTAAACACAACGTTGGATTAGTTACAAAAAATAGTTAGCTCCGTACCATGGGTATTAAAATAAATGTAAACGTTGTTGTAACGTTGTGCCGACGTTGAACTAGTACTACAACAAAGTAAAAGCTTCTGCGACGTCGAATAAACGTTGTCTTGTAACCTTTTTTGCTTAAGTGATCTTTAGGTGATTCGGACAACGTAGTTACAATGTTGGGCAATAAAGAGTTTTCCGACGTCACTTTCAGGACCTATTCCAACATTATGCAAACGTCGTCTGTTTTACTAATTCCAACGTTGTTTAGATTTCCTTATTCTTACGTTGGTAGGACGTCGAGCCACTACCTTTTTGCAACTGTATTGAACCATAACCTTTAAATCTTAAATCACTTTCACTTCATTGTTCTGTTCAGTCAGACAGTTCAGTGCTGTTTTTGTTTTTATAAAAAAAACTTAATTAAAATGGGACATAAGAAAGGTACATATAAAACTAAATTTAAATATACATCGACATATTACCGATACTTTATCCACTCCCTCGTTTATTTAGAATATAGAGGGCGGCACAAGCTAGACTCTAGGATGACTAAATTAGGCAATCTTGCGACTAGTATAGTACCTGTTAAGGCTGAACTGCGACTTTATTAGTCCAGTATGCGACTACTCGAACTACTCCATCTTAATCTCCAAAACAACAAAGTGAAAGCCGCCATGTTGTTGAATAAGAAAATGTTTCGTTCCTAAAATAGCAATTCCTGCTTTTTGAATACATTAACTTGAAATATTTGACACTAAACAACACGCGGAAACAATTTTTTCGACTGCAAATAAATTATTCTCATTTTACTAAAAAAAATTCAAGAAATTTTTTAAAACTTCTTTAATTTTAAGGCCCATTAGTATTTTCCAAAGTAGAAACAATACATTTATCAATAAAGTTGTTTGCGTTTAACTTTTTTGCCTTGGGTAACAAGTTACAGAGTCGGTTAAAGTGTTTCAATAATTATGATCTTCAAACATCCTCCATACTT
The DNA here is from genome assembly GCF_002938485.1 of Sitophilus oryzae. Lineage (NCBI taxonomy): Eukaryota > Metazoa > Arthropoda > Insecta > Coleoptera > Curculionidae > Sitophilus > Sitophilus oryzae. The sequence goes on from NW_022146270.1 coordinate 1,293,694, forward strand.
AAATACTTTTTTGTTTTCCTTTACTGCCATCTGGAATATGTCTCTAACTAAATCATAAAAATAATATTTTTACTATAATTATCCCAATTTAGGATAAAACGCGACTTGACGCCATATTATTATAGTTTTGTATTTCTGTGAATTAGGATTTTAAACAACGTTGCAGTTTGTACTAAATTAGGCTGCTAGCCAACGTCGGTATCCAACGTCGTTTCGACCCAAAAATGATTCTCCAAACTAGTGCAGACTAGGGTTGGCACGAGGTTGTGCCGACGTTGCGCTCCGACGTTTGGTCGCGTGACACAACGTTGTCCCGACGTCCAAATGCTGCTTGGGATGTTTAAACCAGCCAAGAAAAGACGCGAAAAAAATTACGATCAAATCTATTTATCGAAAAATAAAATTGATTAAAAATTAATGGTTTTAATGTCGAAAGTTGACTTTGATATGTGATTCTAATAAGAATGTCATTTTCATCATATAAATTAAAAAAATCCATTTAGAAATCAAAAGTTGTAGTAATTTCTGGCGAAACAAGAAGTGACCGAAAATAATTAAATACGTCAATCAATTTCGATTTATATCATATATTAACGTAACAAATTCCGGTTTAATATCGTTATTATTAAATGGTGAGCCCTTAGGGTGAGCGCAACTTTTGAAAATCACACGATATATTTTACAAAAACTACTATTTAAGGAGTATCTTGTAAATCAATTGTCCATGAAGTAAAAGAGAACTAAAGTTAGAAACACACGTCCTAGATGGCTTCTTTATAACTGTGCAAGTTTCCTACAACTTTTAATGACTGTAAAGTTGCACGTCGAGATAAAAGCAGCGAATGCTGCCGATTTTAAATTGCCCCTTTGTTGTCTGGCTCTTTGTAAGCGATAATTTGATGAAACAATTTAAAGAGAGTGGAAATTGGTGACTGAAAAACGAAGCTATTTGAAGAGTGCCAAAGTCATTTGATATTTTTAATTCTCATACTAGGGAAACTAGATTTTTCTTTGTAATTTATTCAATATTTTAGATCTTTTGGTAACGTTTTGTAGATGTAGATGTAGACTGTACGGGAGGGGGAAAGTTAATCATCGCGACCTTATAGGTCTATTGTTTTGTAATGCAACGTAATAATAAAATATAATTTTATTAACACGTTACGGAGTCGGTGCTGCTCGCCTGGAGAGCATTATAAGGTGAGTAAGGTTTGTGGTTAAATGAGCGCCACTGAATCTACCTAATAGTTAAATCACATTAAAGATTCAGAAAACTGTTACTAGGAAAAGCTCTTATTTGCCAAGATGAAAACTCATTCATACACTAAAACAAGTAAGTTTCTACTCTACTAAGTCTAAATATAATAATTAAAATTAATGTTTGATTATAAAATACGTTTGTTTCATAACTAACAAAAAAAATGAAATAGGTTTAAATTTTGAAAATCAATTGAGGTTAAAATGTTATTTAACTTTGTAATTAAAGTATATAATTAAATTAAGTGAAATATTACAGATATTCAAAACTACTTATAAAAAAAATAAACCAGACTTTACTATCTATACCTTTTTATAGTGTACCCCAAAATAAAAGTATACAAGCCTGGATAACTTATTTTAGACTTAGCAGTTGATTTTCTCTAGAATTGAATACGAAAAGATCGGCGTGTCGCAACTGCTGCTGACGTGGCACTTGATCTTGCAAGTAACATGCATCTAGCAATTTACATCGAATTGAACAAACGACAATAAGTGTGTCAGCGCACATTGAAGTAGCGCTGTCAGAAACGTGTCATTTGTCGTTGTAGCATGCAATGCCACTGCTTCAAAAATAGAAATGGTTCTACTTTTCGCTACGTGCTATTAACACGTTACTCGAATTTGGCAAAAATGAGGGACGATTTGGACTTCAATATATGTTTTGTATTACTGATTGTGGCTTTTCTAACTAGCACATCAGTTTCTTTTTTCATTCTATAAAATGCTTGAAAACTTTTAAGATAGATATTCAACTCTTTAAAAACACTAAATCCACTGTTCCTTTGTCTCTTTCTGCAAAAGGGGTGTATCCAATTATATCTTGTTACTTCTCCCAAATTTTACAATAAAAATCAATATGCTGACTACACCGGATGGTAACGAATACCCAAGTAGCATTTGGACGTTATCTAACGTCGGGTATACGTCGCGTTCAATAAATCCGACGTCGGGTACCAACGTCGGTTCGACCGCCTGACGACCCTTATTTGCACTTAAATGGGGAATACAGATTCGGGTCGCCTCGACGTCGGTACCTGACCTAACAGGGAATGTAATTCTACCAGTTACCAACGTCATATTACGTTGGATTTCAGTCACTTAAAATTCATCGCTAAGCACTTACGTTACGTTTGGTTTCAAATTCGCTACCTATAATACATACATGTTAGATAAATATTTTATAACTACCTAATTACAAATGGATTCATAATCACTCCTCGAATATAACTATAAGTGCCTACCTAATTTCATATTATAATAATTCTGAATCATTAATCCAGACGGAAGATATATTTTTATATATATCTATTTCTTTATATATATATATATATATTTTTTGATATATCTGATTAAAATACTCCGGAAAACAACGAGCGCCTTCAAAATTAGGTAGATTTATCAAATAAAAATATCTATAAAAAAGTAACTCGCAAAATATTTTTTTTTATTTTCTAGCTGGTTAAATCATAAAAATGTACTGTGGTTCCCCCCAAACTCAACCTTATCAATATTATTCTACTAGAGATCGGAATGTGAATATAAATTTTAAAAACAATAAACGATTTTAAAATGGCTGACAACCGGATACTTGTTAAGAATGGCGGATTTCTGTGTCCGACTTAATATGAACTACGAATATACCAATTCCGACCGAGTCTCCAACATTAGTCGTCTCACACGACCGAAGTCATCAAACCGGACGACCGGCAATCGTATTATGACGTATATAATTCCAACGTACGCCACGTAAAATTTGCGATCGGCCGGCATACGTAGGAGCATCCGTCGTCGGCCACAGAGCATATAATTTTTCGTATTCCTGGTAAACGATTCCCGACGTTGTCTGTTATTGGTCTATGATAGGTCAATTAATTGTTTGTTGTCAAAAAATGTTTGACGGTTGACGGTTCAACGGTTTCGTAGGCGTAACATGGGCGTAACCTCACTTTGCGTATCAGTGATTTGTGGATTTGTGCAATTATATTTTAGTTTTTGTTTTTTCCTTAAAAAATGGGAGATAAAAATTTCTCCTTAAAAAATAACTTTTTTAAGATAGTATATATACAAAATTTAAAAGAATTGGAACCAGTACCTCACGTGTGGGAGGAGGATGGGGTCTGCTGGTTTCCTAAGCTATAAAAAGAAATTAAAATACACCAGTGTAATGTAGAATCTCTTCCGGATAAAAAGCATTTGTGGGTGGAGGCAAGACATCACTACTACTATTATTATTTTGCAAAAGCTTCGACCTCTTTCTGTAAAATGTAGATGAACATCTAAATCCCTTTTTAGTGGTTTTTAGGCATAATAAAAAAATAAGTTTGTTTACAAACACTTTTTGTTAGGTTATGTTCATGATGTTTATTAGGCCGCAAATGCTACTTAATGGGTTGTATTTACAGACGTAAATAGAGATACGTAAATTAGGTTATAAATATGAACATAAAATACAACAAAATATAATTGGACGTTACTTTAGAGATTATCAGTGAGACGTATCCTGTTCGGACAACGGGTAGACGTCGGGCTAGTTCAAGTATATGTACGTCGTGCAAGCCAACGTGGGAACGACGCGACGTTGGGAAATTAATAAAAATGGTACGTTATTATTTTGTACGTGAACAGAGATCGTTGGATTTACCGACTCGGATCAAACGACGTCGCTTTTAATAGGAAAGCGACGTCACCGGTCGTATCACCAGCACCCGTCCTAAATTTGCACAAAGTCTGACGTCGCTTCAGGTCAGATTTAGTTCGAAGTCAGATAGATGCTACTTGGGTAGTTCAAACAGAATACGCACAAACTTGTATTCATTACTCAATTATTATTTTTTTGTGATTAAACTTTTTTGTTAGAAAATTTTTGACGTGCTTTTTGGTTTTTATCTAGTCTGAAGAATATTATATTTATAGAAAGTTTGATGTAAGCTGGCCTGATAAATAATTGTTTTGTGTTGTATTTTTGGCTCGATAAAGATAAACCATCTAAACCGCATATGAGAAAATCAAATTCGAACCAATCTTTCCGCTATCTTTTGGGTTTACTGTTGATTTTATTGAGGGCTAAACCGTCGCCCACACAGAAACAAGGAGGGGAAAATTGTTACCCTTAGGTAACAATTTCTCGACATTTCCGTAATGGAATAACGTGTCAAACTGGGCCCAGGGGCAGGCTAGTTGGAAATATACGAGATTAGAACGAGTAGCTACGAACGCTAGAATTAAGTTTACTTGTAAGTCAGTTAGGGCATACGTTCATGGATTTAGTAAGGGAACAAATTGAGGTCCAGCATCCAGTGTCACTGTCTGGAGAAAAATAAAGATGAGTTTCATTAAAGAAGCATATTATGATTAAAATATAAGGTTTATGATATATTTAACATTTCCTAAAAATAAAGAACAAATGTCAAATTTCAATAAAAGCTATCTAAATTGGAATTTATCCGATATAGCCTAATATATAGTTAAAATAAACATTGTACTTTAAATTAAAATTTGACCTGAAAAGTTATATAGGATCAAACAAAGTTCATATTGAGCATTGGTCAGTTTTAAAAACAAGTTACTCTTTTATTTTAAATGGAACACCTAATTGACCTATAATTCCGATATTTAATGGAGATTATGTTTCTTCAAAATACTATAAGAGCTGCCTACCCCTCAGACAAAGATTTTCTTGGATATTTTCATATTTATTATTTAATGTCAGTAGGTGCTTCTTATTTGATTAAATCTAGGTGGCTGTGATATGCCTGCCGTTAATCAACAAAAATAAAAGATGTTTGAAACATATTTTAATTATTACAGGATTGGTTATAAAACTCGTAGGAATGGCAAAAATTAGCTAGAAGAAATCAACTGCTCAAAATGTTTCCCTTCTTGTTCACTGCATAAAATAATTCTTTTTTGACATATTTTTTCACATTAACAGGCAAATGTGGAGTTAAGTTTACTTGAAAAGTATTCACAATCTTTTTTTATGTTGTCGACTGTAGTTGGTGGAGTTTTGTAAACACTGTCTTTAACATATCCCCATAAAAAGTCCAGAGTAAATAAATAGAAGCATTTGAGCATTATATTAAGACATAATTCTATTAAATGGACAATGTTTTCATCAACTAATGCAATCATATCCATTCTCTCTGCTGTAGAATAAGTTCCCGTTTTTGGCAAATCTCAAAAAATGCATGACAAAATTATTTTTGAACAAATTTGACAATTATGTTGAACTAATGTCGTCAGAGCCAGACATATCACAACCACCTAAATTTTATCAAACAATAAAGATCTACTGACACCAAATCATGAGAATGAAAATATCTAGGATAATATTTGTCTGACATAGACAGCCTTAATACTATTTTGAAGAGACATGAATTCTCCATTGAATATCGGATACTGAGTGTTGGTTAAAATTAATAAACTAATTTAAAGTAAAAGATTAATTTCAGCAAAATAAAACAGTAATTCACCACAGTGCATCAAAACGCGTTACTTTTAAATGCTGGACCCACGTTTTGCTAACCATGTTAGCATCATCAGCTGATGAGTAAAACTTAATTTGAGTTTTAATCATCTGCAGTATGTACTGACATTTTTAAATTAAACGTCACAAGATAAGCATAGTTCGTGAGTGAGCATTATTTAACGAATAGTATCTAAACATGATTAACTTCAAACCATGGTAAGTAAAGTCAACTTGTAAGTCACGCAATTTAATAACTCTTACTCTCACTTCATAAATAAAATATTGATCTCGTGAAAATTTGCCGCATTACACGAGGAGACCGACATAAATCCTAGATGCAACTTTAAAGAACAAACAATAATCGTTGGACATAACTGAAGAAAGGAAAACATAAAAAACGGCATTTTTAGCCAACTGGACACATTCCAACTAGTCTCTGGAACATTATTTTACAGGACAAAACGACGACAACCGCAAAAAAACAAGCTGTGAAATTAAGTTTTCACTAAAACACTCGTGCTTTTCGCCGCTGTTAAATCAATAGTTTTTATTAATGTTCTTCTATATGAAAGAGTGAGAGGAATGTTTGGCACTGAAAGCACGTTATTGAGTTTTTTTATACCGCCTACTTTTATTATGCATATTTAATAAATGAATTATAGAAATTAAGAAAAACTCGATGAATTATGAATTATAATAAAAAAAATCGTGTTCCAAAGTTCCAAACAGGAAGTCATAGGAAGTGAACAATATTTTATAAAAAATGTACTCAAAATATTCATAACTTATAACACCTACTATATTACTTATAACAATTTGAATCGATATTAGATCCGAAAAAAATAACATTCCTTTAAAGAAACACCTTTTATTTACCATTACTCTGGAAAACCCTCACTGTAGTAGTTTGCTCAGTAGGTAAAAGAACATATCATAACGTGGTATACTGATGCTTCCAAAATTAAATACTCTGAACCAATGTGCCTACCCCAGCATCCTTCATGCAGAAATCTACGCTATCGAAAGCGCACAACTTATCGTATACAGGAACTAGCGGTTCTCCTACTCTGGGTGCCACCTTACCAAGAGATAGAAGATAACGAGAAGGCAAACGGATCTCGCTAAAAAAGGAGCAAAGACCCTAACATAACCAACTAACCGAACTCAAATCGTTCTGATTCCCAAGTGGAAACCAATTGAAAGCGCACCTCAAGAACCTAGAAGAGTCTATCTGTAACCTGGCATGGGAATACTCCAACGGTATAAGACACTCGAAGAAATTTCTCACAACTTACGACCGAGAAAAATGAAAGGTTTTCCTTGATTTAAGTAAGAACAGTCTTCGGATTGTCATGGATTTTTTAACAGAACCCTGTGGCCCAACGAACACGTCAGTAGATTGCAGTCAAGAAACAACGGCGAATGCAGATTCTGTGGGAGAAATAGGAAAACACCAGAACACCTCATCACTGGGTACACCGAGACGACAACCATTTGTGCCATAAACTTTGGTACAACTGATATCAGAGATAGAGAACTACCTTCTCAGATACTGGCTTTCGTCAAAACCTTGAGACTGTATGATGGATTTAAGGTTGTATGTATTTTTAATGCCACATCATAAATAAAAAAAAATTGGCGCCGGGGGGCACGTATAGCCGCCCATACTAAAATATGTTAATAAAAAGTTGGTAGGCAGTTCTTTTAGTTTCAAAGTAAAGGAATTTTGACTTTGACTGATTTTGATGTTATTACAAATTTTGTTGCAAATATTATTCCTAATCTTAAATTGAAAACCGCGTTTCGCTAGCTACTGTAATTTTAAAGTTACGGTTTTTTAAAATTTTTAACCCCCTCCCATACCCCCTTACCAAGCGCCCACCCCCACCAAAAACTAATGGCTAGATTCTCGGGTGCCACAGTATTTTTGTGCCAAATTTGGTTAAAATCGGTTTAGCGGTTTTTGAGTTATCTTGTTACAGACTGACAGACAGACAGACACCATGAAAATATTTTGTATTTAGGTCATTTATGACCCAAATAACTCAATAATTTTGAGTGAAATTAAAAAAACTTTTTTTTCCGATCTTATTAGCCTACCATACCTATTGGTATGGTCGGCTAATAAAAAAAATTGTCTAAAAAGTAAAAAAAGGGGTGGGCTACCCTTATCACGTAGAGGTATAAAAAATCGATAACAACCTAGTCTCATATCCACTGATTATACAACATATAAAATTTCATCAAAATCGGTTAAGCCGTTTCGGAGGAGCTTGATGTCCATGCATCCGTTGTCCGACGATACGTTGATACGATATTAATTTTATTGGTTGAATTTAAAGACTTTGATTGGTTAGAAAATAACGCAGTTTTGAAATTTATTGCATTTTCATGCCTCCGTTTATCGGATATACGTTGGTGTCATTTTATATTTTCGTTTCCATAACGATTTTGCTATTTTTCTTATATTTTTATTAAGTGTAGAAAAAAATGTACGAATGAAAAGTGGCGCGAAAACGCTATGACCAATCAGAGCACCGTCGGATCAACGTATAACGGATGCATGAAAATCAAACTTACGGTAACAAAAAAATAAAAAAAAACCCTATTAAAAAATAGGGGTTGGTGATAGAAGGGTGGAAATTTAGGGTTGAATGTATTTTTTAATGCCAAATCATAATAAAATTAAAAATTTTCTCTAAACAATTAAAAAAAATAGGGTGGGCCACCCTTATCACTTAGGGGTATAAAAAATAGATAACAACCTATTCTCAGTCCCACTGATTATACATATAAAATTTCATCAAAATCGGTTAAGCCGTTTCGGAGGAGTAAGGTAACAAAAACTATGACACGAGATTTTGATATATTATTTTTAAAATTTTTATTCAAATTTTCCCGTGACGGTCGGCGCGGTAACGCGAGTATACGCGAGGTACGCACAGTATACTAACGTGTGTGCTGCCATATTTTTACTTAACTGTCTTCTCGATTTATTGCTTTTATTTCCATTAAAGGAAACAAGGAATCTGAACTATTTCCACTAAAAAAACAAAACAAAACATCTATCGGCTGCGTCGAAAAGTCTGGCGACGATGCATCTAGCGGCACGTTCAGTCGACAAAACAGCAAGAGGGTGGAGGAAGAACGGTTGCGCCAAATTCAGGACCGTACTTGAATCATTGGCTACGAAATTAAAGAATTTCGATTTTCAAATTTTTAACAACATTGATCGAATTTAAATCACCAATATTCTTATTAGACTGCTCTGCAAAAAACAAATCTTTTCTCGAGCTCTGATACCATTTTTCCGATTTTTATGTAAAATGACGCCCTGAATATTAATATAACTCCCGTTTTCTTCTACCACCCACCAATTTTTGGAGGAGAGCCCTCTTTATTTTTATTATATTTATATTACCTTTCGATAGTAGTAAAAATTCTATGGATATGAATTAAATTTGAAGAGGTGAATATATTAATTTTAGCTGTAAAAAATAATAAATAAAATGATCTCTACGTTTATTTGGTGCTTACTTGTCATCTAAACCGCTAGATCATAATATACTTACGTGGATAAGTAAATCACTATGGAAACTGTCGCAAACATATCAACGACTTCCATTTATTTTCTTCTTTTGTTGCACACGCGGTGCTTCTACTCTGTCTATCCTTGTCGAGGACATATAGTCCGCGCGCCAAATTTGAACATTTATTTTAAAAATTTAATTAATTTGTAAAATGCATATATTTGAATAATAAATTGAATGTTTACTGTCACAAAAATTAAATTATATAAAAATACATTTAGCCACTCCATACGAATATCAATATTCTTAGGAAATCTAACCAGAAAGTATGCATGTGGTTTAATAAAAATAAAAGAACTGAATACTTTACTTGCCTATGAAAAGATAATTCGGGGATATTTATATTAGAAGTTCCACACACCAAACAATTTCTAGTCATTTTTACGAGTATTTAGAAAGTCCACCGAAAAACAATAGAAATATAATTGCACAAACTAAAAATTAACTTCTCACTGAACACACTTGCATCCTTGGCAATTTAAAAGCGGCCGATGAAAGAGTATTTAATACAATTTTTAAAACAAAAAACGCAAAAAACAAGCGTCGCCGTCGTTACACAATGGAAATAAGATTATGACATATGATTATGACAAGATTATGATAATATGATGACAATGAAAAGCTGGTTTCCATAACAATGTATAATTTGTACTTTCTAAACCGTATAAAATTGTGATTATTTTGGAAATACGTGCAACTTTTAATGCGCATGCGCAAAGTAAGGTCCTCGAAAGAGACAAACCTATTGAATGTTTCATAAGTGCAATAAAGAAGGTTTGAAAATGACATGTCGTGATGTTGGAGACATATTTTTTAATACTAAACTAATGGCGTTGATTTATCCACGTAAGTATATAATATGATCTAGGGGCTTTGATTAAACCAACTATCAAAATGCAGTAGAAAATAGTAATCTGTAATTTAAGACGTGTTTCATTAAAAAATTTCAAATTATTAACATCTATACAATTATCATGTTAATAAATATGTTATTTGTTTTATTTATTAACTTCTGACAAGTAGTTTCCGTTTGGGATTAACGCAGAAGTGTTTACAAAAAATAACTATTTTATTTTTGAGATTTTCTTGCAGTGTCGAAATACCCATAGAGAATTTTTTTGAGAGATGAATCCGCCATATAGGTATAGACATTTTTTATATCATGTTACTTTTATTACTTAGGCTATTGTACATTTTCTATGACTATTTTTCGAACTGTAGAAACTCTTGTACAAAAAGTGTCTCATATGTAACAGGATTATGAAAATGTTTGTTTAATTTGGTTTTTACTTATATTCAGTTATATTTAGTTTATTTTTGCAACTGGTATGTCTGAGTTACAACCTTTGTTAATCAATTATTTTGTAAAAGTTATTACTCTTCAAACCAGTTAAAAAACATGTATGTGGCGCCCTCTACTAGTAGGTGTCATATTGACATCAAAATCAAATTTCTCATGTCAAAAAACTTCCAGATACCAATTTTCATCACAATATTAAAGGTACTTCAGAAATTATTTGCAAAAAATCGAAAACTTCTACACCCTGTATCTCCGAAACTAAGCATTTTAGGAGATACATTTATACGAACTTTTTTACTTATTTTTATCTGCAGAATATGCCGCCGAAGTTTCCTGAATACAGTTCGGACCACCCTGTATAATTAACTTTTCGTATACACGCTATTTAAATCCGTGTATTTGTATATGCCGGTTGTTTAGGATATTCTCCGATGGTGGCAGCACTGGCGGAGAATGCACCAAGCCTATAGGAGAAGTAATCGAAAAAGGGTGCGGTTAATTGTTGTATGTATGTTCGGTGGAAAAATTGTCTTGGTATTGTTCTAGGGCGGAATTATAAACCATTTTGAGACATACTGTTTACACCATTAACTATAGTAGGTGAAATCAAATATTTTCCAAGCTATAATTGATTCGCTATTTGTTTGAACTCAAATATGAGAAAGTACACATTTCTTGTAGAATTGTGTATTGAAACTTTACAAGTTTGTTGTTACATTTAACCATAATTGGTTTAATGAGTTAAATAAAATGTATATATAATCGTCTAAAATCCTAAAAATGAAAAATATCAGACCAGCACAGTATTATAAAAAAATGGTTTATTTCTTTTAAGTAAAACATGTAGTATGGGTGGATATATTGTAGTTTAGTTATACAGTGTTTTTATATATTTTTATCAAATTAAAAAAAACTGTTAAAATGGAACGGTACGTAAGGGTTCATTACCCCACAAAAGGTTTCTGGGTATTTCTCTACTTGCGCTGTAAGAAAATCTACAAAGTAAAATAGTTATTTTTTGTAAACACCGCTGCGTTAAGGTACATTCAGGCTGAGAGCGTCGAGCGTCGCGTCGCGTTTGCGTCGCGTGCGCGTGTCGAAATGGAATCAATTCCCTTTACTTAAATTAGACCGTTCAGGCAGACAGCGTCGCGTTTGGCGTTGCGCTAGCGTCGGCTGAGCGTCGGGGGTCGAGTTCAATGGGGCGGACGCGACCCAAACGCGACGCGACACTCTCAGCCTGAATCTACCTTTAATCCAACGGAAACCAATTTTTCAACGGTATTTTATCAAAAAATAAAATTTGCTCCAACGGACAAAAAATACTTAACGTTGCAGGAGGTATATTCCTTCTGTAGTCGGAAACAAAAAGACGTAGAACAAAGAAAAATTATTTAAAATATCTAACAAGTTAAACTTCAAAATTAACAATTACTCCCTGATAACAATAATTACTTAATGAGGTAAAACCAAAAATCTCCAAACTTACTGTATAATATGATTATGTTTTATTTGTTTTTAGTTTTTACTTATGTAATATTTACATTTATTATTATAGAATATGAATAAAAAATAACATTTGCGAAGTTTGATCTTGAATAAAAAAAATTGGAAATTCAACTCTGGATCAACACTTATTTTTCCTTCGATTTTTCCTCCATTTAACTTTAAAAACAACAAAAATTACGTAATTATTATGTTAATTTTTACTCAAAAATCACGTAATAACATAAACCAAAATATAAAAAAAAACATTTTTCAGAACGTTGGCTATTTGACATAATTTAACACAAATAATAACCTTTAATTTAATAAGAGATTGACAAGTTTCAAAGAAACTTTATTTAGTGAAATAAACGGATTGGTATAGATGCCAAGTCGTAAAACACAATATAAAATGTATCAAAAGTGTAACTCATACATATTAGTATGTGCTGCTATATTAATAATACTTAACTGATTATCATACGAGGCTGATAGTAAACCCGTATGCAGGGTTACGACAGGAGGCCCGCGGTTTTACAGAGGAAACGCTACTGATTACTGCTCTGTATCCGAAATTTCACTGGCACTTTTCCACAGCTGAGCAGGAGCTCAGTTGCGATTGCCGCCTCCTGCAAGACCGTCCGTATAGGATTTCACCGCAAGACATTGTTTCTGCTATTTTATTTTAACATTTCCTATGATTTTTCAATAGTTACCCTTTATTTATTAATAAATTGGCCGTACATAATCGTCAACAACATCGTTTCATTCATAAATATTGTTTAAATACCTAATATACTTGATCAGCCTTTATATAAACAGTTGCTTAGTAGCAGTGAAAATCTAAAGCCCTGCAAATATAATATACATCGTGTAATATAAAGTTTACCAAATCAATTAGAGGAAGATATATTTTTTAAAAATAAAATGGGTGTTGTTAAATAGAATTTACAACATTAAAAATTTTTTACTGTAAATTAGTCCAAAATGTTGTTAAGCCAGTGCAGTAACAATCAAAGTTCCATTCATTTTATGTACGTTTAGGAAGATGGATAATTTTATTATATGTAATAAATAATAGGTAGTAAATAAATAAAGAAATCCTTAAAAGAGTTTAAAATAAAATATGTGTTACTTCAAAAATATAACAAGTCGCGATGTTTGCAATGACGGAATATATTGGAGAGATTGCCCTGGAAAGGTAATTTAGAGAATATAAAATGTTTTTGTAGCACCTAGAATTTACTTAGAGTCATTAAAAAAATATACTTATTATCAGATTAAGAATTTTCTAAATTTAAAACATAAGTTTTTATGAAAACTAAAATCAAGGCCAATAAAAATTGTAAACAAATCTTGAAGTACAAAATTGTGCAAAGTGATTATATTATAAAATATGCAGTGGTCTAGAGGTGGGAATTCTAGTTCCTTGGGAGGAACTAGTTCCTTAGTTCTAGTTCCTCCAGAAGAATAGAGTTCTTTGAACTAGGTCTTTAGTTCACAATAGTTCCCGACTAACATTGACATCCCCCTTGCTTGCTAATGCGTTTCGTTGTCAGTCAGAACTATTCACAGTATGATCTGTATAATTTTTATAATGTACGGAGATATAACGAGACGTGTAATTGTGTATGTTAAAAACATATAGGTAAGTTTTATAGCTGATAAAAAAATTAAAAAAAAAACTCAAATCAGAATTTAAAAAACTATATCACAAATCAATTGGAGCAAATATTACAAAAATTTTACGAAAAATTGCATTTTTCCTCAGAAGCTTTTTGTTTTTGTCTAAAAATTCAGAATATCTACTTCGTTTTATAAGATATTTCTTAATTTTAGGGACCTAAAGTGAAACATTCTCATAAAATATTTAAAAAACAAACTAAAAATCAAAAACAGTATTCACGACAATTTTCTGTGGTAATTACGCCGCGCCGGCTGCGGCAATAGACAAGGCCGAATCCATCGTCGTCGCCTTGTATTATATCTCGGATCTGCCGACTGAATAGATTCCCGTGAACTAGTTTTTAATAGTTCCTCTATGTCCGGATCCGATAACATACGGCTCGCACTAGCATCAATCGCGCTGGCTGATCCATACGTAAACTAGTCTTTTATTTAGTTCCTCTAGTTCCTTTAGGTCCGGATTCGATAACATACGGCATAAGGCTGGCACTCCCCACTCCTGCCTAGCATCGATCGCGCTGGCCCGATCTGTTCGTACGTAAACTAGTCTTTTATTTAGTTTAGTTCCTCTAGGTCCGGATCCGATAACGTACGTCTGGCACTCCCCACTCCTGCCTACCATCGGGCTACGCGCGCTAGCCGATCCGTTGCCGTCGCATATTATTCTATGTCGGACACAGTCTCGATCCCGGAATAGGTCCTGAGGAACTAGTCCTTTGAGAAACCAGGAACTAGTTCCTTTCATTCCAGGGTCGGAATAGTTCATTGGAACTAGTTCGTTCACGAACTACACACCTCTACTGTGGTCACAGATCAAGTCCGTGTCAGGAAATTTTTTACACAGATGAAATTTGCCTTCAGTAATAGTAAGAGATTTAGATTAAAAATTATATAAGAAAATTTAGGATGATGCTTTCGAGTATCTGTCAAATTTGACATTTGAATAATAAATGTTTAAAAAATGGGTTTCTTTTCCGAATATTGAAAAACCTTATCTAAAAATGATTCTTTTTTTAATAAGGTCTTTTTAAATTTTACATATGTATGTATAAGGTTTCTTTTTTAATTATACCAAAATATACCAATTTTCAGCCATAATTTCGTAATTTTTAACTAAAAGTAGCCGATTCTCGTGACGGAAAAAAATATTTGATGGTAGTACATTTACAATGTATGAATGACTCGCATTTATAGAGATGACATCATGAAATTCATATTTATACATGCTGGAAAGTTATTAGCCTACTTATAAAATTGTTTGTTTACATCATTGGCGTAACTACAGGGGTGCCGGGCTCCCCCTATGTTCTGCTGGGCACCCCCCAGAGAAATCTTGAATTTTGACTGAACGATGACTCTTGGCTAAATATTAATTTTTATTTGCTTGTGATGTAGTAAAAAGTATTTTTAATTTTTATTTAGTTAATATTATTTTTCTATGTTCAAGAAATGTGTGTTAGTTTTTATTTTTTTATAAAATTTGTAGGTATTTAAGTAATCCATGAGAACACGGATTGATATAACCAAGTCTATCAAATTTGTTGATAAATAAATTCATGAAAACATTTTCTTAATATATTATTCTTAATTTTTTAAAATACAAAATCCCTAGGCCCCCCTGGGTTCAACACCAGGCTCCCCCAGGAATTGCTAGTTACGCTAATGGTTACATATTGCCCCTATATGGATTCTGATTAAATTAAAATTAAATTATTATAAAAGAATGTTTAACTAACTTTCTACTATAGCGGGTCTGAATTTCAACAAAAAAATAATCTTAAATTAAGTAATTTGAGACAAAAAATGTATGTGAATGATGTTATCTCGATGTATGAAAGAATTATTCATAATTTTCAACTTGCAAGCCATTTTTTTACAACATAATTAATTTTTTTCATAAAAAAGCTATTAATTTATTCAAAATATTTAACTCAATATACTAGTACTAGATAAATATCTGAATTATAAAAGGACATCAGTTATGTGAGCTTCAAACAGGAGAATCTGCTACCATTTTTTAAAAATTACGGAAAAAATTATCTAGATGGTTGAAATTCCGTACACTTATATAAAATTTAAAAAGAAACAAATTTTTCAAATAAACTTACTTTAAATGTCAAATTTGACAGATACCCGAAAGCAACGTTCTAAATTTCAAGCAGAGACTATCGTCAAAGTCAAATTTTACGTAAGTTAACAATGACTAAAGAATACAAGGACTAATAATACCCGAGACCAAATTGTTACCTAGTACCTAGTGGCACATATTTTTCTTACCTCAGCTGCTTGAGGAGATATTTTTATTTTTGATAAATGTTTTGACTACGCCTATGGTGTGTGTGGTGGTGGTATACTAATTAATTACGAAAAAAACATATTAAAATGTTAACAAAAGGTACGAAACTAGTATTGACGTATAACCGTAACCACCGTAATAACAAGGCCGGACAGCTGTGACGTAAACATCTCGTGACGTCACCAACTGGAGGCTCAACTCTATTTAGCAACGTTGATAATTACCCTATAAAAGTTCAAATTGTGGATCTTTTTTCACTCACCAGATATATTTCGAAGTTTTAAAATGTCTTTTTCCGAATTTTTAAAAATATTATAGTATATAAAATAGTTTTAATAGAATACGGAAAAAATCATACCAGTCAATAAATGTTTATCTCTCACTTTTTATCAATCAAACTTAATAAAGGAATATTTTAAGTTCACAATAGTGTATAATATGAGAAAAGAATATATATATATATATATATATATATATATATATATATATATATATATATATATATATATATATTATGTATTTTATCGATATTTTGATCGAAGGGTGAAAAAAAGTTATAAATCTGTAAAAAGAGGTGTTTAACCTATAAAGTGATTATAAGTGTGTGCAATTATACAATATAAAAGGTGTAATGCCTTATATTGTTCCGTGCCGCGCTGTAAATTACGGCGTAACCTCAAAAACCACGTTTTTCGCTTTCCTAATGATAGGATATGTGATCAGCATTTTGATAAGGAAAGTATACTTTGGTTTATCACATATATACAGATGAAGAATCCGGCTTTTTTTAATTATTAAATACATAGGACATTTAGATCTGAAATTATTAGAAATCTATTTATATGGCCAAAATTCTACGGTCCAGGTAAATGAACTAAAACACCATTTGAAAGATTTATTATAAATGAAATTGATAGTTTATTACCTGAGTCACTAGTTTTACAAAGCTAATAGTAATTAGTAATACTGATCAAATTATTAGTCATGCTTGTTATTTACTAAATTCATTAAAATGCGATGAAAATAATAAAAAATTTCTAACTTTTATCTGTGTTCAATATTAAAGTTATTAACTTGAGTTGAGTAACAGGTTGAGCTTGAAGTAATAAAATATTGTTTTAATGAGTAAAATATGAGGTATATTTTACTAGAGAACATGCAAACTGATCCTCTTGAAAGGAGGTTTGGAAAATATAGACAGTTAGCTGGGAGTCAGTACAGTATTTGTGTTCGACATTTATATGAAGGCGAAAAGAAACTTAAGATTCAGTCATTAAGTCCTTAAAAATAATTTAACATTTTCATACAACACTGATATTGAACAAAAAATTCACTTATAAAAAACCTTACTAAAGGCAGTTTTGGGTTTCCAAAAGATGAAATAACTAATATAGTTTTATTTGAATATATAATTTTTAACAAAGTTTTGCAAAATTCGCAATAAAAAAATATTTTTATCAAAAATATCTTTGGATTACATTAAAAGTAATAACACCATTATTAAAATTTCCGCAATGTACTATTTATAATGCTAAGTTATTGTAAAAATTGTCATAAATTCTATTAGAAATACACGTCTGAAAAACAACTGTTGTTAAAAAATAATGATAGACTTGGAAAAGGAAATAAAAGAAACTTAGACACACTTACAGCATAAATAAATACAATGACGATGGATAATGTGAGATGGGATATCAATCTGATGTATTTTAAATTTTATGTTTAATTATTATTTATTAAAAATTCGGTGCAATTAAAGTTTATATCCATTATATACGTATAAAGTGTATCAAATGCAATCAAAGTTTAGGCCTCCAGTTGATGACGTCACGAATAAGCTGTCCGGCCTTGTTATTACGGTGGTTACGTTATAACACAGACATACCAAGTTATTATAATATTAGAAAAATAATGATCGAATTCAATAAGAAAACGCTAAAATTTTTGATTTTCTAAGATGTAACGACAGGAAAAAATAAAATTGATTTTCAAAAAATCCGTTTTTTCCAAAAAACTCAGCAATCCTTTTTCTAATCTAATTTTTTTGTTGGCATCTTGGTGAACCTCCTAAAGCGCAACTTTGCCTCAATTTAACCATATTCGTATCTATTAAGGTTATCGAGAAACCAATGCTCGTACCTCGAATTTGTAGCACCCTGTATACCTTAATTTTTATATTATGTAACTATCTGTAGAAATTACGTAATAAGTTCTAATTTTAAACTTTTCAAATTTATTCCCAGCTGTGAAACTTTTGACATGTGGATAATGGTTTTCTCTGAACATTACGAATTTACCGAAAACTCGCTGGGATAAATTTAGTCTACTTAATTACACACCTTACACACATCACGCCATCACTTTAACGGATTCCTCCGGAAGTAATTGATGAAGCATTGCGTTTAACAATTCGAACAAGGGGTTTCTTTATGACCAGTTAAATAGTCCGTAGGGTTAAATTAGAATAAGTTTTTAGACATCTTCAAATGAGCCGCACATTCACAATTAATGCGTCATGAAAAGCAAATAAATTAGAGAAAGTTCTTTGACTTTTTTACCAACATAAACTATAAAATAATCTGATAAAAACTGACAAAAAAACTATATGTTCTTGAATGAAAATGGTAGAAAAGCTTCAGAAAAAATAACACATATTAATTATTTTGTTTCTTTTATTGTCAATAACGGCCTACCATGGGTGGATCCAGGATCTCCGAAAAGAGTTTAAAAAACTTGTCTAAATATAACTTTATTAATACTTATCTATATTTTGCTAAACATCAAGGATAACAAAATATATCCCTGATGGAAATCTGACACTATTTATATTGTTACTGTCTCTTCAAGTTTTCGTAGAAATTGCATTTTCTAATAATTTAGACCTCATTTACCACTATACCCATGGAATATTGACATTTTAGATTATTTTTAATGATTTAACAAATTTTCAAAGAGTACAATACTAATATTGTCGATATAGTTCGCTTATTTTATTAAAAAAAAACTCTTTAAATATTTTTTGTTAAAGATGACCAGTTAATATGATCCTTGTATTCAAACTACATTAATTGACTGTTTACGTTGATTAATAATAATTGCTGCAAATACTAAAAAACTGAATTTTGTATGTGTATTAGACAGTGTGGTAAAAAGTAACACCTTATAATTTTTTTTTCATTTTTTGACGAATGCTTATTTACATCAACAGAGACGTTCATTTTCATAACTTATTATTATATTAATTTCGGAGCCAAATCCACATTTATTTAGAATAATTAATTAATTAAAACAATTAAGTATGTAACTAACTAATTTTTGGTCGGAAATAATGGTGGTATATTTAATTTGTATACTCTTTTACGCAGATATAAATATTTTTTTTTTGTATACAAATGGGCTTGCAATATTATTAATTTACCACCTGTATATTTTGCTTTAAAAAGAACTGAAATGTCAATATTCCACGGGTATAGTGATAAATGAGGTCTAAATTGTAAGAAAATGCATTTTCTACGAAAACTTGAAGATATAAGTAAAGAATGGTTTAAAAATTGTGCATCTGATTCACGTAAAATAAACAGGGTGTTCTATTTAAATTAAACAAGTTATTGCCGTTTAAAGCTAGTAATTATTTAATATAAATTTTTGGACACTCTGTATAAAGTAATTTTTATTATAGTAATTTTTATTATTGCAACACAATATCTGACCAATAAATAATCTTCAGTAAATATTTAGTACCAAAAACTTTGATACCCCTTGGAGAAAAAAAGCCTTAAAAATTTTACTGTAATATCATAAAATTGAAAATATTTCATAAACGGTAAGGTTTAAGTGTTAATCAAATTTAACTTTATTTCAATAGTAGAATCTAAAAATAGAATAATATACAGGGTGTTCCATTTAAAAAAAAACAACTATAATATTTTTTACTTACTTGAGACACTCTGTCTCTTGTAAAAATATTTTTAATTGTACCTCTAATAGTCCTTCATCGAACCCAAAACTTACAATTTGTAAGTCTAATCGTTTAGCCACAACACTCCGTGTGGTATGTGGTGAACAACCCTGTATATAAAATAAATACATGATCAAGGGTTTTTTCTAGTTTTATTGTTACGGCGTAATCCTGAACTAGAATGCGATAAATCTTTTAATAACCGTGGCGCCGCGCAGTCTAGCGTTCAAGTTCCAGAATTAAATCATCGATTCCCGTTTGCTTCCCAAGTTTGAACTTTCGACTACAGAGGCTGCTAGTTGGTCCAGTTTTTAGAGTGGATTGAAAGCCTTATGGATATTGATCGTTTGGATTTTATACAGTATGATGAATAGGTTTTAGAAAATAAATTAAAACTTTTTATTTTTTTTAAATTCATCTGCTACTATAGTGAAACAAATAACCATAGCGATGATTTATTTGTTTCCGTCAGATCATCGCAGAGCTACAAGCTCACAGAAAACTTAAGTCTCTTTTTGACTTAAATCATTTTAATGACTTAAATCATTTGATTCTAAGTCATATTTCGAAAGCTGATTTAAGAAGTCATTAAAGTAAAGTAAAGATTTCAGTTAACGTCTCCTTTTTGCTGCCAGTGCTAATCTGGACGGTTAGGTTTGGTTAGGTTAGGTCAATGGCTTACCGACTTAGGAAGTGTCTAAATCAACTTTTATTCACGAGATATCTGATCTAATCCGGCCTTGAACCGGCGTGAATGAGCAGTGTGTATCAATAGATTTTACACTTTTCCCTTGGACAACAGCACGATACAGAGGAGTTTCGAACCGGTCACCCGTCCATCCACCAGTATCGCCACCAGTCGCTTAACTTCGGTATTCTAATGGGAACCGGCGTTTCAACGTAGCTAGGCCGTTGCATATTTAAGTCATTAAAAAAGATTTAAGTCTTTTTAAAAGATTTATGTCTTTTTAGAAAAGATTTAAATCATTAAAAAAGATTTAAATATTTTTTAACGACTTAAGTCATTTTACAAAAGACTTAAATCTTTTATGAGATTTAAGTCTTTTTTGAAAATATTTAAGTCTCTTTTTCATATATTTTTATCGTAATTTTTTAACAGCAGCGGCATCAAATATGTGTTTACCATCTTTAGTTTCATAAAAAAGTAGCAACTGTGAAAACTGTATCTTTGTACCGCTGCTGCTTATAAACGAGAAACCCTGTAAAACACACAAAAACGGTACAACCTGTACAAAGTACCACAAAATTTAATTTTATTTAAGTTGTTGATGTTTTTATATGTGTGTTTTTATGTCCTTGATGTGTTTATTTTTTATTGTTTATTATAATTGTTTATATAATATTTTATTCTGATCTGTATCTACAATAAATATAGACAATAAAAAAAAATGGCGCCGGGAGGCACGTATAAAATATGTTAATAAAAAGTTGGTAGACAATTCTTTTAGTTTCAAAGTAAAGGAATTTTTTTTATCTCTAAAACTGCGAATTTGGCTGATTTTGATGTTATTACAAACTTTGTTGCAAATATTATTCCTAATCTTAAATTGAAAACCGCGTTTCGCTAGCTACTGTAATTTTGGAGTTACAATTTTTTTAAATTTTTAACCCCCTCCCATACCCCCTTACCAACCCCCCACCCCCACCAAAAACTAATGGCCAGATTCTCGGGTGCCACAGTATTTTTGTGCCAAATTTGGTTAAAATCGGTTTAGCGGTTTTTGAGTTATCGTGTTACAGACGGACAGACAGACACCATGAAAATATTTTGTATTTAGGTCATCTATGACCCAAATAACTCATTTTGAGTGAAATTAAAAAAAAAAATTGCCGATCTTAATAGCCTACCATATCTATTGGTATGGTCGGCTAAAAATCGGTAATGGGTAATACAATAAAGTTAATATTAACATTTAAAAAGTAGGTATGTATTTAAATTGAATTCTGGTTGACTTGACTTGAGGGAATTATATTGATTTAAGTCATTTTACTGACTTAACTTGCAAATTTTCATGATTTAAGTAAAGTCTTAAATAATGTTATATTGATTTAAGTCTTGACGAAAATGACTTGACTGAAAATTAAAGAAAATGACTTAAGTCAAAGGCTTAAAACTTAAGTCATTTGAGTCAAAGATTTAAAACTTTTTCATTTGTATTGAAATTGACTTAAAACTTAATTCATTTATGTTAGAAAAATTGTGTTACACAGCGGTAATTTATGGAGAACACAATCAGCTTTGCACAAAAACCGGTACCGAAATCGTTTTATACAGCTTTTTGTTTTTCATATTATCATAAATTTTTCTGTACCGATTTAATCTCCGGTACTTCCGGTCTTCCGGTACCGATACCGAAACCGGTATACCGGTCCTGTAAAAGGCGATACCGATACCGGAATATTTCAAAAGTACCGGTCCTGGTACCGTTATACCGGAAGACCGAACATGACTAGCCTATTGGTTCAGAATATTTAGTTTTCGGCCTTAATACTCCTGCCTAAATCCTGTTCTTGCTATGGTTTTGGAAGCAAGTTATAGAGAAGCGCCATATCGCAAATTTTTGAATCAAAATCCATATTATTTTTTAAAAGATAAATTCTTCCTAAGCATTTATTTGTTTATTTCTTATTTATATTTATATTTATATTATTAATAAACAAGAATTCTAGATCAAAAAATACTGAAATTGCCTCAAAGCATGTTAAAAATTTATCTTTTAAAAGACAGCGTTACGATGTAATGCTTAAAATAGACTAGAGTTCTACAGTTCCGAACACCATTTTAATAAATAATAAGTTCGTTCTTGTAACTTCGTTACAAAAGTTACATATTAAATTTAAAATTTATTTACAGTTTCCCTTTGTTTTCAGCGCTCAGCTTTTAGAACAGTATCTGTTAATTTTTGTACCACTGAGAATACTCAGTAGTGACATTCGCCTTTATATTATTATGCTAGCTTAATGGCTACTGAATGGTGTGTCAGACACCTTTAGCTAAACATTCCTCTATATATCGTAAACGCCTGCAATTGTTGTAATGAGGATGCAAATACCTCCAAGTCGATAGACGTTCGATAAGTTAATTAAGCAATAAACTCATTAGTGTACGGAGTGCTGATTTAATTATAATTTATGGAATATAGAATTCGACAGGTGTCTACCGGACTCCTGTGTAGCGATTGCGTAAGAATTTTTTTATTAATTTTTGGATATGGTATGTTTTTTGTTAATTATTTGTTTTATTATACAGGGTGTTTCAAAACAAATGCGAAAAACTTTAGGGGGTGATTCCTTGTTCAAAATAAAGGGTAGTTTGCTTAATAAACGTTGGGTCAAAAGTCAACCATTAGGGAGATATCGCGGTACAAAGATGGCGGAAAAATAATGTTTTTATTTTTTATCTTGAAAACGAAAAGAGATAGACTAATGAAATTTTATGGAAGCATTACTGTTATGAAAACACACTTTCAGTTAATTTTTTACTTTTTAAAATGAGTGGAAGGGGTTGAAATAAACTACCCCTATCATTCTTGTTAACGAAATTTAAAGAAAAATCTTATCAAACACATGCAAATGCTTTAATTTGGATAGTTTAGTTTGTTTAGAAACTTTTTACCTCTTGTGTTTTTTGATAAAACTCACCGATTGGAAATTAAAAAATAAAATGTAAAGCATTACATGTCAGGACAAAAAACATTTTTAGATTAAGAATCTAGTGATAATAACGATAATAATAATCATCTAGATAATAACGTATTGCAGTAGAGTAATGTCAAATAAAATAATATTAGGAACATCCTAAAAGGGCAACGGCCCAGCTACGTCGAAACACCGGTTCCCATTAGAACACCGAAGTTAAGCGACGGAAGGCGATGCTAGTGGATAGACGGGTGACCGGTTCGAAACTTTGCATCGTGCTGTTGTCCAATACATAGATATAAAGAGATTGTATTTATGGCCAATGACAATTTTTTCCAAATTGTTGAGGTTAGCACCATAAATGCATATATTATGCAACAAATGTATACAAACGCCTCAAAATTGGATGTCTGGATTTTCTTAAACATCTAGCCAAAGCTATTACAAATACAATGATTGAAAAAGTTCTTGTTGAGTGTTTGATCGTGTGTTTTGAATAGTGGACCCACGGAATCCGTAACAATATTTTAAAGTTTAGAAAAACAAAATAAAATGCCTTTATAAATGTAACTTCTATTAAAGGATAAATCCTGCTAGGAACACGAAGAACGTCTTTATCACCCCATTTATGAAATTCTTAAATTCCTCAACAGTGATAAGCATTGTCAATTTATCAGTTAGTGTTGTGCAAATCTTTGTAGATTTGCCCCTTATAATGATAGAATGATCTGTATAAAGAACATTTATACATATAGTTCTTATCGAATAAACTTTTAGTCACGTGATTAAGCTTGACCGGCACAACGTTGCCCACTTTTACATATTTTCTTTTAATCAAAATATTTTAAGAAACAAAAATAAATTATAAATATATCACCACTTATTATTTACATCAACAAAACTTACCTTCTTAACAGCACTTAAGGGACATAACGGGCTATTACTACCCTTTTCCCGTTCAAAATATTCTACTAAAGTTGCGATGAGTTTTTACGGCTATTAAGCTATCTTGTATACACTTTGCACTAAAAGAGGTTCGAAAAAATATACATTTTCGCCATTTTCTGCGTGAAAAAGACTCGCTTGACAAAAATCGCTATAAATAACCATTTTCAAGATATTTGGAATGAAATTGTCAATATCCGTCAGAGTGAGGAATAATAATAATTAATTTAGAATTAAATGCAATTATTATGATGTGTTCTATTGACCGTTGATTGAATACAAAATCAGTTACTAAGGATCATACTGTTTTCCATCCGATTTTAGAAAGATTTTTTCCTTCCCGCCTTTTGCATAGGTCGGCAAAAAACCGAATTTTGTAAATAGAAGTTATATGAAAACCGGTGGCTATATCATCCGCATTGCAGCATCGAGTTCAGGCCGTGTCCCATTAACGTTCTCAAATATAGATAGTTTATAACGTAAGTAGTTTTCTAAGAATATTGTTAAACAAAACACAGAACAAATGGGAGTCGGACTCGTCCAACGAAGGTTACGTACAACTTTGTAGGAACATAATATAAATATTTCAGGAATCGAGTCTCGGCAGTTTTTTTCGAGATTTTCCCGGAATCTAGTTTCTTAGAGTTTTTTTTTCGTTTTTTAAAGTAAAAGTTTAAGAAAATCGGCAAGGTGACAACAATTTTTACAACTATTAGTAACGCTAATGACGAAAGTTACAAATCTAGATTATGCAGAATAGTGCCTTTCAAAACTATTGTTCATAGTGATGGACAAATGCTATTCTAATTGCTTTGCAACAATTACTATTAAGGTCTCTGTACATCATCATACATGTATCGATTCCGTAACGTTTCGTAAACAATATTTTGTCGGCTGCTGGTAGGTGCAGATCTTGTAGAAAATTCTATTAATTCTTTTAACATTGAATATACCGGGTGCGTCTCAAAAGCTGCTCACCATTATAACTTTTTTATTTTTTCAGATAAAAAATCGAGATTTGGTATGTTAGTATATGACATAAATTAGGATTGATTGACGTATTCAATTGTTTTTGGTTACTTCCTGTTTCACCGGAAATGACTACAACTTTGGATTTTTAAATGGCACCCACGGTATTTTTTTACTTTATTTGATAGAAAATGACATTCTGAATAGAATGACATATCATATGTCAACTTTTGACATTCTCGCTTAATAAAAAATTGTATTTTAAATTTCAATCTAGAGTGCCATGGCTATGTTAAAAACATTAATTCTTAATCAAGGAGCCTTGGAAAAATGGATTTGATCGTCTAATATTTTTAGTGTCTTGTCCTGGCCAGTTAGAAAATGCCCAAATCGTATTTTTAATCATATCTCAATTTTTTCAAATGGAACGAGGGTGGCTCATTAGCCACCATTATTTTTGGAAAAAGCATTTTTTTACGAATAATTTGATACCACACACTTGGTATTTCGAATAAAATTTTCATTACTTACCGCAAGTTATATTTTCAAATAAACTATATGCAAAAAGTGTCACAAGTTGACATCTGATATGTCATTCTATTCAGAATGTCATTTTCTATCCAATAAAGTAAAAAAAATACCGTGGATCCATTTAAAAATCAAAAGTTGTAGTCATTTCCGGTAAAACAGGAAGTGACCAAAAACAATTGAATATATCAATCAATCCTAATTTATGTCATATACTAACATACCAAACCTCGTTTTTTTGTCTGAAAAAATAAAAAAGTTATAGGGGTGAGCCACTTTTGAGAAGCACCCGGTATTGCAAATCTTGATACTGAACCCAGTAGTAGTGCAATTATTGTTTTTAAGGAGAAAAATGTGAAAACATCGTTTAACTAAAGCAAACTGAAACGCGCCATGTATGAATATGTGAATATACAGTCCTGTTGCTAGAACGGAAAGGATACATGCCGGAAAAGATGTGTATGATAATCTGCACAGACCTTTACAGTTCCAATGTGATTAAAGGATTATTAAAAAGAGCCCAACGTAAACGCTGTGTAAATCCGTCTGTGATTATGAACAATATTAGGTTTGTTCCAACCCGCCGCCGAACCGTCACCGAACGATCAAGCTCGTGCGCAGTAATTCAAATCAATTCCAACTGAGATTTGAGGGTTATCGGACGATCCTATTTGCGTACCAACCTACCTTGGGATCGTTTAGTTACGATTTCTGAACGGTAATTTCGGTACATGGTCCAAATTGAGAACTGTTTAGTTTGACTTGCGCATTAAAGCATATTGGCAGGGATTATCGAGTTTTAACAGCTGATTCTGGTCCGGCGTCCGGCTGATGCTTCTGCTTGGATATTTTTTACGAATTCGAATACGTGTGCGTTATACTTTTGCTTGTGAGTTTGTGTGGAGTAAATCGTTCGGAAATTTTAATTAATTTTTTATTTATAAAATAATATTCAAAGATTCTATATGCAATGAAATAACAGGAAACTACGCATAACAGGATCATAAAAGAGAGGATAGGTAAGTGAGTTAGAGAGTATACAGTTGAAACAACACATACCAACAATTACTGGATTCTGATTCTCCATTTCAATAATAATAATTATTATTATATATGTATAACAAAAATAATAGGGTTATGTTATGAAATTCTAAACAAAAACAAAAAACCGATCGATACACGTACGCTTGACACTTTTGACAATCCCGAAAACAATCCACAAAGCGTTCCAACGTTGATACTTTTTGCACCGTCACGAAACTATTCGAAGTACGCGCATGCTAACAAAGTGCAAGAAAACCGATTCGAGTACGGTTTCGAAACGATCCCGAAATGCTGGTTGGAACAAACCTATTATATTGAGTTTTCCATTATGTTGTGACCAAAAAAAGCGTATATTACTAACTATTCAAGGATATATTATTAACTATATTATTGTCATGTAGCTTTCTCACTGATATAATATCTATATATTTAAGGCTTACATTACAAAATACTAAATACTTTCGAGAGTAGCTTTCTCACTGATATAATATCTATATATTTAAGGCAACATTACAAAATACTAAATACAAAAGTAACGTCCATTTGTCGTTCCAAATGTATTTAAAAGCTAAACCTACCTCCTATTTTCTGACTGCAATATAATAAAAATATAACTAAAGACAATTATTCTGGTCAGTTGTAGAATAAATATTGACAGAATATTGTTATTGAGTTATTTCATTTTTAATATATCACTATATTATTTTAGTCTTGTCGCGTTTTAAAGAAATTTGTCGACTTTTACTAGTAATTGTTAACACTCGTTAGTAAGTAGAACATAGAATATTTACTAAAAGTTGTCTGTAAAAGTCATTCTATTGTGCAATAGGGAGCACGTTGGAGAAAGAATGCCTAGAGAAGCTAAACAAATTAGGTAAAGAAAATAAAGTCCTCCTACTCAGGGTCCATCAAGAGATAGAAGGCAATGAAAAAAGCAAACGATCTAGCTAGAAAAAGAACGAACTCCACTAACTGGTCCAGAAAAGTAGACCCCTTAGCATAAAAAAGGAGACGTTAACTTAAAATATATTATTTTTTCTAAATATTCTGGAGTTTAGTGAAATATTTAACAATTTTGTATCTATTTGAAAACACTGTGATTCAAAACATCACTCAGGAAACATAGAAGAATAAATGTTCTACTGTTTATTGCTCTATATTCAAAAGTTGGCATTTGTCTATGATAAACCATCAAATAAACATCAACCGTATTCTCAGTTACAGCTAGTGAAATATCCTCTTTGTTCTACTTTATCTTCGATTTACAAAGTCGAGCCGTAAATTTTTCTCTCTGATCGAACGATTGGAGCAACAAATGCTGTCAGAAATATTTACCAAGGATGCACTCTATGTAAACACGTTGTAGAATACGAAAATAGCATCAGTCTGCCGATGCGATTTAAGAATAGGCCGCGACAGGCAGAAATAACATCGGCGGGCTCTACTTAATTCTAAATAAATTGGATTTGGCGGTATAAAGATAGCACACGTACGCTAAACGGGGTGTATCAGGTACAGCAGCGCATGATGTGATGTTTTTCGAGTCAAATTTAAAATTTATCTAAGCAACGACTCACCTTACTGAACAAATTTGTATTAGGACAAAATTAGTTCGGTTTTTTCCAAATAATTTCTGAACTAAAGTCGATATTTGGATAAAAATTGGTGTCGGTGTTTTTTTGACGAGATCTAATTTCGCCGTTCATATGACACTTATTTGTAGAGACACCTACATGCGTATTAACTGTTTTGAAGAGTAATAACTTTTCTCGTTCGTACCTGTATAAAACTACCTAATGAAAAAATATACATTTCCGTCATATTTTACGTAAAAAATGTCTCATAGTAAAAATCGTGGTAATCTCTCATGGTAAAAAAGATGTTGACATTTTTCTGACTGAGAGCAAAAAGTATTATAGTTTTTGTATACTTTTATGTGGCTATACAAAGTTTCTAGAGAACTACAACATCTAGCTCGGAGATTTTTTGCACTTCATAGTTTCACAACGAGATCTATCGATTAAAAATATTTTCAATATGGCGGCACTTCCGGAAATACAAGAAGTTGACAGCAACTTTCTTATTTTAAATGAGTGCCCCCATTTTTTATTATGTACTTAAATTCTTTGTAAAATTTTATGAATTTTGATATTAAACACTCTATATCTAACATTAACCGTTTTTGACAAAAAAAAAATTAACATTTTTGAACAAAAAAAAACTGCCTGTCAAAAATATGTGTATAGCCTAAATATCAAATTTAGTGATTACCACAGCCACTGTGCCATAAAGAGAAAACATGTGGCTATCTATTTCAAAAATTAAATTGTTCGAATGTCTTATAATAATGGCCGCCGCTGTCATAAAATTGAGCGATTAAAAAATTATCATAAATCATTTTTTTTCAAATGGAAACCCACTTTTTTTATTTCACTAGTGAAAAGGCTTTTTAATTCGTTTCTTTTTAACTATACATGGTTCCTATACCTAAAATAAATCGTTTTTGAGTTATTTAAGATTTAGTTTTAAAGCGTATATTTTTCTTGATTTTAACCAGTAGCCTATGACTTTAAACGTCAAGTGATGTAAAACAATAGATCTGGCCATGTCATATTGTGACGCTTTGTTCAAAAAGCAGCATCATTTTTGAGGCAACTTTGCGCTGTTTTTTTTTTCGATCATACGGAATATTATTATATATAATTTTTGAATCACTCAATTTCATGACAGCTATCGCCATTAATATATGACATTTGAACAATTTTTTTTTGTCAAAAACGCTTAATGTTAGTTTAACATCAATATTCATAGAATTTTACAGAGAATTTAAGCATTTAATAAAAAATGGGGACACCCATTTAAAATAAAAAAGTTGCTGTCAACTTCCAGTATTTCCGGAAGTGCCGCCATATTGAAAATATTTTTAATCGATAGATCTCGTTGTAAAACAATGATTTGCAAAAAAAATCCGATCTAGATATTGTGGTCCTCTAGAAAGTTCTAATGCACGCTCATGGGACACCCTGTATATATGTTGTTATACACTTATTATTATATACAGGGTGTTTCAAAAGATATGTGCCATCTCTCGTGGGGAGACTCCTCTAGTAAAAATAAGATTTATTTTTCATATCAACATAGGTCCTGATTTTGCTTCGTTTCGTAGCTACAGGGTGTTCAAATCTATTTTTTTGATTTATTATAATTTTCTTCCAAGTACTTTTAGCGTTTCGAATGAAATTTTG
The DNA here is from genome assembly GCF_002938485.1 of Sitophilus oryzae. Classification (NCBI taxonomy): domain Eukaryota; kingdom Metazoa; phylum Arthropoda; class Insecta; order Coleoptera; family Curculionidae; genus Sitophilus; species Sitophilus oryzae. The sequence goes on from NW_022146270.1 coordinate 1,324,128, forward strand.
ATGGTAAAAGTTACTATAAATGCGACATATTTTAAAGCTAAAAAAGTGTAGACATATTCACCAGGGACGTGCGAATGGGTTATCACTGGAATATTTTTCTAAAAAAGTATGGTACGCTACTGACTTCTTTTCTGTTGTTACCAAAATAGTGCAAGCAGTTTAATGCCGATTAAAAGTTCTCTTGTTGTCTCTTGATATTTTGTCGATTTCGGTCTTCTTGATGAGATAAACGCAATTTTATTAATTTGCCTTAATACAAGTCTAATAGCAAATAGCAACCCTTAAAAAAATCAATTTATTATTTTTTTGAAATGCCGAATGAATTTAGTCAAATTCATTCGGCATTTCAAAAAATTATAAAGTATTATTACTATTTATATTTTTGCAACTTTTTATATTTTATGTTTTATGATGGAAATTAATATTATTTAGATATTAACCAAAGACACATTAATATATTTAAATCTTAACAAACCACATAAAATTAGTGAAATAGAGTGGAAGATGGGGATAAAATATACTACATGACTCTTAGCTTGACCGATTTTAACAAATTTGGTATAATTCAAAAGGGTTTAATTTGTTCTTTAAAAACAAAGCTAGATATGAAAAATAGTCAAATAAAACTTCTATTTTTAGTTTTTTAATCTAAATAAGTGTCATTACAAACATTTATATATAGCTTTTATTTTAAGTTTTTAAAATCTTTGTTTTAAGTCAGTAGTAAATAAAACGAAACTTGTGTTTGCATTTTGTTTAATGATTGACGTTTCGACCAATTTTAATTCAGTCTTCTTCAGTATCTATAATATACTTATAAATAATTTTCTACGTTTGTGGTAAGAAAAAATTATATATTAAACACATTGTTAGTGATAAAATTGTATTGTATATTATAGATTCTAAAGAAGGCCGAATTAAAATTAGTCGAAACGTCAATCATTAAACAAAATATAAACACAAGTTTCGTTTTATTCACTACTGACTTAAAACCAAGATTTTAAAAACTTAAAATATAACAAAAAAGTCAAAGAAAATTGAAAGAAGAAAAAATATAAATAGTTTTTATAATACCGTATTATCGAAAAGGAACGGCATCAGCGATGACCATGAAATGAAGGTCGGTGCCATTTTATATGTAAATTTATATAGGAAATGTCATCAATCGTCATTTCCCATCCAACTGGACGCCGATTTTTTTTTATCATACGGTAGATATATGTACAAATATTTTATTCAAACATAAATATTATTTTCTCTATTTGTACCTTTTACGGAGCGATCAACATAGTAACATAGGATGACTATTTATCAGCTGTTATTACTAACGTCAAAACAAACCAAAAATTAAATAATATGATAAGTTTTTGACGATATTTAAATTCGATTTTCAAAATAATGTGAGATAATCAAAACGAGATGAGAAATAAATGGGTTTAATCGGAAGGTTTTTCTAATTCAGTTATTGAATAAGTGTAGTAAACAATATAGGTTACGTGCTTGTAAGAAATTTTTATAAAAAACCGCATATTAAGTATGATATGGTCTCGTACACTTTCGATTAATAATTCATCGGTCATGTTTAATGTAAAACCGCTCCACTAAAAACAGTCGCTCGGCGTAGACTATTCGCCCCCTCCCATGCATTCTCTGAATATCGCCTGATGGCGCGAGTAACGCCGATAGCTCGAAGCGCACCGATCTAATGCGGTGCGCGGGCTTACATTTATTTCAACGTAAACTGAAAATTACGTGCCGCTCGCTCTCGCCGATACCTATTCAGTGCGCGCGGAGCTTAAAGGAGGGCGCGCAGTGCATCGGATCGGACCGACTAGCAAAAGCGACTGCGACCATCGTACATATAGACGGCGCCGGCGTCCACTAAAACATTTCGGCCTGTAGAGGCCAGATTCCTACCTCTACCTATCTACGATAGTCGAGTCACCGCCTTCGCCGTTTCTCGCCGGACTGGTACCGATTCAGTGCGCGTACACCTTAAGACTTTGCTGTCCGTCCGTCCGTCCGTCTGTCTGTCACAAAGGTCTCTCTTATGAACCGTTATAGCTAGACAGTTTATTTTTACAGATAATGTATCTATGTTGCCGCTATAAGAACAAATACTAAAAACAGAATTAAATAAATGTTTATAAATAAAAAAGTACTTTCACTAAACATTATCTTTTAAGTAAGAATTTTACATAGAATCTTTCAAGTCCTCGGTGGCCGCGTGGTTAAAGCGTTAGGACTTTACGCTGCTATGACGTTGGAGCCATAGTAAGGCAGGTTCGAATCCTAGTCAAGGCGACTTTTTTTTAATTTTTACATATAAAGTAATGCGTTTTCCATTTTTTTTAAATTACTTATACGCGCATTCAAAATTTCAGCTAAATCGGAAAAAAAGTTTATAATAATATAGTGTCTAATGTTGTATAGATAATGAATGGTACGGAACCCTTCATGCGCGAGTTCGACTCGCACTTGACCAATTTTTTAATAGAGGTATCTTTTGAAAAAAAAACAAAGCGTTCTTGAATAGATGTAGTTAGATATTTTAAATAGTTTTATTCTTTGTTTTTCCAAACCAAACATCCTGAAACGTTAAGCATTTTTTGTCCGTTAAACGAATTTGTTTTATTAGTAAAATAATACTGACAAATTGGTAAAATAAAATTATTCCATTTTATGTATTATTATACTATATTCTATGCTATTATGTTATTATTAATACAACTTTGACCTCTGATTTTTTGTTTTAAATTCTTTCAAACCTTCAGGGATCACACTAAAACTGAACTGCTTTTAAAATTAAAACTGTTCGTGAACTGAGTACATCTGGGACAGTTCCCGATAAAATATTTTTCTAGCTGAATAAGTTTCCTTTAATTGGTTTATTCAATTTGAATTGAACTTGTCGACCGCGGTGCGGCGTTTCTAGAAAATTGAATCGATTTCTTGCTTTTAAACTATGGTAAACCACCAATTAAGGAAACAAATAAAACCACAGACTAACCTAAAAAATGTTAGTTTGTGCTAAAACCAGGGTTGCCAACTTTTCAATATTGATTCACCGTACCGCGTAGCCCAAATTACTTCCTTTTTACCGTACATTTTTACAAAAAGTGTAAAAAAGTGTTTAAAAATTAATAATAATTAATAAATAAATATTTATAAACATCTATTAACGTATAATGGGGGAACATAAACATGTTCCCCCACTATACAAGGTGAGTCAGAAATAAGAGCAAATATTTTCACGATTGGTTAGATTGTGATTTTTTGATTGGTGTCTAGATCTCGATAAAAGAAACATATTTTCTCTGTACCGTTTTTCAAGTAAGTCCAAAATAACCGAGTTATTATTTTACTTTGAAAATTATAAAAAAAATCGATTTTTTTGCTTTTGAGAACCATTGGATCTTTTCTGGGTTTTCTTTCTTGTAAGTTTAATCCTGATTTACTCAAGGGTTTAATCTATAACCTATCGTTCCGTATTATCAATTATATTATGATTAACTAAAAATTTAAAAACTTTCCAAAATTGTCAAAACATTTTTTTCGCAAAAAAACTCTGAAAAAAGATGTGTTTCTGAGGTCGAAATTTACTACCCCTAAAAGTATTTGCACTTATTTTAGACCCACCCTGTATATTAATAGAAAAATTTATTATAAAAGAATACATTTAATAATCGAAACTAATGTCGTCATCCGCATCTGATGACTCGTGACCATCTACATCTTGATATGAAGTACCAGAAACTGGTGTAAATTTCTTATTCTTATAAAGGTGGGTTCCTATATAGCACACCAAATCACATTTACAATGTGCTTACATTACTAGATGTTAAGTTGAGTTGCTAGAGGCACATGGTGACAAAATTCCATCTATGTAAATATGTTACGTTAACACATTGTAGTTCAACACGTATGCACAAGGGTTAAACGTCCGCCTCACAATGTAGCCACAGTATAGCATTTACGTATACACAAAGTAAGGGATTCACAGTGTGCTATAAGATACACAATGCTTGTGTATTACGTTTTAACTCTGTTTACACATTGCATTTGTGACTACCGCGTGTATACGTATGTATTTTGCTCCGTGTATACATATTGTCCTAGATAAATAACTACTTCTCATGAACTAATTCAGGGAATGATAAAAGTTTTATTGCCTTTTCGTTCAGTGATACCAATTATGTTTTTTAGAATGAAAATTAGGGAGGCAAAACTTTTATCTTCCTCAAGTGTCTCGTCAGGTCAAGAGAAGTAGCTATAAAATTGTTCCATTTTTCTTCTGTATTAAATGTACCATTTTCCCTTCCTTATAAAATAGAGTAAGCGGTTAAAAAATGAAATGTTTATATTTCTCTCTATTAAGGAACGCTATTATTAACACTACAGAAAACAGAAGTAAGAAAACACTGTAAAATAACAGAATTTGTAGGAAAATGTATTAAAAATATAAGTACCTATAACAACATACTAAAACTGTAAACACTGGTATATCGCTACGTTCTGATGCACCTCTTTCAGTTATTTTCCCCGTTTTTTTTCCTCCAAGTAGTTGGTTTGTTTGCATACTCGATTCGAATTCGGCAAACCAAAAAACATAATAAATAGAAGAAATCAAAACTACTCCAAAACTTTTCCCCAAAAGGTTTTTAAGTACAGTTTGACTAAACTATACAGGGTGAGTCTTAAATAAGTGCAAATATTTTCAGGGCTGGTAGACCTTGATAAAAGAAACATATTTTCTGTTTACCATTTTTCAGATAAGTCCAAAATAACTGAGTTATTTATGAAAATTAAAAAAAATGATTATTTTTTAAAAAACTTTGAGAGCCACCGGATTTTTTCTGTATTTGCATCTCTTTTAGTGCCGTAACCATGGAGTAAAGTCGTAACTATGGTAATATCAGAGATTAAGAAATTATACCGTGGGAAAATTTGCGGTGCACAGGCAGTTCTAAATAGTTTTCGAAAAATATACAGGGAAATTTAAAAGAAAATGCACGATTTTCAACATCTTTTTTTTGCGAGAAAAACCTCATAGAGGTGTTCCTAGAGTCGAAATATACCACCCCTGAAAATATTTGCACTTATTTAAGACTCACCCTGTATAATGTACGTATTTATTAGTAAATGCATTGTATGTACCATATTGCTTCGGACGTTAATGACCACTCCAATAAATCATTTAATGATATGTATTGTTCTCCTGCAATTTGAGGATAACTGTATACAGTATACATTAATTATTATCCGCTCTAATATATGGCTACGTAAAATTAAATTATAAATGACAAATATTCTGACAGTCAAAAATAATATTAGATATTTATTAATAATTTCATTGATTGTTTTAAAATAATGCACTTCTGCATTACATCCATTGTCCGATAGGATGTTAAAATTTATGTGACTTCGAATCGAACATCAGTTTAATGAGAATTTTTATAAAATCATTTTGTAAACACCCTCAACCCTATGCCCGAAATATTTTCTCGAAATACTTTCAGAAGTAAACTCATGTTTTTCTTATGTTGCGGGTAATTTTGGTTTGCCTCGGCAGCAAACTCCGAGACAGATCGAAATCGACCGAGGCAAGCCGTAATTAGATGTTTGTTCTTAAAATCGGAAAACTACAGGGCAACAGTGACTAACGGTCCGCCTTTTGTCGGCTTATAATCCACGGTGTTAACTTCTTAAAAAAACGTCTAATTATCTCGTATTTTTGAATATATTTATATCAAACCATGCTGGGTGCTAACAAAAGTATTGTTTACAGTTTTCTCTTAAAGGCAATAAGAGAATATTTTGCCAATATATTTTAATTTGACAAAAATCAGCTTTAAACGTCAAGCACTTTAAGCAGAATCGTGACTCAATGTGACTCATATTTTATAAAACACCCTGTATAAATTTTTAAAAAATCTTAAAATATGTAAAACAACAAAAGAAAATATACGTGTTTAAGAGTTTTTCCGAAAAACTCACAGGTTCTTTAATAAAAAATATTAAAATATTCTAATATTTGAGGGGTGGTTTCACCCTCTTAGAATTCGACTTTCAAAAAAAATCCCTTCTTATCAAACCTAAAGTCAATCTGTTTTCCAAAAATTAGCTTTTTACGTCAAGCGCTTTAAGCAGGATCGTGATTAATCAATGACCAGATTTTTCGAAATATCGTGTATACATTTTTAAGAAATCTTAAAATATGTAAAAAAAACAAAATAAAATATACGTGTTTAAGCGCTTTTTCAGAAACGACCGTTTGTTAAATAAAAAATATTGTAATATTTGAGGGGTGATTTCGCCCCCTTGGAACTGGAATTTCGAAAAATCCCTTCTTATCGAACCTCTACACCCTAGAATCAACCTGTACGCCAAAATTGAGCTTCTTACGTTGACTGGTTTGAGCAGGATCGTGATTAATCAGTGAGTCACTTAAGGATTTCCGTAAATCATCATAATATATACAATTTTATACAGGGTGTCCCAGGCTGAGCGTGCATTAGAAGTTTCTAGAGAACTACAATATCTAGATCGGAGATTTTTTGCACATCATTATTTTACAATGAGATCTATCGATTAAAAATATTTTCAATATGGCGCACACAGCGGAAGTTGACAGCAACTTTCTTATTTTAAATGGGTGCCCCCATTACTTAAATTCTCTGTAAAATTTTATAAATTTTGATATTAAACACTCTATACCTAATATTAACCGTTTTTGAGAAAAAAAAATATTTAAAATTTTTGGCCAAAAAAACTGCCTGTCAAAAATATGTGTATATATAGCCTAAACGTCAAATTTAGTGATTACTACAGCCGCTGTGCCATAAAAAGAAGACATGTGGCTATCTATTTCAAAAATTAAATTGTTCGAATGTCATATAATAATAATGACCGCAGTCGTCATGGAATTGAGCCATTAAAAAATTAACATAAATCATTTTTTTCAAATAAAAACCCACTTTTTTTATTTCACTAGTGAAAAGGCTTTTCAATTCGTTACTTTTTGACTATGCATGTTCCTATACGTTTTTAAGTTATTTAAGAAATTAATTTAAAAGTGTATATTTTTCTTGATTTTAACTAGTAGCCTATGACCTTAAACATCAAGTGATGTAAAACAATAGATCTGGCCATGTCATACTGTGATGCTGTGTTCAAAAAGCAGTATGTTATCGATCACCATTTCCAAGCCAACTTTACGCTATTTTTTTTTCGATCATCCGGTATATTATTAATAATATCAACTATTAGATATCGCTAAAGAGCGAAAATACGAGATATATTTTCATAAATACACTTTTTAAAGTTATAGCAGTATTTATAATATAGGAATTTCAAATAATTCGTTTTCTGACAGATAGAAATAAATTGTCTGGTTGTTTGACACTTAATGTCAAAGGAAGCTCGATAAAATCAAGAAAAATATAGGTTTTCAAACTAAATCTTAAATACATTAAAAACGATTTATTTTAGGTATAGGAAGATGTATACTCAAAAAGTAACGAATTGGAAAGCCTTTTTACTAGTGAAGTAAAAAAAGAGTGTTTCCATTTGAAAAAAAAATATTTATGATAATTTTTTAATCGCTCAATTCCATGACAACTACCGCCATTATTATATGACATTTGAACAATTTAATTTTTGAAATAGATAGACACATGTCTTTTCTTTATGTCACAGGGGCTGTGATAATCACTATATTTGACTTTTAGGCTGTACAAATTTTTTTGAAAGGTAGTTTTTTTCGTCCAAAGATTTTAAATATTTTTTTCTTAAAAATGCTTCCAGAGAAAACCGCGACAAAATATCGCGATTTTGTAAGTCCTCCAAGATCCGAGGGCCCCTTCGCTGTCTCAGGCCTGTGGCCCCCGGTATACTAAAGACTTCACTGCTCATCATCAGTAATGAAGCTAGAATACAAGTTATGCTGTGCATTGGTTGTAATTTAAAATGTTTATTCAGTAAAAATAAATAATGAAACCATTGAAAAATAACTTAAAAGCTAAAATAAATAAATTCAGTCTCAAAATATATAAAAAATAATAATTATTCGATATTTTAAACAAAGAAAATTACCCCTTGATTAAATTTCCTAAATAGAAAATGCCATTGACAATTACTGGGGCCTGATAATTGATAATTAAGTAAATATCTGCTTCCATTTATACTGTTTATAGTTGGCGTATACGTATGGTTTGCATACTCCACCTACAAACTGCTTTATAACTACTGAACACATATTGGCCTTGTTTGCCAGTTGAATAAAAAATTACTTATTAAGATTCGGAGGCCCCCTAAAAAACGGGGCCCGGGGCGGACCGCCCCTTCCGCCCCCCTTTAATCCGCCACTGCGTTTTGTTCTTATATACAGGGGTGGATGAGGAAGTGGAAACCGGCCCGGGAATAACAGGCAACCGGCCCAAACCCACAAAAACAAAATTACCATAACGAAGAAACATATTTTATTTATTAATTAATATGCAAGTAAGGGTGTTTTTCGCTTGTGCGAAAAAAACTCTTTTGCCTCTGGTTTTTTAAAAAAATTAAAATTGTCTTGATCAAATTTTCACAAAGATCAATTTTACAGGGTTCTACTGCTTTATTTCAATATATTATATATTATATACCATTATCGATAACGGTAATTTGATCTTGAATAGGCTACGATTTTGAGAAACTTTAAGATTTTCTGATTCATTCAGTTCAGCTGGCCCAATCCTCTGTGAAATACATTATTTCTAGTTTTTCAGGTATATACTTTCTTACACATTGTAGAAAGAAGTTCTCTCTTTTCTGTTAGAGCAGCAGCCTCATCGTGTATACGTGATTTTAACTGAATGAACAATTTATTTGCGGTCGCCATTAAAACTGCTGCATTTTTTAGGTCATTATTATTATAGAGGACTTAAAAATTAGTTCTTATCAGTTTTCCTGTATACTTTTCTATATTTGGCATCTTGTATGGTAATACCATGACAAACGAAAAAACCTAGACCTAGGCAGTGCATATAAATGTGTTCTGAGGTAATGATATGTTACAGTCCATAATAAGAATATTTGGATTTTCCAGACATATTAATATTTTATTATCTAATCTAGTTTAAACCTTATATAACTCTTCTCTTCTGTCTCAGTAATTTTTAGTAAATTAATTTAAGCAACATTTTAAACAACAGTTTAGACTTGGCTTTTAGTTCTCAAGCAAAGAGATAGCCATCACAAGTTTTCTCTGTCAACCGCAGAGTTCGCGTCAAATTCGTCAATCTTTTTTAAAAAGGGGAGCTCGTGTTGCAGCTTCTTAAAAAAAATATTGCACCGAGGCCCCCAGTTGCCAATCTACGTTACCGTATTCTTAGTATACACTTATTAAATCGAGACTATTTAAATTTACCTAATGCTATTCATTCTTTTTTCTGCTGCCAGTCAGTCATATTTATTAGTTATTAATAAAAGAATAGTGGTGAAACTATATAGGGTGAGTCTTAAATAAGTGCAAATATTTTCAGGGGTGGTATATTTTGACCCCAAGAACAAGTCTATGAGGTTTCTTTTGCAAAAAAGATGTTAAAAATCGTGCATTTTCTTTGAAATTTTCCTGCATATTTTAGAAAACTTTTTAGAACTTCCTGTTCACCGCAAATTTTCCCCACGGTGTAGTTTCTTAATCTCTGATATTACGGCACGAAAAGAGATGCAAATACAGAAAAATTGATGTGACTCAATTTTTTTTTTAAATAAATCTTTTTTTTTTAATTTTCAAATTTTAATAACTCGATTGGACTTACATATTTGAAACACGGTAAAGAGAATATATTATGTTTCTTTTATTGAGATCTACCAGCTATGAAAATATTTGCACTTATAAAGTCACCCTGTATAATGAACATTTTCAAACCGAACAAACAACAGATGTTTAGTAAAATTATAAGTGTCTCAGAAGAATCTAAGAAAGACATCTTACAATAGTTATTTTACAAATTGGTGTTTATAAGCAACTGACGATTATACTGATGCAAATTGATTGGTTAGTTATGAAGTCTCTAAGAATCTTACTGTCACTTTAGTTAGAAGATTAACCATTTAAATTTTGCTAATCAAATTATTTTGAGTTCTGATCGGGACCGGCAGGCCCACCGGCCCATCTTTCCACCGGCCCACCGGGAATTTTCCCGTTTTCCCATATGGCCCATCCACCCCTGCTTATATATCTACTATACATATTATAAACGCGTATTCAAATATTAGTCTTGTGGAATATATATATATATATATATATATATATATATATATATATATATATATATATATATATATATATATATATATATATATATATATATATATATATCAACATAAAACGAGATGTAATTAACGAAATATCATCATAACAGATATTTTAGAAACATCTAGATTCGTACTTATTTCACTGAGATTTATGAAAAAAGTCCTTTGTCTTGGGTATAGAAACCGACACGTCGTGGAAGTAGCTCGAGACAAAAGTCACTCGTGTTTACAGATACTCTTAAAATTTTCCACAACTATTTTTTTCTGATATAAATAAAATAAATGTGGCAACTTGACATATTTTACAGCAGAGTTTCACCTGAGTCTCCAGCGGGAAATTTAAATTCCAGTTAGTCAGCCCGGCGCCGAATATATCCATGGTTGGCAACAATTAATTAAAAAATCGCGCCCTCGATTACGTAACTAAAAGTTTAATTGATATCAAATATAAGTGGATATATCCGAGTGCAATCTGATATAATACCGCAGCATTAATTTACATTATAGAGAATGGTTATTTCCCACTCAGTCAGCCCGGCGCCGAATATATCCATGGTTGGCAACAATTAATTAAAAAATCGCGCCATCGATTACGTAACTAAAAGTTTAATTGATATCAAATATAAGTGGATATATCCGAGTGCAATCTGATATAATACCGCAGCATTAATTTACATTACAGAGAATGGTTATTTCCCACTCAGTCAGCCCGGCGCCGAATATATCCATGGTTGGCAACAATTAATTAAAAAATCGCGCCATCGATTACGTAACTAAAAGTTTAATTGATATCAAATATAAGTGAATATATCCGAGTGCAATCTGATATAATACCGCAGCATTAATTTAGCATTACTACGTAATCGCGAAAATTGTTTTTGAAATCGAGGACTAATCGATTTCCCAAATATTTTTATTCAATGGGAAAATTAAATACGTTTAATTGTAATGCAAATTGATAAATACTTATTTATTCTGCTGCTCTACAACATACATATGGCACGTTCCTTGAAATTAATTTGATTTAATAAATCTAGACGTTTTTCGGAAAAATACGAATAAATATTTACATCCGCTGGGTAGTTCTGTAGTTTTAACAAAATCCTTTTAGATCATTTAATATCTGCTAAGAAGATGTAAGCTTATTCTTCGTAATCAATTAATATACTTCTACAGAATAAAAAGTCAATTAATATCTGTAAAGAAACGGAATGATGTTTCTTTTCTTGAAAATATGTGGTTATAAACCTTATAACGTTATAAACCGTTAAAATATAATATACCGTTATAACGGCATCCAGAAACTTCAACGCGATGGTTTACTTCTAAACTTACTGATGAAAAGAGCTTAAAATTAAAAGTTTACAAAACAATTTTAATATAGGATATTAATTTGTTCTTCGACAAAAATACTTTTCCTGATGCTTTAAATAATTAGTAGTTGATTTTAATGTATCGATAGTTGTAAATTGATTATTGATTATTCTCTATCTATTTTTCTTTCGTTTTTAGGTAAGTGCAAATGTCTAGTACGTAGTCTACCGATTAATTAGAAGACGACGAGACCATCAGAACCGTAAGTTTAGTAAAAATTATTAAAAATCATTATTACTCGGTCAACTGAATTATTTACTTGTAGTTTTGTTTAAAATATTGTTAATTATTTATTACTTAGTTAAATACTTGTGTATGCAATATATTTTCTAAACCAGATTTTACTCTAAATATTTAGGAAATACTGATTAAACACTACGTACATATATGAACAAATAAGGCAAAGAAAATAAAGTCGTCCTAATGTAGGTGCCAAAGGATCTGGCGCAGGAATTTACTGCAGCAGTCCAAAGACTGAGATCTGCCACAGTCTTGGAAAACATACCAGAATTTTTCAAGCTGAGCTATAAGCTATTGAAACCTGTGTGCAACTGCTGGTAGAACGGCAATACACCGGGAAAACAATAAGCATATTTTCGGATAGTCAAGCCGCGTTGAAAGCACTTGAGGCAACGAAAAGCACGTCTATGACGATTCTTCATTGTAAAAAACTACTCAATGTATTAGGAGATTGGAACAAAGTGTCGCTAATATGGATACCGGGACATGTCGGCCTAGAGGGAAATGAACGTGCTGATTCCATCGCCAAAATTGGTGCAGGCTCGCCATTCGTGGGCCCAGAACCGACACTTAGCGTTCCAAAAAATCTCGCAAGAGACGGGCTCTGTGAATGGGTTAGGGGTGCGATGTTCCGGGACTGGAATGACAGTCCCGGAATGGAACATACCAAGAAAATCCAAGCACGGCCATCCAAACATAGAACAGGAGAACTCCTAAAGGCTGGTAGGAGTGGAGCGCGTACACTAGATAAATCAAAGATTTTCGTCGATGAAAACATGAAAGAACAGTCTTCGGATTGTCATGTTTTTTTAACAGGACACTGTTTCTTCAATAAATCTTAGTAGATTTAAGCTAAAAAAAACAACGGCGAATACAGATTCAGAGCCCTGGGACTGTATGATGAATTATAATCAAAGAGAGGAGGCCAGATTTCCATACCCCCATCCAATATAATCTACATCTAACGGGTAATGGGTCTTTTACCTGCTGACATTCTTCATAAAAATGATTGCTTGTTCTAATCCTAACCTAATCTATACCGTTAGAGAAAATTTAAAAAATCTGAAAATTTGGTTGAACTTTTTCTTAAAGTCCTAAATCTCAAAACTCGTTTCTATGGTAATGTGATTTCATTTTCATTTCTTGATAGATTATAATAATTGATAGAATTTTTATTAACGTTCAATCTTAAAGTCAATATTTTTTCCCTTTTAAAATGTTACAGAAGTACAAAATTTATTTAGTTCAATAACAGAAAGAGTGATAATAGATATTGAAAAATATGTTGTAGAATGTTTAGGAGGGGAGTTAATCACCGCGACCTTACACTATTGTGTGTTCCCTTTTCTTGAGTTAGAACGAGTTATAATCATCATACAGTCTCTGGGCTTTAACAAAAGCCAGTATCTGAGACGGCTCTACAGAAGCTCCATCCTCGACATCAGCCGTACCAAAGTTCATGGCACGAACGGTCGTCGTCTCGGCGCACTCAGTGATACGGTGTTCTGGTGTTTCCCAATTTTCCCCACAGAATCTGCATTCGCCGTTGTTTCTCAGCTTCAGCCTACTGAGGTGTTCGTTGAGGATACAGTGTCCTGTTAAAAACCCCGTGACAATCCAAAGATTGTTTTTACTTAAATCAAGGAAAATCTTTGATTTTTCTCGGTCGTAAGTTCTGAGGAACTTTTTCGAGTGTCTTAGACCCCATTCCATGTTACGGATGAAGTCTTCCAGGCTCTTCAGTTCCGCTTTCAGTTGGTCCCCGCTTGGAAAACTGAACGGTTCTGGTCCAATTCTGGTCCTAGTTCGCTCCTTTTCTAGCTAGATCGTTTGCTTTTTCATTGCCTTCTATCTCTTGGTGAGCATGCACCCAGAGTAGGAGGACTTTGTTTTCTTTGCCTAATTTGTTTAAGTCAATATTTTTTTCCGTTTTAAAATGTTAAAGTACAAAATTTATTTAGTTCAATGCTGCAGAAAAAGTGATAATAAATATTGAAACATGTGATACTTTAACAACAGCAAAAAATATGACGTTAATCAATATTAACAATAACCATCTATCAAAGAATGAAATTTAAATTATATATTACCATAGAATCACCTTTTGTTTTTGGAGGACAAAAAATCCAATCACATTTTCACGTTTTTTTAAATTTGAAAAGTATAAACGGGATTAACCATTGTAGAACAAGCAAAATTTTTATGAAGAATGCATTTTTCCCAAAATGTCAGTAATAAAAAAGTTTTTCCTCTTGTAAAGACAATCCGGGGACATACTGCATACGTACTTGTACAAATGTGCATAACAATAAAATGTGCATTTACAATGCTTATATAAATTATAGTCACGCGGTTATTTGGATGTAACCCCTGCGTTAATCGGGGGATTCCTTAATTTTTTTCAACATATGATATTGTTAACACCAATTTCTGTGAATCATGGATAAAGGAATAGAAATAAGGTCTAGCCTTGCCTTGGTGCATCCACCTTTCCTCCGCTGCACTCACCCCCGCTTCGCTCTTCGGAAGCGGACGACGGCTATGCCGGTGTCGTTCTTGCTCTTGCCAGTCTGGCCGGGCGTCTGGACGCGTCGCGTGCGCCGATCATCTCCTCTCACGTGCGTCTCCATGTCGTCGGCGGCATCCGCGTTCAGCATCCCCCGCGCTCCGAAGGTTATGTTGTGCTTTTTTTTATTCTTGCCGATCGTACGCGAATTTATGCCACTGCTTTCCACACTTCGCTGAAGATTGTTTCGGATTTATACGCGAGTGATTCTGAATCTAGTTCACTGTGGTTTATTGTTTGTCTAGAATGGAGGAAGTTCAGATGTGAAATATTGGGAATAACAGTGTGCAGGCGTGTGTATTGGGGGCAGAAATAATTATTACGTTGACGCAGTTCAAAATTTGATATCTTTATTTAGCAGGTTATGGTGACATATACACATATGTCCAAAATTATTGCACACATGATTGGTAAAATCAAGAGACGTTCCAGGAAATATTAATTTTTAAAGTTAATTATGTCTTAGTTTAGACCACAAGAAAATTAATTTCTGTATAATAAACTTTTATTACAATTAAATTTAATAAATAATAGAAAAATAATTTATCAAGTTTAAAAACTAAAATTAAGTGTAAAAATAAAGAATTAAGAAAAAAATGCACTCTCACAGACGGCTTGGCAGGGCTACCTATCAGATTATCTAGGAAGATCTGTGGAATTTGTTCTCATTCTTCGATTACTGCAATTCTTAAGAGTCCATTTCACTAGTCCGAAAAAGTAGCAAAATAAGCGTTCGGCATTTAACGTTTTATGTAAAACTGGCTAGGTATTTTTACACAAATGAAGAAGGAAATTAAAGATAAAGAATTATACTATATCCGTATTGTAGCACATTTTTAGACAACTTCTTTATTTTTAAGATTTTGATGGTCAAACATCAACAAAATATTCCTTACGTTTGGTCTAAATTTTCTCGAAAATAAAGCCATAATCTAAAATTCCAATACGGAAATAGATTGAAATTTCGTGATTACAGTGATATATAATTTATATGGTATTGTAACAAATTGCTCGCTATTTTATGGCAAATGCTGAAGCTCTGCAAATCTTAATCAAGCCTTAATCAAAGCACGTGTGTTTGGAATTTTGGGTGTGGCTTAACACGACAGGATCGGGCTAAGCCTTAGGCAGATTTCTGAAATATAACATATATTTCCTTCGGCCACACACCCATCTTCGAACATTTACCCGACTCCTGAGAGCAACCCGAAAGTACAGCGTAATAGACTCTTAATTCTCGTAAAGTTAGGGCCGGGTTATTTCCCAAGAATGTTCATTTGCGTTCATATCTGGTGAATTAGCAGGCCATCTTAAACACATTATTCCCTCCTCGTCACAAAAGTGTTGCACTTCCACTATCCGGTGTGGTGGTGCATTGTCATCAACGAAGACAAAATTTACTCCAACTGCCCCTCGGAATAAACGCACAATTGGGTTTAGAACTTCCTGAATGTAAACTCGTCCTGTCATTGTTCCGTCAATAATAACTAATGGTGTTCAAGCATCTCATATTATCCCAGCGCAAAACATTACACTATCACTTTGAAATGGGATACGGGGATGAGCTGTAGCTAACCTGGCTTGTTCGTCCTGGAGCCCTCCGAACATGGACTTGTCGAGAAGCTACTAGGCCTATTCGTATTTCATCTGAAAACATGACATTTTTCCAGTTTTGATTTTGTTCAACCATTTCCAGTGCCCATTGTTTTTCAGGGTCTGACGACGTTGAGGGTGTAGCAATGTCATAATAACATGTATGCGGCCAATGTTCTTGCAGACCTTCTATATCGATCCGGCGACCGGATTTCCGGTGATCCGGTCCGGCTATTGACCGGATAATCCGGTTCCGGTAATCCTGCCAAATTCCGTTCCGGTACATCCCTAGTTCATCTGTCAATCCCATCAGATTTAGATGTCTATTAAACTTCCAACACCCTCTTAGTAGACCCACTACAACTATGACTGGCTTTTTGTCTTTGCTTATTAACTGCCGTGATTTTTAACCTTTTCAAAATTTGTATATGGCCAGGCCATCCTCATTATTTTAGTTAACTAAATTTTCTCTTTTGTGGGCTATTCAAATTCATTTTTGTCCAAGTCGTTAACTTTTTCTTCAAATTAGGCCAATAAGCATAATAGGAGTGATAATTAAATAAAGCATAAATGAAAATATATACAGAGAGTTTTTTTTACAGTAGTAATACGTACAATTTCATTATTCTATCGGTATTTATTTTTAAGATTTAAAAGAAAATGTTTTTAAGTTTTTAAGAAATAAAAACTTTATTTTTCAGCCATATTTGTACTACAATATCTACCTAATGGTTGATATTGAATAGGGTTCATGCCATTTATTTTGAGACACCCTGTTTATACGATAGCAGCAATAATGATAAATATTTTGTATAATTATAATTAAAAAAGGTAGTTTTTACAATAAAACCTATGTATGTATAAATGTAAATGTAAATGTACCTACTGCAAAATACATCAGTAGATTTTTGCAATATAAAAAACTAAACACCCTATATCCGCTTTAAAACCTTAACCCCTTTAAGCTATTTTACCTTTTCCAAATTAAAATAAAATTTTATGCATTTCATAACATCTACAGGAGCTATACGACTCCAAACCTTTCTCTTTTAAAAATTGACACACATTAATTAACTATAAATTACTAAAACTAATTCCGGAAATTGTTTTCCAAATTTTCACTTTCATTCTCTGCTAAGAATGATGAGTCAATCAAGTATAAATCGTAAAATTAGCGATCGAATCATTTCGTTTTATTAGTAAATAAAATCATTCCAGTCTTTCTGTAGCGGTAAATTTATTAGTATTTTAAAATACACAAACAATTTTTATGCAAAAATCAAATAGAAATAATTAATATAACATCACTCGCCTCGGTTGATTATACGAAAACGGAAAGATGTGGGAACAAATATTATGGGTATATGTAGAGAGGCAATGTGCATAATTTAAAATTATTTTCAAATGTACAGGATGTGTCAGAACTAAGATACATACCAAAGCTATATTTTTTCTTATGGAACACCCGGTATTTTATATAATTTTTGGATTCTTAGGCATAAAATAAGGCATTCATAAGGGTTTTAATATGTTTAAAGAGATGAGTTACTGTTTCTTGAGATACTTAATTATGCATGCTATAATAAAAAAGTTTGTTTAGCACCCTGTGCATTACTTTTCAGAGTTAATTTTTGTGCTGCCTTTGAAGCCAGAGGAATAAATTTTACTAAAGAATTGTAATACTTCCTTAAATGTATACAGGGGTACCAAAAATTGCTGGTCTATTTTAAATATATATTTTACATAAAAACTTGGTTATTTCAAATACAACACTATGATTTTTTTTAAATAAGTCGAAGGAGATCTAAATGCTCTTTCAAACTATATTAGGGTTTCCTATACCTATCTGGTTCAAATTTTGAATAAAAGCGATTTTTCAATAAAATGGCAATCAAGATGGCTGGTGTGGCCATGGCAATTTGCTAGTGACAGTTAGTAGCTATTTTCAAAATCGACATTAGTTTATGGACTTTATTTAAATTTATAACAGTTTACTTTTATTTAATTTACCTAGAATAGTTTAATAAGTAAGTATTTATTATTTTATCAAGAAAAATAAAGATGTAGTCCTTTCATTTATATTACGATGACTTGTAGATATATTGGATTTTTTATAAAAGAACCAATTAAGGCAAATTCATTTTCTTCACTTCCAACGACAGGTTTCTGCCCTAATAGGTTTTTCATATATACCACACTATCAGCTCTGCGAAATAGGAAAAGTAGTTTTTCAAAGGAACGCTTGTCAAGATAATTCCTATTTGGATATTTTTGAGCATAAACCCTTCAGTAAGTAGTAACATATCCATTCCTTCCGCCACACAGTGGGGTATTTGACACCGATAGTTGATCGAAATTTTTTTTTATGTAGACCTTATATAAATTATTGATATTTTCAATTAAAAAGGAAATAATATGAACAAAATACAGGATAATTCGTCGATTCTAAAAAAAGGAAGAAAAATCACTGTTCCAGTGTTTCCACGGTCAATGCCACTAATGCCAGTAGTAATATCGCAACTAATACTACTAATGCTACGACTGATCCACGACCTATGCCCATACCACTACAGCCGCTACTAATGCTAAATTGTGCTATACTGCTAATGGCACTAATGCGATCGCTTTGTAAACAACAATGCCATCGAGGTTTACACCTCGCATTAGTATATCACTGATTTGCAAATTAGAGGAAACCAAGAATGTTTTTCTCATTTTATCAGCAAAGTCGCAAAAAGTCGCAGTATTTTATTTTACTGTATGAAAGCCCAATGTTTACTAAGTAAAACGTATATAGACAATATGCTGAATTCTTCGAAATACGCAACTAAATCTCTAAGTATAATAAAAATCTCACAAATTTAATCAAATTTTCTGAACGCCTAACTTTTAGTTACAAAAAAAATCGTTAGTATAGAGAATATCAAAATAAATAATATGTTTTTGTAGAATACATACCTGCAGGTTGCTGAGCCATTTTCAATCAAAACAATAATATAAACGTAAAATGAGCACAAGAACAACAATTTATAATTTTAAACATAAAATTTAGCCATTTACCTCTTATCTGTGAGAAGTAGCAACTTTGACGTTTCGTTGAAACAGATGAATGCAACTAAACACACCCATAGCAACGCCATTCATTGCAGACATGATTTAACTATCATTTATCTTTTTTTGGTAAATCTTAATCACATTTGCTTTTTCGAATTTCGATCACCTTTTTCATGCTAATACTCCACCGTGCGCCAGCAGATACTGCTTCATTTTTCTTGGTAAAATAATAAATACTTACTTATTAACCTTACTGTAGGTAAATTAAATAAAAATAATATGTTATAAATTTATATAAAGTGCATAAACCAATGTTGATTTTGAAAATAGCTATTAAGTGTCACTAGAAAATTGTCATGGCGACACCAGCTATCTTGATTACAATTTTATTGAAAAATCGCTTTTTATTCAAAATCTGAGCCACATAGGTATAGGAAACCCTAATATAGTTTGAAAGAGAATTTAAATCTGCTTCGACTTATTTAAAAAATACATAGTGTTGCATTTGAAATTACGAAGATTTATGTAAAATAAATATTTAAAATAGACCAGCAATTTTTGATACCCCTGTATACATTTAAGGAAACAATCAAATATTTTAGTAAAGTTTATTTTTCTGGCTTGAAAGTCAGCACAAGACTTAATTCTGAAAAGTAATGTACAGGGGTTGACAAACTTTTTGATTATAGCATGCATATTAAAATACCTCAAAAACCAAAGCTTTTAAGCATATTAAACCCCTATAATAAATGTCTTATTTTATGTCCAAGAATCCAAAAATGGAAGAAAATACCGGGTGTTCAATAAGAAAAAATATAACTTTGGTATGGATCTTAGTTTTGAAACACCCTGTATATTTCAAAATAATTTTAAATTGTGCACATTGCCTTCCCACATATACCCATAAAATATTTTGTTTCTACATCTTTCCGTTTTCGTATAACCAACCGAGGCGAATGAGGTGCGCCACCCTGTATACAAATATAAAGGATATGAGATTAATTATTTCTGTTTTCCAATTATTGCTATAAAAACATATATTTTTTATAGCAAGCAATTTTATTCTGTTCTCATATTTTTGATTTTCTCTTGTGCTGGTCTTTTGTGCATACATAATGAATAACGATTCTTAAGTTCCATATACTCACTATTCGCTGATTCGTCGATGTGATTCGTCGATACGGTTCGTTAGTTGGAAAATTTGTCCATTGTGTGCGTGATATTTCTTTTGATGGTTCGCCCAAAAACCGACATTCCGCCGAATCGCCGCATTGAATCGGTGAATCGCATTAGCGAATAGTGAGTAAGGGACTTTACTCTTACGCTTGCATATCTCTAAAATAATATTGACTTGCTATGAGATCTGGGACAATTAAAATAGTTATAGAGTTTTCAAATTTATAACCCAAACTTTCTTATTAATAAATGATTAATAAACGTATTCTTTGTAGCTGGCATTTATCATCATCGCCTAATACGTATATTAATTAAATAAACTTGTGGATTTATCTAAGTCTAAATACATGAATATGTTATTCACTGTGAATACATTTACATAATCTGTATATGGTTTGATTGTGATGTCGTGATGTTCTCAACCAAAACTACATATATTATGAAATAATTATTTTTGGCAGCGACGTTAAGAAAACTTGTTTTTAGCTGAAAACTGCTGAAATAAAACACTACCGTGTCTTTTAGTTAACATAACAAATTACTAATATTTTCTTAATCATTTTGTTTTGTAGACTTAATTGCTTTGTGTCATCCATCTCGAGATATTTAGTGTTTTATCGTAACGTTACAATTGTGAATGAATGATTTATAAAACTTTTTAATCGTGTAACATATTCTTCCAAACATTTCTCCAGATGTTCGGTGATATATTTATTACATTTATTCTCTACAACAAATCACCGTAAATATTTGTTTTTATATCTCGCCGACTTTATTTTGCTCCCTGTTGACCGTAAAAACAATTTTATGAAGGTACGTACACACCTCACGAGGCGACCGCGAGACGAGAGCGATTCATTTTCCTTCCATCCATTTTTTGAGAGATGCCTGCCACGAGCCAAGCAAGCTATGTATAGCTATTGTATAGCATCCCGCAGTCGAGAGAGTTTACCACAAATACATCCAGACTCTGTCGCGATATATCTTTGATCGGCCATCGAAAAAACCGACAGAGGAAGGAGCAAATGGGATTCCGTGGGTTGTATCGCGAGACTCGTTCACACATAGCAAATTTGGAATGTCTCGCGCTCGTCTCGTTAGGTCTGGACGCACCTTTATGAATATCTCTTATTCTTCTCGATTACAAATCCATTGGAAACAATAAAAAATATGTTTTGGTGTAAATCTTCTACACCTACTATATACGCTACTTTTACACTACTAGATAAATATATTTTCTCCAATAGTTAAATTTCCAAAGAATTATTTCTGCAATATATTGAAATACAGCACGTTGACCCGTTCTGTAGCTACGGGGCATCCGTAAGGAAGAAACAAAATTCTCTCTTCAGCAAGCAATTCATGGGCGTGCTATAAATAATATTTTAAATAACATTTCTTAATTATACAAACACTTTAACCCTCAACTATGGCATGGACCTAGCGGACCCCAAGCACTATGTAAACCTCTGTAAAATTTAAAACTGTTAACTTACTTTTATCAAGTATTGTTCCTACCAGCGGGGGGAAAAGTTTCATTGGGATCTGTGGTGGATGGTCCAAAAAATGTGCCTCACGGGGACGCTAATTTTGTGGAAGCATTAATTGAGTGGTTTGATGAACTTAAGTGAGATGAACATCATCGAGACATTGATTTTTCTTTGAAGAGTAACCATAACTCCGATTCTGAATCTCTTACTTATAGAAGATAGAAAATTGAATAATCAATACCAGAAAATAATAATAATAATAAATAACGAAATATTAATCAAAAAATGGGGGGTTTATCGTGAGACGAAAGATCTGTTTCTAACGATAATGTGTAAACCACTGAGAAGGTTTGCTTTTTGTTCTAAATACAGTGAAATTTTTGGAAAAAAGGAAATATATTCATGTTTTATTTATCTGTTTCAGTGGTAAAATATCCAGCTCATTGTCAGTAACAATTAATAAACTAATTAAATAGTGCAACATAAAATAAGAGATATATTTTGATAATACTCACTAGGCCCTTTAAAACTGGAGGCTGACAACTTCTGCAATTAATTATAAAGTTGATGTCATATTCTCGACTTTCAATATAGCGAGCCATTAGCTGATGCCAGAGTTGATGAAACTTCAAAGAAAGTCCAACTTTTTTTCTAATATCTGTTCTATTTATAGTAACTATGTTCGAAGGGAATCACTTCTAAAACTCTTTTTTGCCCTTTAAAATTTAACATTTAGGTTGTAAATCTAGCGTTTATAAGATAGTGCCCTTAATCAGAAACTCGATTTTAGTTATACCACATATACAGGGTGGTCCGAATTGCAACCGGGAAACTTCGGCAACATATTCTGAAGATAAAAATAAGTATAAATGTTCGTGTAAGATCCTGTACTAAAATGTTTCGTTTTGGAGATACAGAGTGTAGAAATTTCATTTTTATTTCGTCAACTATATCCCTATTTGGATGAAAATGGGTGTCTGGGTGTTTTGTAATGGTTCTCAAGATATTTGGAATCGAAATAGGAAATGGTTTTGTGCCAAAGATGCAACAGAAACTATTTCAAAAAAAAATAATTTATGAATTTAAAAAAAACAGAAATTTATTATTTCAGTCAAATAATTATCTAGCTAAAAGTGTATTAAATAACTAGTTTCGGACTATCTCAATGATTTCTTCCTGCAAGGCAAAAAGAAAAAAATCGGGTAGCCAAGAATGTGTCAGTGAAAGAAATATAATAGGACGGGCTAGCTGATAATCGATAAAGCCATTTTCTTTTGGGACAGGAAGCATCTGTTACGACATACCATATGCAATAAAACTTTTTTTTATTAGAGTATACTATACAAGACTGTTTCGTTAAACGCAACGACATTTATACAGGGTGGCCCATCGAAAACGTTCCGCAAGGCATAACGGCCAGGGTATTCTTTTTTTCAAAAAATCCAAAAACACGTCAATTTTGTTTGTGAGGGGGACAACTTTTGCCCCAAAAATGATTGCAAAATCTTCAACCCTCTAAGCGGGGCTGTCATCCCCCAACTTTTTTCAAATGGGTAGGGGGGTCAAGTGGCACCGCAATGAAAAGAGCTTTCTATTCTCTATATTTCCCCGCTTCGTTTTTGAAAATCGGTCCAGTCATTGAGAAAATATGAAGGATTGAAATTTAAAACGTTTATTTAAATATTTATCAGAGTAAATGATAAGGATAAATTCCTTCGACCAATTTGCTGTTTTTTCTTATTATTTCTAGATGGTTACGCATTTTTTCACTTGCCACGAGGTTGAACGATCAGGTGCGGTAGTTGCTAGATAGCTGTTCTGTGACTTGTACGTTGAAGTTCTTCTCAATATCGTTAAACTGACCCACAATAGAATTTCCAAAACTACCAGCCCACACGTTCAATTTCTGAGAGTTTTGTGTGTGCACCTCGTGAAAAACCCTGGGGTTGTCCTCGGCCCAGTACCGACAATTTTGCCGATTAACTACACCGTTCAAAAAGAAAGTACACTCATCCGAAAAACACACATTAAATAGAAAATTATTATCATTCGCCACTCGTTCATTCATAGTTTCACAAAATTGCAAGCGACGATCAAAATCGTCTTCGTTGAGTTCTTGTACCAACGGAATTTTGTAAGGGTGGAACTTCCGTTTTTTTCATAGATTTAGGAAGAACAGATATCACATTGTGCATTTTAACCCGATCAAACAATCGGAGGTTGACTACGTACTGAAAAAGCCAACTGAGATAGAGAAGGCGACATTGCCACATCTCAAATTTTGCGCCCTATCTACTTTAGTTTGATTTGCAGAAAAGGTGATTTTAAAACCTTCACCGGATATCAATAAATCTCAATTTCTTAATTAAATTAATAGTTTATTTTTTAAAGAAGTATGCGTAATAATATGTTATTAACCAGAGGATATATGCGTTACTATTAAAGGACATGTTTACTGTTAAATGCTAACGAAACGTCTAGAACTATTAGCAACGTCGCTGCTAGTCTTCCAGAATGAAAATGAGCCGTCCGTCCCACCACCCCTCGCGACGGCCCATGGTCCGTTACCAGCGTACTACGTTTAGCTTACGGTGTGTTTGAAGTCGGAATCAAGTCCGAAGTGAACTTTTTCAGTGTTTTTCAGTAATTTTTTGTTTTTGTTTAACGTACTTTTTGAATCTGCGAATTTTCAGTATGGTTCGACAGTGTCAAGTGTGTGGAAAAATAAGCTCAAATTACCCGGAATTTGTCTTTTTCACAGGTAGGTACAATTTCCGCTTAAATAATGGTGTACATAGGCGTCCCACAAAGGGAGCCCCTTTAATTAAAATAATTTCTAATTATATTTGTTGAATTTTGATCTATTAAAACAAGAACGAAGTAGCCGGTAATTGAATTATAATTCAGCCTCCAATTACTACCTAACTGTTGTAGAGATCATAACAAATTTGAATATAAACGTTGCATTTTGAAACTTTATTATAAGCCAGAAAGTGACTTTTTTCTTAAAATTGCGTCATATTTTTGGTCATTATATACTTGATATTCTAAAGGAATTTTGCTCAACAAATAAACAAAGGTGTTTACCCGACCTTTTTACATTTTACTGCTTTATTATATCTGCCCCTTCGGCCTTGTTTAGACAATTTTTACCACCGTACTAATAACTCTAGGAAGAGGTTAGGTGTGTTTAACTTTTTTTTAGAATGAGACGCACTGTAAATAATTTTTTAGGCTACTAGTTTTATACATACCTATATACAGAGTGACCCAGGCCCAAAAAAGCTTTTTACCTATTATTACGTTTTGGTTTGTGATTTTTATTTCATTTTTACATAAGATGGGGGGCCATTGTAAGGCACATTTCAAAAAATATTTTGTGTCCATACAGGGTGATTCAAACCGCAATACATATGCTTAATACAGTTCATGAAGATTGAGACATTTAACTAAAATTTGATTGTCTGATGAAGCTACCTTTAAAAGTAATGGGTTTGTAAATAAACGTAATATTCGACAGAAATCCCATACTGTAGCACACAGATTTGATACTTTTAGTGATAAATGCCTTCTATTGAGAGACTAAAAGGCAATTGCCTCGTATCAGAGCCATCATAATATAAGAAGAAGACCGAAAGTCAAATTTTGTCTTATATTTTCAAAAAAACACAATTTTCTCATTAAATATTGATTTTAGGTATAGGAAGTTATTAATAATATAAGATTAAACAACTATTACAGTACTTCACAGGAAGCTATCGATTGCGAACTAACTAAATCGTTACAAATTACTAATTTTGAAAAGTTCTTATTAAGACCAAAAAAAGTAAAACTAAAACCTAAACTATCATTTGAGATTAAACGGGAAGTTCTAAATAATGTTGCCTATTCTAAACAAGAAAAATGTATTTATAAGTTTTAATACATCTCTATTAAATTTGGACGAAGAGAATATTTCTGTTTGCTGTAGGTAATTTTCTCAGGAAAATATATAAATAAAAAATGACTTTAAGTCAAAAAAGTCAAAAGGACAAGTTATTCCAAAAAGGACTGTCCTTTCAAAAAGGACAGGTGGCAACCCTAGGTATTTCTGGAATGGAAATTTAATGGCAAATCTACAACTTTAGTTTGAAAATATGTTCCGGCCACCTACGTTTACAAAAATGTCTAAAATGTGCTTTACCATTGCCTCCATATTCTGAAAAAGTGAGTCACCCTGTAAATATTCAAAAGTAACTGAAAGTTGATATAGAAGTAACTGAAAGTTTAAATTGAAAATCGAGGTTGGAGCGATTTTCGAAAACTACCTACTAACGTTTCAACATAAGTATATGAGGGATATTAATTATATTATTATATTAAACCTTATAACAAAACTCATCTGACGAAAAAGTGTTAATGCAGTATATTAATATGGAGTAAAAATTTTACTAATTACTTTAATTTTACTTTACTAATAATTAAATTCGTTCCAAAAAACGATACGCCACTGGCCATTAGAACAATCCAAATGCGCCTAGTTGCCGGGGACGGAAATTTTAGACTTCCCTGTCTCTTCTGTTCTTGTTTGACACATTGGAATGTTTGATACACTACCAACGAGTATTTATGAATGAGATGTTCGGTCTATCTTTATAATGTCTTTGGTTTTTTTAATATCCTTTGGGCACTTTGCTACTAACTCGCGAACAATTTTGCCATTTTGCCAAAGATGGTTGTCAGGATGGCGTTCATTGAATATCTGCGCAACCCGATTGCCACACTCATTATTTTTAAAATAAACTTCGATTATTTCCACTTTTTCTGCAAGTACACCAGAATAATTGTTAAAAAATTTAACGATATTGAGAAGAACTTCAACGCATAAGTCAAAGAACAGCTATCTAGCAACTACCGCACCTGATCGTTCAACCTTGTGACAAGTGAAAAAATGCGTAAACATCTAGCAAATTGGTCGAAGAAATTTATCCTTCTCATTTACTCTGATAAATGTTTAAATAAACTTTTCAAACTTCAATCCTTCATATTTTCTCAATAACTCGACCGATTTTCAAAAACGAAGCCGGAAAGTATAGAGAATAGAAAGCCCTTTTCACTGCGGTACCACTTGACCCCCCTTCCCATTTGAAAATTGGGGGATGGTGCCCCCGCTTAAAGGGTTGAAGATTTTGCAATCATTTTTGGGGCAAAAGTTGCCCCCCTCACAAACAAAATTGACGTGTTTTTGAATTTTCTGAAAAAAAAATTACCCTGGTCGTTATGCCTTGCGGAACATTTTCGATGGGCCTGTATAACCATTGTTAAAAGAGGTATTAGTAATTTGAGTAAAATTATACCTAAAATAGAGGATTGATATACAGGGAGGTCCGAACTGTAAACTTTGGCAGCATATTCTGCAGATAAAAATAAATAAAAAAGTTCATATAAATGTATGTCCTAAAATGCTTAGTTTCGGAGACACACGGTGTAGAAGTTTCATTTTAATTTGGATTTTTTCCAAATAATTTTTGAAGTCACGTCAAGATTTTGATGAAAATTGGTGTCTGGCAGTTTTTTGATAGGAGAAATTTGATTTTGGTGTTAATATGACTCCTACTTGTAGGGGGCGTGTGCTACATGTGGTTTAACTGTTTTGAAGACTAATAACTTTTCGTCCGTACCTGTTTAAAACTACTAAATGAAAAATAAACATTTCCTCGATTTTTTACGTAAAAAAATATCTCTTGGTAAAAGTCGCTACGAACAACCGATCTCAAGATATTTAGAATGGAAACAGTCAATGCATGCCATTATTGACAAAGAATAAACATGTTGAGTAGATATAGTTATTTGACTGAAATGATAAATTTGGGAATTTTTTTTAAAAATAATCATAAATTTTTCTTCGAAAAAATGAACCCAGAAAAAAAGAACCACACACTAAAAAGAATAAATTTGTGATAACGTATTAAGTTATTACTAAAATATAGTTATGTATCCTTTAATAAAAATTTTAATTACGTTTTAAGTGACTGAGCACCATTGATAAAACATTGATCCAAGCGCCAAACCTAGAGAGGGAGATTAAAAGCCCGCATTTCGACGTGTTTGGTATTGCACGTGTAATATATTACACGCCCATAAATACTAGATATTACGATAGAAATGCATGTCGCGCATGCAGAAAGCTCGACGATGCATGTGGACGAATATTTGGAAATGCTGGAATTTCTTTATAAGGTTTACGCTATTTTGAATATCGTCATTAGCAAATTTACAGTGATTTTACACATCGGTGTGTTAATTATTGTACGGGATTTGAATTTCAAGTTCATATTATTTTTTATTAATAATTTTCTTTGTCTTACTAAAAAGTAATTGAGCCTACCTAAATAATATTCATTCAAATCAACGTGGCGAAAACCAAAGAAATGAGGTCAAATACTCCCAACAACCAAGATCTATACCTCTCCAACCGAGCCATCGAAAGAGTTGAAATGAATGAATTTCAGTACCTCGGAAGTATGGTTCACAGCGATGGGGGCACAGAGAAAGATATAGAGGAAAGGATTTTAAAGGCACAAAGAGCTTTTGGCATGCTTACACCTGTGTAGAACTCCTCTATATATATAGCAAAAAAACTGAAGTCCAGCTCTTCAATAGCAATGTCAAATCTATTTTGCTTTATGGATGCGAAACATGGAAGGTTACGCGTGGTCTCATGGATCGCCTACAGGTGTTTGTTAACAAGTGTCTTCGAAGAATATTGAGAATTTTCTGGCCCAATCAAATTAACAACGAAGAACTGTGGAGAAGAACATCACAAAATCGAATAGATATCGAAATTAAGAAAAGAAAGTGGGGCTGGATTGGGCACATTTTGCGCAGACCCCACAGAGATATCGCTAGACAGGCACTTGAATGGAATCCACAGGGAAGACCAAGGAATACCTGGAGAAGAACAGTAACCTCTGAAGCCCAAGAGGTCGGGAAAACATGGGGAGA
The DNA here is from genome assembly GCF_002938485.1 of Sitophilus oryzae. NCBI lineage: Eukaryota > Metazoa > Arthropoda > Insecta > Coleoptera > Curculionidae > Sitophilus > Sitophilus oryzae. The sequence continues at coordinate 1,352,907 of NW_022146270.1, forward strand.
GATCAAACAGACAGCTCAGAATAGGATCAGATGGAAACATCTCTTAGAAGCCCTATGTCCCAAGAAGGGAGACGGGAACATATATATATATATATATATATATATATATATATATATATATATATATATATATATATATATATATATATATATATATATATATATATATATATATATATATATATATATATATATATATATATAAGAGACTGAGATGACAGAATTCTGGTCAGAAATTTGGGCTGAAAACATCAACACGATCGGAAAGCACAGTGGATTAACATCGAAAAGGAGGAATTCGGAAAAATACACGGAGATGCCCAACATCACAGTATCGAAGACGACGTGCAAGCCACAGTAAACGGATTATGAAAACTGGACAGCGCCGGGAATGGACGGGATCCACAATTACTGGTGGAAGGCGTTATCAAATTCACAATTCGCACGCCTTATTCAAAATATACAGGTTGTTAACTCGACAGTTACGAGCGGGCCGGATGTTGCCATATTTCAACCATAAATCTCTCTTGCCGTGAGTAATAAACAAATTAACAATCTGTATGTAATAGAAAGGTTTTACATTAGGGTAGAGAGTGTTAGGGTGTAAATGCTGATTTTTCTCCTTAATTAATTGATGCAATACTTAGAAAACGTAGGTATTTTTGGTTTGCGATTTCTACGAATTCGACTTTTCAAGTGACTGAGAAAGATATGTCAAACTATATTTCAATAGCGCTTGATAGCGTTATCCGGCAGGTTTAAAAAAGATTTTTCAAGAATGTCAATTATAAAACTTATTGGCATATACATTTCAACAACAAAAAGATTAATAGAAAACTCCAGATCTATAAGGAAAGCATGCCCAATATTTTAGATTAATTGATTATTTGGCTCTCTATTTCAAAATATTTGTAAGACGAAAGTTACGGTCTACGAAAAAAATATGCAATTAAGTTCATTAAATCACACATCTCATTTTACATGGATGACCTCAGGATTGTATGCAAAAAGTCGAGCAGCGAGGGACAGCAGGCTTGGTCAGAAGTTTCAGCCAGGGCCAGCCCCGCTGAGGTTTGGGCTCGATAAATGTGCGACTATCATATAAAGCTAACAAGCGCAGACATCACGCTAGCGGACGAAGCGAAATTCGAAATTTAAGGGAGCGGAGACTTCGCTGAAATATTTAGGCATACAACAAACACCACAGGCTGAAACAGAAGACAAAGAGCAGGCCGAAAGGAATTGGTACGAAGAACAAATAAATATTAAAGAAACACAACTCGATGCCAAAAATAAGTTTACTGCATACAACATCTGGGCAGTACCGGGTGCAAATATTAATATTGTTGAACCTTTATACAGGGCGGTCAGCACTTGTATTCCGGAAATTCAGCAAAATATTCAGGCAGATAAAATAAGTGAAAGTTTCGGACATGCAGGGTGTAGTAGTTTCGATTTTTTCAAAATAATTCCTGAAGTAACGTCACTATTTAAATGAAAATTGGTGTCTGGGAGAGAGAATTTTTTGACATGAGAAATTTGATTTTGATGACAATATGACTCACTATATAACTGGTTTGAAGAGTAATAACTTTTTGTCCGTACCTGTATAAAACTAGTGAGTAAAAAATATACATTCACGACGTTTTTTACGTAAAAAAGATCTCTTAGTAAAAATCGATACGAGTAATAATTCTCGAGATATTTGGAATCGAAAGTATCAATACCTCTCATCATTGACATAATTAGCATGCGTTGATTAAAAAGTTATTAGACTGAAATCATAAATTTGAAATGGTTTTGTACCAAAAGTTCAACAGAAACTGTTTTTTCGTCATTTTTTCGAAGAAAAATTTATGATTAATAAAAAAAATTCCCAAATTCATCATTTCAGTTAATTAACTATCTACTCAACATGTTTATTTTTTGTCAATAATGACCTGTATTGACTATTTCTATTCTAAATATCTTGAGAACGGTTGCTCGTAGAGATTTTTACCGAGAGACATTTTTTACGTAGAAAATCACGGAAATGTATATTTTTTCAGTCAGTAGTTTTATACGGGTATGGACGAAAGTTACTACTCTTCAAACAGTTAAAACTGGGCATGTAGGTGGCACCTACAAATAGGAGTCATATTGAAATATAAATCAAATTCTCTCATGTATAAGACCCGACTGACAAAGTTTCATCAAATATTGACGTTACTTCCAAAGTATTTGGAAAAATACGGTCTAACATGAAACTTCTACACCCTGTATCTCCGAAATCTAAGCACCACAGGACATAGTTTTATATGAAGTTTTTACTTATTTTTATCTGCAGAATATGGCACTGAAGTTTCCTGGAATGTCAGTTCGGATTCCATTCTAATATATCATATTCGCTCTCAAATAGGGTCCTGTATTACCAATGACATCTCTGCCGGTGAACACGCTCGGCGGTTGTTCGCTCTTCCGACAGATGTCACCATACACCTTGATAATATATTAATAGTTAATGACTCGTCAGCATGTATAAAGCTCTTTAATTATAACAACCAAACTATTAAAACAAAAAACCGAAAAAGTGCGTGTCGAACCGTAACCGCCGTAATAACAAGGCCGCACAGCTTATTCGTGACGTCATCGATGGGAGGCCTAAACTTTGATTGCATTTGATACACTTTATACGTATATAATGGATATAAACTTTAATTGCGCCGAATTTTTAATAACTAATAATTAAACATAAAGTTTGAAAAATATCAGATTGATATCCCATCTCATTATCCATCGTCATTGTATTTTATTTATGCTGTAAGTGTGTCTAAGTTTCTTTTTATTTCCTTTTCCAAGTTTATCATTATTTTTTATTTATTTTTATTTTTTTAATAACAGTAGTTTTTCAGACGTGTATTTCTAATAGAATTTATGACAATTTTTACAATAACTTAGCATTATAAATAGCACATTGCGGAAATTTTAATAATGGTGTTCTTACTTTTAATGTAATCCAAAGATATTTTTGATAAAAATATTTTTTTATTGTGAATTTTGAGAAACTCCTCCTCCAAAAAAATGGCTTTGCAAGACTTTGTTAAAAATTATATATTCAAATAAAACTATATTAGTTATTTCATCTTTTGGAAACCCAAGACTGCCTTTAGTAAGGTTTTTTATAAGTGAATTTTGTTCAATATCAGTGAAAATGTTAAATTATTTTTAAGGACATTAATGACTTAATCTTAAGTTTCTTTTCGCCTTCATATAAATGTCGAACACAAATACTGTACTGACTCCCGGCTAACTGTCTATATTTTCCAAACCTACTTTTAAGAGGATCAGTTTGCAAGTTCTCTAGTAAAACATATCTCACATTTTACTCATTAAAACAATATTTTATTACTTTAAGCTCAACCTGTTACTTAACTCAAGTTAATAACTTTAATATTGAAGACAGATAATAGTTAGAATTTTTTTATTATTTTCATCGCATTTTAAAGAATTTAGTAAATAACAAGCATGACTAATAATTTGATCAGTATTACTATCAGGGTTCGAAAAATCCATGTTACTCTTAAAAACTACATTACATGTAGTTAATCGATGTAGAGGGTGTAGTTTATGTAACTTTCAAATATGAAAGGTTTGATGTGAGGTAAAAGATAAGTAAAAGCTTTAGAAAATACATATAAATATATTTGAGAAAACAGAAGAAATATAGCTTTAAATATAATATTCACATCTTATTATTTAGACATTATACCTTATAAATTGTATAATTGCACACACTTATAATCACTTTATAGTTTGAACACCTCTTTTTAAAGATTTATAACTTTTTTAACTATAGACTATATTTTTTTATGATTTAATTATAAATGTATAGTTCTCAGATTTTTTCCTATACAGTATTACTTGCCAAGTTTCATAGTTCTAGGTCACCGGAAAATACCCTATAAATTTTATTCCCTTGAGAGTGTGGGAAATATAAGTCATTTGCGGCATACGGGACTGCATCTTTTTTTAACTTAGAAGTTTGATTTTTTTACAGCTTCAAGGGACTCTACACCTGAGTACATAGTTTTAATTTTAACTCGATACCTCTACGTGTTCCCCAGATAAAGTGACGGACGGACTGACAACAGTGATCTTATAAAGGTTCCGTTTCTCTTCCTTTTGAGGTACGGAAATTAAGTAGATGTAAGTTGACAACGTAGTTATATTTCTTATTGAGTCTGAAAGCGTAATACTGCAGATAAACTTATCGTCAAAAATTGTTTTTCGTGGTTCCAATTTTCGAAGTCGCGCACTAGTTAGGTTACTAGTTTGCGCACATAGCACGCCCATTATGGCTTCTAAAATTCTGCACAGCGCCTGACCGACCTTGTGACCGGCCCAGTTATTACACTGTTTAAACGCGAGTTTATTTTTGCGCACAGGAAATTTTACTCGTTTGCTCATCGTCATAAAAACAATTTTCGTACCACGAATTAGGGACAAGACTTTTATCTGTATACTTATAGGATACCTAATCTGTGGAATACTAAACCTGTGGAATACCTAACTTTACTGTACTCTTCCTCCTAAATCCATCTTTGACTTAAAAACATATCCATATAGATTATAATAATAATAATAATAACAGCTCCCGTATATAGCGTTTAACGCCTTGGGAGTAGCAAGGTACAACTTGCCATACTAGAGCCGTTCGATATACAAGGAAGGTAATGTGGCTAGAACTACGCTTCAACCGCCTATTATTACCTCAGGATTGTGAATCCTAAGTACTCATTTAAGGCTGAGTCGACCTAGGTACCCAAACTATTTTTATTTTATTAAAAATAGTCGGCTGATGAAATGTCGGCTGTAGGAATCGAACCCACAACCTTTGAATTGGTAGACGAGAGCTGTACCTATACGCCACAGGGCACCTGATATATAGATTATAAGTAATGTTTATACCTTTGTTGCGGATTCATGTCTCAAAAAAAAATCTTGGTATTTTGCTACTTGCACTGTAAGAAAATAGTCTACAGGAAGAAGTTTCTTCTACTTATTTGAGATCTAGTCGATCTGTTAGTTTTAAGGTTGCCTCTGTAGGAGTTCTTGGTGAATTGCCAACTGACTTTTCATCTTCTAAGAGGTCTTCCCGGCTGTCTCTTACTCACCGGTTTCCCTTCAAGAGATATGTGTGGCAGCCTGTTTTCTTCCATGCGTTTTACGTGTGCGAACCATTGTCTTTTTCTTTGCCTACCCCATCTCACTGCGTCCTGTATTCCACATTGTTGTCTGATATCTGTTTCTAATTCTGTCTCTTCTAGTCCTCCCTATTATGGCTACAACCCTTAGCTTTTAGTTTTGTTCAGTGCCAATCAATTGAGAGATACCACCTTGAACAATCTGTAAATCGAGATAGCAATTTCCTGGTGCGATTTTAGTATAAGTTTTAGTATAAATATTTTCCAACTTTACCGAAAACCAATTTTTTTTTTCGTAAAATGATCTTTCTAGTATTTATTAAATTTGTTGTTTCTTGTAAAAAAAACACCAACGCGCATACTTTTTGAGGAAAAAAATTATTTTTCCGAAGCTAACTTCCTAAAAATGTTTTTGTCACATTAAGATATAGAGGCCCATTATATTATGCTATAATAATTTATAGTTGGCGAAAATATGAAATTTTATGTGAGTATCATAAATTATTATTTTTATTACGATGTACTTAAACAGCCGTTAAACGGTAGCCTACTAAAATGCCGTTAATAGATATTGTGACGTCGTTCAAGTCGGCGGAAGTAATGCCTGGCCTTAAGCATTCTGCAAGAGCACCTGTGGGTCAGTGGCTGAGGCTATCGCTTCGTAAGCGAATGGTCCGTGGTTCAAATATCACGCCGACCAAGACTTTTTTATATTTTTTTTGCTTGTGTGATTTTATTGCATTGGTTTCACTCTTTTTATTTTGATTTTTGATAAAGATATATGTCTATTTTTAAATGGGCGGTTCATCTCAGTCTGCTTTGGAAAAATATATTCTCCAAATTTTTTTTCTTAGAATCTATACAATATGGCGTTTTTTTACAAGAGGCAAAAAATGTAGTAAATACTAGAGACGAAAGAATAAAATACTATGTTTTTACGAAAAGAAAATCGGCCGTCGCCGTCGGTGGAGTTAGAGAATATTTAGAAAAAAATATATGTACGTTTTCACCCTTTCCGTACTTTTTCTTGATTTTTGTGAAACTCAAATATTAAGGCACTTATCAGAACATAGACAGCCAAAATATCATTCAAATTGGAATACCGGTTCTTAAAATATCTGAAAAAATATGTTTATTTTTATAAAGTATCAAACTATAAAAATAAACACATTTTGTACCCCTCTAGCGGACAAACGAAGCACTTTTGTATAGGGGTAAATTGTGTCCAATGAACTTATTTTGATTCCAAAAATACGTAGTAGTTCTATGTCCACGGAATATTGTGATACCCTGTATATTAATTTATACCTATTATGTAATTTATTCTCTAATAATACGAATATCGAATGTATATCTAACTTTTGCCAACATTTTGATGTACGAAATACACAAAATTTATGAACCAAACAAAACGATTTAGGTACTTTTCCAGCTTTTTTCCGAAGCACTCAAACAACGTTATATAAATTGTGTAGTCGGAGTCGGCCGAGGAAATTTTGTTTTTTTTATTTTGATTCGTTTATTTCCGAATACTCGAAAATAAATACCGAGTATTCTAAAAGTAAAACAATACGAAACGATTTAAATAATTGTTTGCGCTTCGTGTAAGCAATACGCGTATTTCTAAGGGTAAGTAAAATAAATGGAGGCAATTTACTGAATGGTTTTACTTTAAATATTTGCGCCCGTTAAAATTATTTCTTCACTAAAGGAAATGCATTATGTAAACACTTATATCAGCGCCTCTGATGCCAAGCTTTATTAAAACTAGTATACTCTGTTTTACGACTCATTTATTGGTTTATTGGTCTTATTGGTTTTTAAAAATGATAGATCATATTTGAACATGATTGATTTGACGGAACGATAAACAAGGCACGGACGCAGACGCGTATGAACTCGACTAAAGATTTTTGAGACTTGCCACACTCTTGCCAGATTATAGGTTCTAATTTGTGTCAAATTATGTCAAATAACCTGCCTTCCGGAAAATAATAAACATTTGCGAACTGCTTCGGTGGGTGTTATTACGTGTATTTTGTGTTTTTAAAGTTAAGTGGAGGAAAAATTGAGGGAAATTAAATGTAGACCCAGAGCCTAGAGCACAGTTTATATTCGGTGCCCTGAGAGTTGTAATCGCCACCAATAGAGGTATACAAAAAGAATAACAACTCTAAGAAGTTTTTTGAAGTTTGAAAGTAAGAAATAGTTATTTTTTATAATTTTTTTTGTATTTGGTGTTTTGTTTAACATACACCCTTGTTTGTTTCATATTACTACACACCGTAAATTTTTATTTTGAAATGCAGTAACTCGATTAGATTTTTTCAGTTTTCTACATTTTTTGTATTTCATCATATGGTAATCATTTGTCATTAAAATTATAAAAATATACTAAAATATAATTTCCTGTTTTGCGTTCCAATTGTACCAAGCATATTTCTTCGTAAAATAAAATAAACTACTTTGAAATTAAAATGACAGACACATCTGTTACTATCAAGGATTTTATCTTTGAACAGACTATATGATATATTAATTGAAATATAATGTCTAGCTTAAATAGAATTAGAAAACTATTTGTCCACTAGTCCACAGGCAAGTCAAACTTCAAACTAACAATAGCCTGATAACAATTTTCAAAATAATTAGACTTTTGGAAATTGTGTGTAATACTTATTGAAGAACTACTAGAGCTACAATTTAAAATTAGTTTAATAAGTTAAAGCGTACATAAAGTAAAAGAATTAAAGTTCTATTCTTTAAATGAAGCACCTTGTATATTATAACATTTTTCAAAAAAAAACACTAATTCATCACCTTACTAGTTAGCGAAACGCACTTTTAGTGTTAAAAGCAAAGTGAAGTTGGTCAAAGAATGCCTAGAGAAGCTGAACAAATTAGGCAAAGATAATAAAGTCCTCCTACTCTGGGTGCCAGCCCACCAAGGGGTAGACGGCAATGAAAAAGCAAACTATCCAGCTAGAAAAAGAGCGAACACTCCACTAACTGGACCAGAATCCGTAATCTGGAATGGGAATCCTCCAACGGTCTAGACAACACACTCGAAGAAAAACCAAAGATTTTCCCTGCTTTAAGTAAGAACAACAATCTTCGGATTGTCACAGGGTTTTTAACAGGTCTCCTAAGCGCACACCTCAGTAGATTGAAGCCCAGAAGCAACGACGAATTTAGATTCTGTGGGGAAAATGGGGAAACACTAGAACATCATCATCACTGAGCGCTCCGAGACGACAACCATTCGTGCCATAAACTTTGGTACGACTTATATCGAAGATGAAGAACTAACCTCTGTAAAACCATCTCAGATACTGGCTTTTATCGAACCTTGAGACTGTATGATGAGTTATAACTCAAGAAAGGAGAACACAATACTATAGGGTCGCGGTGATTGATCTCCCCTACCATACAATCTACTGTTGCTATAATATATTATAGGAACTAAAATAGTGAGAGAACAAGATTTTTTATAAAGGTCCGACACAATTTTGCAAGAAGCTTCTATAACAAATTTTCTAAATTTTGAAACTACTACATGTAAAATTTTGTAAAACTTACCTCTAAATACCTGTTTTGTGAAAATTTTACCGTAAGAGCTTTTACAGAACATAATATAGCATCTGCGTTACAGTCATCATCTTCTTCGCATTGCTTAGCTTTGAAGGGGCACTCCGTTAGCATTATTTTGATAAGTATTCCAATATAGAATCTGAAATTAATATATACAGGGTGGCGCCTCTCATACGACGCGGAGGCACCAGGAAGAACGGTAGTTTATATCGAAGTAAAATTTTGGGAGCATATGTAGGCTAATTTAAAAGCATTTTATAAAAATATACAGGGTGGTCCGAACTGTATTTCGGAAACTTCGGCAGCATATTCTACAGATCAAAATAAGTAATAAAGTTCGTATAAATGTATGTCCTAAAATGCTTAGTTTCGGAGATACAGGGTGTAGAAGTCTAATTTTTATTTCGATTTTTTTTAAATAATTTCTGAAGTGACGTCAATATTTGGATGAAAATTGGTATCTGGGAGTTTTGTGACACGAGAAATTTGATTTTGATGTCAAAATTACTCCTATTTGTAGGGGCTACATGTATTTTAACTGTTTTGAAAAGTAATAACTTTTCGACCGTACCTGTATAAAAATACTGACTAAAAAAATATACATTTCCATGACATTTTATGTAAAAAATGTCTCTTGGTGAAAATCGCTACGAGCAACCGTTCTCACGATATTTAGAATGGAAATAGTCAATACATGTCATTAGTGACAAAAAATAAGCACACGTTGAGTATAGTTATTTGACTGAAATAATAAATTTTAATTTTTTTAAATTAATCATAAGTTTTTCTGCGAAAAAATGATGATTAAACAGTTTCTTTTGAACTTTTGACACAAAAAGATTTCAAATTTATGATTTCAGTCTAATAACTATTTAGTCAACATATTTAATTTATGTCAATGATGACAGGTATTGATAATTTTGTTTCCAAATATCTCGAGAACCATTACTCGTAGCGATTTTTATCAAGAGACCTTTTTTATGTAAAAAAAAAGTCGCAAATGTATATTTTTTTACCGACGAAAAGTTATTACTCTTCAAAACAGTTAAAACACATGTAGGTGGCGCCACCTACAAATGGGAGTCATATTGACATCAAAATGAAATTTCTCATGTCAAAAAAGACCCATCCATTATATTTTTGTTTGTTTTAACTGACACAAAATGGGGATAACTAGTTGCTAAAGCTGAACTAATTAGACAGCTATGTTGAGGTAACGTCAGACATATCACCAGCCACCTGGATTTTATCAAATAATAAATATCTACTCAGGCTAAATCATAAAACTAAAAATATCTAGGAAAATCTGTGTTTGAGAGGTAGGCAACCTTAATAGTATTCTGAAGAGACATGAATTCCCCACTGAAAATCGGAATAATATACTGGGTGTTCCACTTAAACTAAAGGAGTAACTTGTTTTTAACGGTGACCAATAGTTAACATTAATTTTTCCTCACCCTGTATAACTTTTTGAATTCCCCACTGAAAATAGAATTTAGAATTCCCCACTGAAAATCGGAATAATATACTGGGTATTCCACTTAAACTAAAGGAGTAACTTGTTTTTAACGGTGACCAATGGTTAACATTAATTTTTCCTCACCCTGTATAACTTTTTGGGTCGGGTTTTAATTTAATTTAAAGTACAATAGTTATTTTAGCTACATATTAGGGTAAATTCCAATTTAGGTAGCTTTTATTGAAATTTCAAAGTTGTTCTTTATTTTTGGAAAATGTTAAATAAGTCAGAAACCTTACATTTCAGTCATATATTTCCCTAATAAAATTCACCTTTATTTTTCTCCTAGAATCCGAAAATCAATTGATATATAGGGTGTTCCATTATAAAAAACACAACTTTGATGTGTAACTTTTTTGGGGACACCCTGTAGAACTCTCTATATTTTTAAAAAGTGCTCTGAATTAACCTACACATTCTCACAAAACTTCATTTCAATACAAACTGTCGTTCTCCTTGGAGCCTCCGCGTCGTATGAGAGGTGCTGTAATATGATGGTAGACCACCCTATATATAATATTCTAATATATGGTGTAGACCACCCTGTATCTAATAAATTGTTTGTTTGTTACATATTAGGCAATAGGAAATATGTTGCAACTATTGCATACACAGCAGAATCTATAACCCAGTCATCGGTCAATGCCTGTAAGTAACATTATTAATAAAGATACTTTTGTCATGAACTATATAAGGTGTTTGATTCCTTCTCAACCATGACTTTATAAAAGTATTACATGGCGACCCTGCCGAAAAAAAAAATAGAAAACAGAAGAGAAATGGGCAGAAAATTGGACAGAAATTATGAAGATTATATAAATATGGGCAATGCATATGAAATGCACTCTGTACATTTATTTAAGTAACAAATGCAAAAGCTATGTGCATTCTAATACTAGTCAATTATAAATGTTCCGATTAAACCAAAATAATTAAAAAACGGTTCACCAAATATATACAAACGCATATAATTCGGAATCGGAAAAACAGGGTCTTTCAAAAAGCTCATAATATACAGGGTATTCTCGACTCATATCGGAGATGTAGAATTAACCTCTGTAAAACCGTCTGAGATACTGGCTTTTGTCAAAGCTCTGAGATTGTATGATGAGTTATAACTCAAGAAAGGGGGCACCCCTCCCATACATTCTACATTCTACAATCCCTTGTGTAAAGCTTAGTCGGATACTGCTGACCTAAATCGAAAAAATGCGATTTTGACCTTTAATGTTAGTCTTTTCACTGTCAAGTTCGTATTAACGCAACCGACAGGCTGCAGTTTTCGCAATCTATTTTTTTCATCACAAAGGCAACGTGTTATTGTTTTCGTTCTTTGAAAACCTAGACACCCGAATTCGAAGCTGTTTTATCACTGCCATCTGTGAAAAAGTTTAGCGAATTTATTGGCGTTTTTATGGCTTCGAAAGCGATATCCGAGTTTTCGTTGACGTCAAGACGTTTCGAAACCTACAGTTGCGGCCGTCGTTTGGTTCTCGATTTAGATGTGGCCCACTTAACACTGTTAATTGTGAGGCTTAGTATTAATAAAATTAGAATGTCTCGTAAAGCTTCATTTGTTGCTGACCTCCAGCGACGTTAGGTAAAACTTATTAATAAGTTAATACACGCAGAATTGTGCACTATAGTCTATAAAATGACCGTTATTTTTTACCAACATGGCAAATGCACCACTACACCCATATGTAGTAACAAGTAGCCCCACCACTTCTTTTATAGTTTACAATTATTTTACATATTTGATAACAATACTTTATACATTTTTTTAGATGTAAAATATATAAAAAAATGTTTATTGCAGAAATTGTATATCTCTGATTATAATTCCCTACGCCACTGGAGGAATCCAATCAGATCGGCATTATTATTTATAGTTTCAAACATTAATTATAATACAGGCAATGAAAATACTACTTGGAATGATTAAAAATAGTTTGGTTTGGATGTGGTACAAGACATATTAAAAGCATTTTACATATTTTTACTGCTATAATGAAAAAAATGTACATTTTATGACTGCATAACAAAAGTTGTGTATCGATATTTACCTGTGAAATGTAATTCCAGCCACTTTTTTCTAGCTTCGACCTTTCCAGTCATACGCTGAACATCTCACCATACTAAACAACACAGTTTATAAATTTAAAACAAAACAGTTGTCACAAAAAACATAAAAATTCGCTTGGTGTCACCTCGAAATCTTGTCACCAAAGTATGGCCGCCGATCGAATTTTGGCCTCACAAACCGATCACGGGAGAATATGCGTGTTAGCCGTCCCATCTCTTTCCTTGTCTAAGTTTAAATTGAGTGCCTGAACGAATCAGATAGGTAACTCTTTGTGAAGTAGAAAAGGAAAATAATAAAAGAAGTGACAGTTCTTCCTCTTCTTGCAAAAATCAACACGGAATGTCATAATTGTCAAAAGTAAAATGTCATCAGCTTTTGACATTTCTAAATATCAGACCACTGCCGTCTCTAATAGAACAGCCTCAGAGCGAGATTTATGACGTCACGCTAGTTAGATACTACGGATTATAAATATATGTTGTAGAATACATGGAAAACACAATTATTCCTCGTATTTTTGGTTTGTATTTTAAACATGATATAGTTTACATGAAATATACATAATATACAGTTAATAAATACAATATATATATACCTATTTATAGTAATAAATACTTTGGCAAATAAACTATGAACCATACAAAAGCAGAAAATGTTTTACAATATACAAATAATGAATAGGTACATAAGATAATGGGTAAAATGTAAAATATGTTTTAAATTTTGGGGTTTGAAAATCGATCTAATTTAACAAAAAACATTCAAAATCTACTAATAGTGATGTATTATTATTTGCATTCACAAAATTTATATGTTATATTTTGCAAGTATCAATGTTCGAAAAATTATATTTGCAAATAATACAATATCATAGAAAAAAAGCGTCAGCGATGGCTATGAAATAACGATCGCTGTCATTTTATATGTAAAATCATTCTAAAATTTTTGATTTTCTTGGGATTTAGGTTCGGGAAAAACGCTGATTAAGTTTTCATTTGGTTTTTCATTATTTTTATTTGGTTTAAAAAAAACGTTTCGGGCTAACATTATAGCCTTCATCAGTGTTGTGGCATATGAAAAACATAGTGTCGAATATAAACCAAAAAATTACACATAAAATATTCACCATTGTCACCACTTAATGTTTATTGGATTAATAAACTAATATAAACTTGTTTAAAAGATGACCATATTATTTGTTGGCTCATTATTCTTAACACTAACAGCGCTTTTTCAGATGGAGCGGATCGTCCGCGCGGATGTTTTTTTCAACATAGCTCAGGACGGAACATACGCGACCCATGTGAAATTGTTCATATAAACTCATGGTACTTGCTCGAAGTCGCGGACGCTCCGCTCCATTTGAAAACGCTGTAAAACTATCTACAGTGACTATGGAGTACGATTTCAGCCATAGTCAATGTAGATAGTTTTAGTGTTAAGAATAATAATTTTAATAAATACGTGGTCATATTTTGACAAGTTTATATTAGTTTATTAATTGCAGTAAACATTGTGTGGTGTTAGGTTAGGTTGTGAATATTTTATATGTATTTTTTTAGATTATTCGACACTATTTTTTCAACATATTTATTAATCCGTAGTATCTAACTAGCGTGACGTCATATATCTCGCTCCGAGGCTGTTCTATTAGAGACGGCATTGCGTCAGCATGGCCGCAAGTTGCTAACCTAATAAAATTAACACTAGAAAAGCCCGCAGGAACAGTCAAATTTAAAGTTATTCGTTTCACAGATTATAGCTTATGGTCTACAGGTAAAATAGCTCAATTACTCTTAAACAGAAATGGAACAGAAAAAGGGACATTAACATTGAGGATCAAAAGATGTCTTATTAACTATGTTTATTTAAGAATATTTTCACAATGCCACTCTCAGCTTATAATATACCGGGTGCGTCTCAAAAGTGACTCACCCCCTATAACTTTTTTATTTTTTCAGATAAAAAATCGAGATTTGGTATGTTAGTATATGACATAAATTAGGATTGATTGACGTATTCAATTGTTTTCGGTCACTTCCTCTTTCACCGGAAATGACTATAACTTTTGATTTTTAAATGGTACCCTCTGTATTTTTTTACTTTATTCGATAGAAAATAACACTCTGAATAGAATGACATATCATATGTCGACTTTTTACATTTTCGCATATTATGGTTTATTTGAAATTATAACTTGCGGTTCGTAACGAAAATTTGAATCGAAATACCAAGTGTGTGGTATCAAGTTATTCGTAAAAAAATGCTTTTTCTAAATATGCATTTGAAAAAATTGAAATATGATTAAAAATACGATTTGGGCATTTTCTAACTGGCCAGGACAAGACACTAAAACATTAGAGGATCAAATCTATTTTTCCAAGGCTCCTTGATTAAGAATTAGTGTTTTTACTAAGCGAGAATCTCAAATGTTGACATATGACATGTCATTCTATTCCGAATGTCATTTTCTATCGAATAAAGTAAAAAAAATACTGAGGGTGCCATTTAAAAATCAAAAGTTGTAGTCATTTCCGGTGAAACAAGAACTGATCAAAAACAATTGAATACGTCAATCAATCTTAATTTATGTCATATACTAACATACCAAATCTCGTTTCTTTATCTGAAAAAATAAAAAAGTTATAGGGATGATATAGGGTCTTTCAGGGTGAACCAAAAAGAACGTAATTTATAATTGACCTATGGAAAAAAGTTTATGTGAATGCGAAATTGATTTAGAATACCCAAGAATAGGAAATTGTCATATATATACACAGGGTGAGTCTTAAATAAATGAAAATATTTTCAGGGGTGGTATATTTTGACCCCAGGAACACGTTCTATGAGGTTTTTTTCGCAAAAAAAGAAGTTGAAACTCGTGCATTTTCTTTTAAATTTCCCTGTATATTTTTCGAAAACTTTTTAGAACTGCCCGTTCACCGAAAATTTTCCCACGGTATAATTTCTTAATCTCTGATATTACCATAGTTACGGCTTTACTCCATGGTTACGGCACTAAAAGGGATGCAAATACAGAAAAAAACCGGTGGCTCTCAAAATTTTTTCAAAAAAAGATAATTTTTTTTTAAATTTTCAAACTTAAATAACTCGGTTATTTTGGACTTATCTGAAAAATGGTAAAGAGAAAATATGTTTCTTTTATCGAGATCTACCAGCCCTGAAATTATTTGCACTTATTTAAGACTCACCCTGTATAGTTGAAAAATAGTTGTTAAATGATCTTTGTTTTATGTTATTATTTAAACTAAATTTACTTTATTTTTGTTTAGTTTATTTCTACAGGGTGTTTCAATATACTACATAGGTCATCTTTCGCGGTGAGATTTCTCATGTAAAAATAAGATATATTTTGCATATTAATATAGGTTCGATTCTGCTACTTACTACTACTTGTTTCATAGCTACAGGGGGTTAAAGTCAATTTTTTTCCAATTTATTATAATTTTCGTCCAAGAGTTTTTAGTGATTTGAATGAAATTTTGAGGGTAAAAGTTACTATAAGCACTACATATTTTTATGCTCAAAAATCGCATGTTTTTTTATTAAAACACCCTATAGGGTTTTTAATTCCCCGCTATGAAATTTTATAGTAATTACATGACCTATGTCAAAGTTACATTTTTATATTTATTCAGTTATTGAATTAATTAATATTATCTATGTATATATAAAGAACCCTTTTTGGCAAATCAATAATATATTATATTTTTGCTCATCTGTTTGACATGATTTTTTTACACGAACTTCTTAAGACACTGACTATTATAACCAAGATAATCATTCTAGCAAAAACTTACAAAAAGATATCTACTTGTTTTATTTTTAAAATAACAGATAAATATCAAAGAATTCGATATCATTTTGCTATACATATTTTGTTTCTGTAACATTAAAAACCTTAAAACGAAAACTACAATACTTTGTATATACTTATATATAGTATATATAGTCCAATTGTTCATTAAATTAAATTAGATTTTTAAAGAAAGAATATACTTTTTATATAACTTACGTCTTTCATCATCTCCTAATTAAAGTGCTATCATTAATTTTAGTTGCAGCTGGCAAAAATTGCCTTAAAGAAAATGACAAATGATATTCACTATTACTTACTTCACTTCTGTTTTATAAGACGTGTTAATATTTTTTAATGTCGCTTTTTAAAAATAGTGCATAATACAAATAGCGCAAAATACTTTGCTCTCTGTACAATTTTGCGCTTTATTGATCTACATTGCATTAATGAATTTAATAATTTTATGATCTCAAAATTAATTACTAAATAAAAGTAGTTACTAAATAAAAGTACTTCAGGACTAATATTTTATCAAATCGGCTGTACAGTACAAACCGCAACTTTTAATTTAGCTAGGAAATTTTGAGTTTGTTTGATATAGTTTATTAAAACATATATTCAAACTGTTATAAATAATAATTAATTAAAAAACAAATATCTACAGTAATTATTATGGGTATGTATTTATTAATTAATTATATCTAGTTGTTTACCTTTAATAAAAATTAAATGTTTACTTTTTCATATACTTTTTAAATTATTAAAGCGTAAAGGTACGCGCACACTGACCAGAGCCGCACGCGCCGCATCGACCGAAGAAAAATATTGTTTGCGTTATTTTCAATGAAGGTGCGCACCCTAGCCAGAGCCGCACGAATCGCATCGACGAAAATGCGGACAGCATTGTGGGGCCAGAATGATTTTCAGTAAATGCGGCTAGTGCTGCTGACGTCACACGCAATTCCTTCCAGCTCTACGTAGCGTAGGTAGCCGAAGAGGAGATTAGAAATTCAATATGCTAAGGAAGTTCGCAAATTTTTCCTGGCTCATATTGAAATATTGAAAAATGTTTAATTCCTCCTCAATTAAATATGGAAATCATGTGGTGATTTTTGCCAATATTGTGAACCTATAACTTTCGATTCTTTCTCGTGATTTCTTCTTCTTCTATTAGCAAGGAGCTCATTGCGCGGCGCGTTCGGTACGGCTCAGTGTGCGCGGCAAGAAAAAAAAGTGCGATTCGTGCGGTGCGTGCGGCGAGTGCGGCGCTGGTCAGTGTGCGCGTACCTTAAGAATCTATTACGCTGTACTGTTCGGGTCGCTCTCAGGGATCGGGTAAAGCGGGTGTGTGGCAGAAGGGATAAATGCCTATAGAATTAAAAATAGATATAAGCGTATAATTATGACAAAAATTATCCAGATGAAATGAAATGCTCAAAATACTTCCAGTCCTGTTCACCGCATAAAATTATCCTCTTTTCAAAATATCAAAGATTATTAAGAGGCATATGTGGAGTTCTACTTCGAAAAGCAGTCACAATCATTTCTCTCATGTTGTCGATAATAGTTGGTTAAGTTTTGCAATCACGAGTATAATCAGGAGCATTCTTTTGGTGAATGCACACTGCAGCCAACTATTATTAGTAGAATCATATCAATTCGCATGCCAATAAGTTTCCATTTTTAGCAAATTTCTGAGATTTGTTTCTGTTTTAACTGGTACAAAATGATAACTAGTTGATAAAGATGAAATAATTTGAGAGCTATATTGAAGTAATGTCAGGCACACTAGATTTTATCAAATAATAAAGATCTACTGACACTAAATCATAAAAATGAAAATATCTAGGGAAATCTTTATTTAAGGGGTAGGCAACCTTAATAGTATTTTTAAGAGGCATGAATTTGATATTGAATATTGGAATAAGGAATATAGGAATAGGGTGTGTGTTATAATTTAAAATAAAAGGATAACTTGCTTTTAAAGGTGAATGTTGTCTCACCCTGAAAAACTTTTTGGTCTTTCAAGTTTTAATTTAATTAAATGTATAATAGCTACTTTAACTTGATATTAGTAAAGTTTAGATACTATATATTCTGTAAATTTTGATATTAGGTTATACCAGGTAAATTCCAAATTAGGTAGCTATTATTGAAATTTAAAATTTGTTCTTCAAATGTTAAATATGTCAAAAACCTTACATGTTAGTCATATACTTCCCTAATGAAACTTACCTTTTTATATATTAATTAATTTTTCTCCTAGAATCCGAAAATGAAGTAATGTATAGGGTGTTCCGTTACAAAAAACAACATTTTGATGTGTAATTTTTTTTTTGGGACACCTTATAGAATTTCCTATATTTTTTAAAAATGCTCTAAATTAACCTACATATGCTCACAAAATTTCATTTCAATACAGGCTGTCATTTCAAAGGCTCTTTGGAGCCTCTGCGTCGTATGAGGGAGGCCACACCGTATTAAAAATCTATTGAAACAAACAAGATGGATGCATATCTGGCTCATCCATTTATCTAGATAATAGAAAATTATTCCTTCGTGCATATTCATAGCCTCTAAATTATCAGTATATTGGAATATATCGATGGCGTTTAATTATTCAACAGCGGATGCTGATAAAATCAGAGTAACAGTTTATTATGACATAGACCTTTTACATGATTTAATATATTTTAGTAGAGCTAACTTGCTTTAATATCGGGGAGAACGCAATATAAGATTTAATTACCAATCATCCATAGAGAAAATGTTATTGCTGCTTTAATTGATCATGGTGGAGATCAACTTTTGAACTTGGAAACCATATCTGCTAGAGTAACTGCCCAACAGACAATAATAATACGATTTTTCAAAGACAATGGAAACATAAATCATAAACACTAGAGATCTGTTGACTAGGACCAAAAAAAAAGGCATGGTTTTAATGTAAAAAATACGAAAAAAATGTTAATATCTTCTTCAAAAGCGAATACCTCCAAAAAATATAAAGCTATTGCAGCAGACTATCAAGCAAACTAGAATTTTGTAAAAATATGACACAATATTGTTTTATTAGCAAAGTTATTATTCTTCTCTAACTTAGTTTACAATAATGCCTGTAACAGCAAATTGTGGCCAAAAGTTTAGTTAGTAACATAGTGCTACAATTTGTATTGTATCCATAAATGGGTTGTCATTAAAATTTCAACAATTACAATCTGAATAATCTCTGACACAAATTGTAACAATTACCACCACACTTGTTCGCTATTTTCGTATAAAATTAAGCATATTTAACTATTTTGGAGACTTACAAATTCATAGAAATAAAAGCGTGCTTAAAAGAACGTGATGCCTAGTCAGGGCCTATTTTACCATAAGGCCTTGGGCCCGGTGGTCTGGGGGACCCGTTAGAGGTTGTAAAATATTCATAATTTCAAATGTAAATTTACACAGCACAGAACAGTTATCTCTGATAAGGAAAATAGAATTAAATAAAATAAGCTTTAGATTGATATAATTAATGCATTTTTTAAAATTATTTATAAATTTATATCAAAGATACCGGCACCGGCGATTCCCCAATCTAAAAATAACGTTTTATTTTTTTAACCCAAACTAACAAAAGAATTTTTGAATTTTATTGGAAAAGAGGGCCCGAATTTTTGCTTGGGCCTTAGGGCCCGACCAGATGAAAAATAGGCCCTGTGCCTAGTACCATTTTACACGCAAAATGCAGCAGTGTTTTCTACAAGGGTGGGCTTTATTATAATTTATATTTTCAGCGACTGATTCCATAATATTTTTGTTTTTATCGTTCATCACAACTCCAACATAATGAAGGCTTACCTCAGCACAATAATTGAATGAATAGGCCGTGACCATCGTAAACTAATTTAACTAAATTTATTTAGGTGAATGAGCTTGTGTGGAAACTGTAAAAACTATTAAAAATGTGCAAATATAAACTGAAAAACTATCAAAAGAACTTAACATGAAAGTGGCAGTGCGGTATTACTTTGTTCGTGAGTTTCAATAAACTATAAACAGCCTACTAATGAGAGATGCAGATGATACTAGTTGGTGCAGGAGGGTAAGTGACTTTTATAATTAATTTAAACTAGAGATTATAATTATTTAGTAATAATTTCTATTTATTTTTATTTTTTGAAGCGATCTGACCCAAATATTTAAGACAGGAAACTGGAGTTTACTGTCCATATACATACTAAATGCCTAGTGCCTAACTATAATGTCCTAAACATAAAAAATACACTTAATTTAGGACATACGAGTATCTTCATACGGATACATTGTCATTCAATGACAGTTTACTCTTTATGGATGGAGGCCTACAACGGTTCCATATAAAAGTATAAAGTGTGGCAAAGCCGCCGTGATGGTTTGGCCAAAAAAACCTTTCTGCTTTTATATATGTAAGGATATGGACTGTCTTCATACAAAAAATTGAAATATTATATTATTCTGTATTTATTGTTAGTTATTCAACCAGAAACTATAATGACGAAACTGTACCTCTCTTATCTAAAACAGCTGCAGCAAATTATCCTCTTTAGAGGCACCTAAGTCCTCTTTTCACCTCGTTATAGACAGAAGTTCTTTTTAAGTACCTCTTCCGCTACGAGATAAAACACAATGGCTTGCTCTTGAGAGGGCTTTTAATCTGGTGTAAGTCTCTCTGACTTTCGTATCATTTTATAACAATTCTCTCGAATGCCTCTAATAGTTTTATATGAGATTTTCAAGGAATATGAAACTCATAACCTGACAAAATATATTTTTATACTTCTCTGTTTTGTAACTTAAATCTGCGTACTTGGTTACTTTTTTCCCATTCAAATATTTTAGATTACTAATTTTAAAATAATCAGTGTTGGCTTCATTTATTTTATTTTGGAGATTTTCTGGTTATTAAAGAAAATATTCCACTTTGTGTGGTCCCACTTTGTCTTTTTCTTTTCATTTGGAGAACATTATTAGGTTATTGTTGCAATACAGTCTTAGGGCTTATGTCTAGGGACGCATTAGGTACTAGGGCTATCTTTAATAGTAAAATAGTCAAACCACTAAAATACAAAAATAATATTTATAATATTTGTTATATTCTTCTTCTTACAGTGCATTACTCTGTACGTACAGAGCGTAAGCTACAGGGTGTCCCATTTTTGTGTGTTTTACATGCTTTTTCTTTTATGAGTAGAGATACAAAGATGCGGTTTTCACATCACTGTGCTACTTTTTATGAAACTAAAGTTGTCAGGTTTGTCTTGGCCTTCTTAGTTTCAGGGCTTAGTGTACAGGGTGGGTCAAATTCGACGCTTTTAAAGGGAAACACCCTTTTCTATAGGAGATAGACGAAAACTAATATCGGTGTCTGGAGCTCAATTTTTATCAAAAACATGGTGGTGAAAACCGCACATCGATATCTGTTACCGTTTATGAGTTACGGGGTGTTTTTCGAAAATGTGCATTTTTAACAAACCGCTGTAACTTTTTTGCTATGGAAGATTTTGTAATTTTATGAAAACATTTCCAAAGCACTTTTTTACGTAGAATTTAATGGTTTAAGTATATATTTTTTTTTTAAATTAATAATTTACGAGTTATCAACAGAAAAATTTATTTTTTATTTGGGACACCCTGTATATTTTTAATTAAATATAAAGACCTTAAAATTACCTTTCTAAAAATATAGCACACTTGATATTTTGTTATAGTCGCTTTCGAAATACAGAATTTTTAAAAGTTCACCACTTTTAACTAGTAGGCTTTGTACCCCTTATTGATGATAATACCCCTAAAAAGTCTCGAAAACATATCTTTCCAGCAGGACAAGACACCGCCTCAGATCGCTGAAGTTATCAGCAAATTTTTGCAGCCAATTTAGAGAATAATGGAATAGCTAACCAAGATCTCAGCCGTTGGCCATCGAGGCCGCCGAGGCAGCAGGACTTAGTGCCTATGGATTTTTATCTTTGCGGAAGAATAGGTATAGGTTCTTATTTTTAAATTGACCGTATAATCTAGACACGAATTAGAAGGACTTAGCGGTTATGCGGGGTTATCTTTCACTTCCACCGAGTTAATGAATTCCTCGAGAAATGTTCAAAAACGGTCCCGTCTGCCATAACAGAGAAGACTGTCGATATGTCGAACATCTGTAGCAAAATCTCATGTCTTGGTTTGCTATTAATTTTTATTGTTATTGATATAATTTAAATGTGTTGATGTTTAAAAACATAGTTTAAATTGTTATAAAATTCTGCATCTCTTATTGCAAATATTATTTTCGTTTTAAATGCTGCCCACAGCTATTTTTTTTTGCATTACAGCCGGCGTCGTTCAAAGCCTACTTATCTAAAATGGGCGAATTTTAAAAAAATCTATATCTCGAAGAGCAATCAAGCAAAATATCAAGTATGCTATATTTTTGGAAAGGTAATTTTAAATTCTTTTCAATGCATTAAAAATATACAGGGTGTCCCATATAAAAATTAAAGTTTTCTGTTGATAATTCTAAAATTATTAATTTTAAAAAAATTATACTTAAACCATTAAACTCTGCGTAAAAAGGTGCTTTGGAAATGTTTTCATAAAAATACAAAATTTTCCATAGCAAAAAAGTTACAGCGGTTTGTTAAAAATGCACATTTTTGAAAAATACCTCGTAACTCCGACACGGTAACAGATATCGATGTGCGGTTCTCATCATCATGTTTTTGATAAAAATTGAGCTCCAGACACCGATATTAGTTTTCATCGATCTCCTATAGAAAAGGGTGTTTCCCTTTAAAAGTGTCCAATTTGACCCACCCTGTACAGGGCGAAATTGAAAATTTTCCTTCTTTTGGCTGCTTTTACATCTCGGTATCTTATCGAAAAGGTGAAAACTAAGTCCAATAAATTGTTCACGTAGAATTCAGTGCGGTAATTAGTTTTTCGCTGGGAGCTGTCCTTTTAGAGATATGAGTCAAACTTATTTTTTTTATAAATTAGACACTCTATATTATTTTCTTTTATTTGTCTTGTAAGATATTTTTATTTTTTGTCTTATAAGATATTTAAATTCTCAGTCGAACCATTCTGAAACAACCAAAAGAGGTATAGTTAAAACATTATGTCATAGAGCAATCACTAATTGCAGTGACCACGAATCTCTGAATTCTGAACTAAGATATATTAAAACCGATTTGCTTAAGAATGGTTCCTCTGTAAAATCCGTGGACAATATTATATCCAATCTCTCTCTCTCTCTCTCTCTCTCTCTCTCTCTCTCTCTCCTGACCAGGGCCGGTTTTAAGGGCCATTGGGCCCCAAGCGGATTTTTTTTTCGGGCCCCCTATCCTACGTTTGTTATATATCATGATTATGGTTAGGTATGTAGTGTGTTGTGTGTTGTATGATTTACTAAATTATCTACGTAAAAAAAAGTTTCAACGAACATAATTATTTTATTAAACATTTTATAAAAAACATTTAAATAATATTAAACAACATTTAACCCAAAAATAAAACATTTATAATTTTTGAACAGAACATAAACGAAATAACTTAATAAGTAAACAAAATAAAAATTTGGGACATTGATCAAATGTGTTTCTACATTTCTCTTTTGCAAACTGGCCAATTATTAAATTGCAATCTAATTTTTCGATAATGATCCACATAGAAGGATCAAATTCTATGTGGATCAGAGAAAGAGCATCGAGTCTCTCTTGGCTAATGGTGGATCTCAAATAAGTTTGATCCTTTTTAACGCAGAAAATGAGCGTTCCTCACTAGCATTAGAAACTGGCATAGTAAAATAAATTTCAAGCAACGTAAGCACATTAGGGAAAGTTGATTTTAGTGACTGCACGAGTGCAAATTTTTCAATCATTTCCTTTTTATTCATATTGGCACATAGTATTCGAAAATGAGCCATTTCATCATTTAATACATCTCCTTCTACATCCGACTTACCTATATGTATTTTTCAAGATATTGACAGACTCTTCAAATGCTATTTCATCGATATTGCTAAAAAAACACTTAAAACGTTCGATTGCAGTGTGATAGCTTTTAATTCGTCTTTCGAGATCTTGAATTATGGAGTCACATATTACATAATGGCCTTCCACTTTAAACTTCTCTTTGCCACTTTAGGAGAAATATCTTCTTTATAGGTAGAGTCATCCACTAAAGTCGCTGCCTCAATTTCGATACATTCAAATTTTCCACGGACTGTATGAACAAATGATTCTAGCGACTTCAATAACTCGATGCTAGGAGATATATTTAGTGATGGATGGAAAGCTTTGCTCGTAGCATTGACTCTTTCTAAGATTTTAAACCAGATGGTAGTCAACAATGCAGGTTCGACTTTTGCATTTTCATTAAAAGTGCAGAGGCTTCATTTCTTGCTATTGCTTTTTCATCTTGGTCATTCGCAATGGCAGAAAAAAATTCCTTAATTGATTTATAATTTAGTTTGAGAGCAGCAACTGCATCAGCCCGGGCTGACCATCTAGTATCACTAAGACGTTTAAGAGAAATTTTATACCGCAATTACCGGAATTAAATAATTTAGAATAATTCGTATTTATTTATATTTCATTTCGACAAAAAGTGATTATAAAAAAAGAATCACAAAATAATTATGAAAAATCTTGTACATAATTTTTATTTTGTATAGAATAAGAAATGCCTATTAAAATAAGTTTAAACAGTAAATCACACTTGCACATACATAAAAATATTAACATTAAAATAAAAATTATAACATTATGACGTTATACTAGGCAATATTCGGTTCATAGCCGGGGTAGTAATTTTGTAAAATCGAACACGCGAACAGTCTCAGTATTAAGTATTTAAAAATTGCGACCGCTTCATCGTCACAGTTCAAGCCGACATTTAAATCTACTATACGCTTGTCGGTTGATCGTTGATTATGAACATTATATTGTACATAATAAAGAAATTTTAGTTAAAATATTTACTTTACCTTTTTAAAAAGACCATATTTATTTATTGACTTCTACTTCATTTTCATATTTATATTTCTTTATGACCGAAATACGGGCCCCTTCGGGACCCGGGCCCCCAAGCGGCCGCTTGTTCCGCTTTATGTATAAACCGGCGCTGCTCCTGACGATTCCATATGTGAAAGGAACATCGGAGATCAGGCGAATAGCTAAGCAGGATAAAATTAAAACTGTTTTAAGTCTAGGACAACTCTAAGAAGTATCCTAACAAATCCGGAATCATCAAACCAACAAAAAGAGTGCACCTACCAGGTATCTTGCGAGTGCGGTGAGTTGTATATTGGAGAGACAAAACGTCCTCTACATGTACGACTTGATGAACATAAAAAACCTACGCAAAGAGGTGAAACAATGAAGTCGGGGATTGCAGATCATGTGTGATCTAAGCACCATAACATAAAATGGCCGGAAGCTCGGGTTGTCCACAAAAAAAAACCCGTTGGAAAAAGCGCAAATTTAAAGAGGCCGTATTCATTTCTAACAAGAATAAAACCTTTAGCAATCCAAACATGGAAATTTCATCAATATGGCAACCACTCATAAAACGCTCATGCTTGAGTGTACCCAACTAATTCACTGGTGAATGCTCGGCTCTAGTATATAAGCTCAGTAGTTTTAGGATTTAGTTTACACTTGAGAACGATACTTCTTACCGAAACGTTATGTGAGCCAAATAAATAAATAAAGACAATGTAAGTCGGAAATTCTTTTAGTTTTAAGTATAGAGTATATTATATTTTTAGGGGGCTCATAATAAGGCAAATAAATTAAGAAAGTAATATAATAATTACAATTAAAAAAAACCATAACTTTGGTTTATATTTCAAGAATGACAGCTTCCATCGAAAATATAGTTACACCACTCCATTCTACGTAAAAAACTCTATGTTTTCACCTTTTCGATAAGTAATAAGATAATCGAGATATGAAGGGTTTGGAAAATGCAAAATTTTCAAATTCGCCCTGTATTTCAGGAACTAAGAGGCTTATGACAAATCTGTATGTAGCATCTTTAGTTTCATAAAAAAGTATGTGAAAACCGAATCTTTGTAGCTCTCAATATAAATATATATTATAAAGGAGAAACCCCATAAAACAAACAAAAATGGGACACCCTGTACAATATGTTCCATAAATAGCATCAGAAGAAGAATATCAAAAACGTATCCTTAAATATCTAAGGTGTCCATCTTTAAATAGTTTATCTGCATTACTTACTGATTAGAGGTTGAAAAGTTTGAAGCCACCTACATTACGGAGGACCGGATTCCATACTTAAAACTATATTAAATATTAAGAGACATATTGATCTGAGGCAAATTCCCAAATTGGTATGGTAATGCCTTAAAGAAAATCAATTGATATGGAGAATAAATGTTAACAAAAGAGTATGTTTTATTATCCCTTTTTAGTAATAAAAAATAGTTTTAGCGGTAAAAAATATTTTCTTGCTGATGAAAATATGCGCGAAACTTATTACTAAACCATAATATCATATGAAAATGACAGTTGTACAAATAGTACATTTTATACAGGGTGAGCCATAAATAAATGCAAATATTTCCAGGGCTGGCTAATCTCGATAAAAGAAACATAATATTTACTTTTTATCATTTTTCCAAGTCAAAAATAGCCGAGTTATTTGGCTATGAATATAACATATTAAAACAAATGAATCTTTTCTGGGTTTTATTTCTTGTAAATTTAATCTTCTATACCTATTTTCTAACTAACAATTAAAAAAAAAACGATTTTTTTTTTCGAAAAATACCAAATTTTTAAAATAAAATGGTGAAAAATAATAATAAATATTTTTCTTGTGTTTTCATAAATTATTCTTGTCTTATTAAATTTAGTTAAGCCTAAAATAAGAAATTCTGGTATAAAAATTGTTCCTAGTATAGAAGAATTCAAATATAGCACCGTAAGTTCAAAATTTTTCAAGTTTCATTGTTTTATTCATGTTGATTCACAAATAGTTTTTGTGTCAATGACGTCAATCAGTGACGCGTCAATTCGTAATCAAGAATGCGCAAGACTAAAACTTAAAACTTGTTACTAGTACGCGGCCAATTTTAAAGGTTAGAAATCAGTTGGAAACGCGTTGTACCCATATACATGTAACTAAAGTATACTCAGCCTAATCTCCAAAAAGTGAAGCCCAAACAGTGAAAGAGAAATATGGAACTCTGCATAAGTCTATTTCACCCTGATAGTCATTTAACTACGCATGCCTTACCTGAAAAAGTTTTCATTGGTCGGTGTTTTTAAAGGAAAGTGGTTGACTGACATTTCACCTAACCTTCAATTTTATTTATAACACATTATCATGGAGTTGGAAAAATATCAAAAAATAATTGGAAACAATAAACTAAACAAAATCACTCTTCTACGCGCACAAATAAAAAATAATTCAAACAGAACTAAAACAACAATCAATCGAAGTTTGGCGCAATCGCAGTTCAATCTAGCGATGGGAACTATCGAATGAATTAGACTATCGAATGGTTAATGAATGAATGATTTCAACTATCGAATGGTTTTATTCGAATAAAATCATTTATTCATTTGTATACTAAAGCATATATGACAACCTCGCCGTGCGACTAAATGGTTATCGTTGAGCCACGACTATCGAATGCTTTTGATAAATGAAATTTAGTATTCGTTTGATTTTTGTATGCGTCAGTGCATTATTAGATGATTATTAGTACTTCCAAATTTTTATAACTTCGCCGTATAAATACTGTGCTATTTTTGCGTTTATTAAAATAGTTAAAATACTAAAATAGTAGTTATTTTTTAATTTTATTTATTGACGATTGTGTGGCATGTGCAGGTGGTCAAAATTTTTCCGAAAATTTGTGTGGTTTTCCGTAGTCCGATCTTTCAATTATTTAATTTTATATGGTATATGGTCTATTTTTAATGGAAAATTTTGAGAAGTAGCAATTTTTAGAGATGAGATGAACTTACAATTAATTTTAAAAATACATATTTGTATTTTAAATGTTTTAATAATATGAATTAGTTGAACTTAATCATATTTAAGTAATGTGATTAAGTAAATGGTTATCGAACTCAAACTATGGGGTGAGAAAATTAAAATGAAAGTTTTACACGTGCCAATTTAAAAAAAAAGTTAACGATGTTTGTATTTTGTTTATGCTAATTCTTTTACATGTAGTTTTTTGCGAAGAAATATTTCATTTATTTTTAAAGTAAATGCCAGTAAAAGTAAATATAATTTTTAAATAGTAATATAAAGCACCTAATATAAATAATTTTGATTTCTAATTTTTTATTTCTATTTTCCTTCCATTACACTGCATGCTTAGAAAATTAATAAATGTTTATATTTCATGATTTTAAAATTTGTTGTTAATATAACAAATTAGTTCTGTAATTATTATTATTTAATAAACCAACGTTGCCACACACAAAAAATTTAGAGACTATATTATTTTTAAATAGGATCTAATATAAATAATTCTGACATCTAATTTGTTGTTTATATTTTGTTACTACTTAAAAAAAAATATTTATATTAAATGATTTTAAATTTTGTTGTTAATAGGTATAACAAATTATTACTGTTATTATTATTTATTAAACCAGTCTTTGCTTAAAAACATTACTAACTTTTCCTACATCCAAAATAACAAGTATTATTGCAGTGTAACAACAGAATATTAATTAAAAAAATGCAGAATATATAGACATACTAACCCTAACTAACTAAAGCCAAACAATAATATTCTTTGCTAATATCAACTAATACCAAAATATGACAACAGCGCCCTTCATAATGTATTTTCTGTGTAAATACTAGCACCTCAATAAAAAAAATAATGTGTCCTTATCTATATCTGACTCCGCAAAAAATTAAAGATGCCGGCTTCTTTCATAGCATTGCCACCGACCGCTGTCGGGCTTCTCGGAAAGAAACCTACGTCGCCGGGCGACAACTAAAATTCAGTTAATATTTTATTATAATCGATCCTGACGAATAAATGAATGAATTTTATAAATGAATGGTTTTTGCTGCCGAATTACTAGAATACAATATTTCAAGGCAGATGACGGATCTATTCGATAATTTTTATTCGAATAGTTTTCAACGAATGTTTTCTTACTAACTATCGAATTATTCGAATGAATTGCAACTATCGAATGTTTCGATAGTATTCATTCGATAGTTCCCACTACTAGTTCAATCGATATCCGGGTGAAATAGACTTATGCAGTATTAATATGGAGCTGGGTTATGTTGTCTTTCTCTTACGGCACAGAAACTGCACACGGGTTAAATAGGGAATCCTGAGTATATTTTAGTTATATGTGTATAGTTGTACCTTTGCTTAGAAACTACGAATTTTGCTTCTGTGAATGCTTTAACTTCATGCGCATGCGTCGTACCGTTGTAAACTACTACTAACTTTTGGGTAAAAATGGCGCTCTAAAAAGCATATTCTACATTACGTTTTATTTTGGGCCTCCCCTAAAATAAATTTCTGTATCCGCCCCTGATCATAACTCCTTTCTACTTGTTATTTTCATTCTTTGGTGCAATGACACTGATAATAAATAAATATTAAATGATATAATATGGATCGATATTGTGTCTAATGAAATGGCTCCGGCTATCCTCAGTTATTTTAAATCTAACAAAAACGACAAAAACTAATATTCTGAATGATAAATGAAATCGTTCCCTAAGCGGGTTTTCTATATCATATTTTTACATGACAGTTGGTAATTTTATATGACAATATTATAATGAAACAGCTTACCAAAATAAACATCATATTTTAGAAATCTTGAAATTAGAAACGAATTAAAAAAAAAGAATAAATTAGTTACCTGTATTTCAACCTGGAATGGGTATCCTCCAACGGTCTAAGACATTCGAAAAAGTTCCTACGACCAAGAAAAATCAAAGATTTCTCTTGATTTAATTAAAATCAATCTTCGGATTGTCACGGGGTTTCTAACAGGACACTGTCTCCTCAACGAAAATTTCAGTAGGCTGAAGTTGAGAAACAACGGCAAATGCAGATTATGTAGGGGATTAAAATGGGGAAACACCAGAACATCTTATCACTAGTGCGCCGAGACGTCGACCGTTCATGAACTTTGGTACGGCTGAGGTCGAGGATGGAGAGCTGGCCTCTGTAGAGCCATCTCAGATACTGGCTTCTTAAAGCTCTGAGACTGTATGATGAGTTATAGCTCGTTATAACTCAAGAAAGGGAAACACAATAGATCTGTAAGGTCGCGGTGATTAACTCCCCTCCTAAACATTCTACATTGTACCTGTATTTCTCTCATATATTTGGCAAGTTGACATTCCTAACATGAAGGTTTAGTGAATAATTATATTTGAGTTAAAAGTAAAGAAGTTATGAACGATAAACCATGACTAATTTACTTTTAACATTTTTTTGTTAATTACTTCTTTTCGAAATTTGTATAACACGGTAGATTAAAAATGATTATTTTTCCAAATAACGCGAACACCTAACATTCCATTGTTGTTCTCTTTTAAACCATTTCATTCTAAAAACACAGTTTTGTCAACTTAAACAAGGTCCAAGCTACAAATGTAACAAGAGTTACTAATAGCAGAGTTTAAAGAATATAAATATATATATTAATTATAAACAAAGGATGTTATCGTGGGGACCATAAAAAAAAGAAGAATTAAATTATTGGGCAAACCTACAGTAAGATTAGCCATGAAACATGGCTAAAATACGACTATTACGTCGTATTTTAGCCATGTTTCATGGCTAATCTTACTGTAGGTTTGCCCAATAATTTAATTCTTATATTAATTATATTTATATTCTTATTAAGTATATTTATATTCTTTAAACTGTGCTAATAGTGTCGACTTTTAAATGTATAGGAACGGGCCTGTAATTATTAATTTTGAAGTTTCACTTGATATAATGGCATTTTAACAGAACGTCAACGGTGTTTGCAGACGTATCTGTTTTTAAAAAAACTATATAATAGTGTTCTCGAATAGTTGCATTGATTGTGTTTTAAATAGTTTTTTTTTCTTTGTTCTTTGTATTTTTTTTGCTTCCGACGACGGAAAGAGATACACTTTCTGAAACGTTAAGTATTTTTTTGTCCGTTAGGCAAATTTGTTTATTAGTAAGCCACTGCTGACAATTAGTCTCCATTGCATTAACGCAGCAGTGTTTACAAAAAAATAACTATTTTATTTTGTAGATTTTCTTACAGTTGCGAAATACCCATAGACTTTTTTGGAGAGACGAATCCGCCACAGAGGTATAAACATTTTTTAAAATAAAACACTAATTCACCACAATACAATAAAATACTTCACTTTAGCACTGGACGCGTGATTTGCTAACCACGTTAGCATCATCAGCAGATGATTACAACTAAGTTATTAAACTCCTTTTTTCAAACTCCAACCTTCAGTTTTAATAATTTACTGATGATGCTAAACATGTATGACATGTATGATATAACATGGTTAGAGAAACGCTCGTCTAATACAAAAGTAAAGTGTTTTGGTTTATCGTGGTGAATTCGTGTTTTATTTTGAGTTTTTCTTCATATTAATGGTGTTAGTGACGTAATAGTCGTATTTTAGCCATGTTTCATGGCTAATCTTACTCTAGGTTTGCCCAATAATTTAATTCTTATATTAATTATATTTATATTCTTATTAAGTATATTTATATTCTTTAAACTTTGCTAATAGTGTCGACTTTTAAATGTATAACTAAACAGGTTATGAAATTATTTCATTGTATTAATGATAGTGCTCATTAATATAAAGATTTAGGTAGGTACATTAAATTAATTAAATCTGTTCATTGAAACAATGACTCCGTACATAACAACAATGAACCAATATTCATTAAACTATTGTTACAGTTCATTTTA
Organism: Sitophilus oryzae; assembly: GCF_002938485.1. Taxonomy (NCBI): domain Eukaryota; kingdom Metazoa; phylum Arthropoda; class Insecta; order Coleoptera; family Curculionidae; genus Sitophilus; species Sitophilus oryzae. Next base: position 1,385,083 of record NW_022146270.1, read on the forward strand.
ACAGTGAAATAATAATCATTACACCAATGAGTGTGTTCTTCAAATTCATGAATACTCTTCATTTATTTAATGAACTTAGGTTCATAGAGTTAATGAATTATTTTTCATTGCGCTAACGAATCCCTTCATCGGCTCAAAATTAATGATTTAAATAATTAATACTTTAATTTTTTTTATTATATTTATGTCGACCACTTGTTCAGTGTATTTAGTAACAATACAATACAAATTCTTTGGATAAAAATTAAGTCTTTACCAAACTTCTTCTCATATATCGGCACCATAACAACAAAACTACAAACAACTAAGCCAATTTAGAACTTCACCAGCAGCAAAGCGAAACAATACAACAAGAGAAACTTGTGATATATTAAACATTTTTCGATTAGTTGCCTATGAAAAACAAAACACATTAGCCCCAACTCGTCACGTGTGTCTGTCGGCTATGATCGGTTGCTTCCGCGACACGCGATCTACCCCCGAGAGTCACCACAAGACCGCCAACTATGATTGTTGACTGCACCGTAATACGGAAAACATTTGACGGGCCACTACTTAAAGCTCGATGCTCATTTGTCGTACGAATACCGTGTGCGAAAAGTATGCCGTGATTTCGGGGTGGCAGTGAAAGTTCGCGGAAGCCGTAGAGCGACAATTTGGTGCGAGCAGATTAGTTAAAAACCGGTAAAATGGCAGGCGAGTGGTGAAACCTTGTCATTTTATGTACATATCGATTCTTTCGAGGAATATGGTGGAAATAAATGTATTATACTGGCAGCGGAAAAAAATTGATCGTGTGTGTTTGGGTTTGTTTTACACGTAATAAGGTCCGATACATTTATTTTATGCGGTTTATTTAATTACAGTGTAATTATTTTTGGAATTATCTACCTAATTTTTTTTTCATAATTTATCATTGTACGATAAACACTTTTTAATGTTTATAAAACGGTAAAATTATTTTTTTTAACATTTTCTAACAGATTTTATTCATTTTCTAACAACACATTTTATATCTTTTAGAATTAGTTTTGAAGCAGTATTTGAATTAGTTTTCTAGTTATTTAATAATATCAGATCATATCAATGATACATATATGTCATAATTGCTCAATTATCCTCATTTGAAATCGTTAATTGCTTATACAGGGTGACTCTTAAATAAGCGCAAATATTTTCAGAGCTGATAGATCTCGATGAAAGAAACATATTTTCTCTTTACCGTTTTTCAAATAAATCTAAAATAACCGAGATATTTTACATTGAAAATTTCCAAAAATAATGATTTTTGCTAAAATTTTGAGAACCACTAGATCTTTTATGGATTTTCTTTCTTATAAATTGTATCTACTATCTATGTTGCCATATTATCAACAAATTATATATTTTAATTAAAAACTAAAAAAATTATTAAATATTTTTCAAAAAATTTCAAATTTTCAAAATGTTTTTTTCGCGAGAAAAACCTCGTAATCGTGTTTCTGGGGTCGAAATATACTACCCCTAACAATATTTGGACATATTTAAGATTCAACCTGTATATTTTGTAAATTGTCAATAGCTGCATAACATTTTTTTATATATTTCTTAAGTAAGTTGAGTACTTTTTAGAAAATTTATTGGACATAATTTAAGAAAATATTGTTATTTTGTCAATTGTCATTTTTATTTGTCAGCTGAATTCATACTTTTTCATATCATCATTTGATCAAAATTTAACACTAACACCATTAATATGAAGAAAAACTCAAAATAAAACACGAATTCACCACGATAAACCAAAACACTTTACTTTTGTATTAGACGAGCGTTTCTCTAACCATGTTATATCATACATATCATACATGTTTAGCATCATCAGTAAATTATTAAAACTGAAGGTTGGAGTTTGAAAAAAGGAGTTTAATAACTTAGTTGTAATCATCTGCTGATGATGCTAACGTGGTTAGCAAATCACGCGTCCAGTGCTAAAGTGAAGTATTTTATTGTATTCTGGTGAATTAGTGTTTTATTTTAAAAAATGTTTATACCTCTGTGGCGGATTCGTCTTTCCAAAAAAGTCTATGGGTATTTCGCAACTGTTAGAAAATCTACAAAATAAAATAGTTATTTTTTTGTAAACACTGCTACGTTAATGCAACGGAGACTAATTGTCTGCAGTGGCTTACTAATAAACAAATTTGCCTAACGGACAAAAAAATACTTAACGTTTCAGAAAGTGTATCTCTTTCCGTCGTCGGAAGCAAAAAAAATACAAAGAACAAAGAAAAAAAACTATTTAAAACACAATCAATGCAACTATTCGAGAACACTATTATATAGTTTTTTTTTAAAAATAGATACGTCTGCAAACACCGTTGACGTTCTGTTAATATGAAATTATATCAAGTTAAACTTCAAAATTAATAATTACAGGCTCGTTCCTGGGGTATCTGGCGCCTACGTGCAGCATTCTTTGGTGCGCCCTTTTTATATTTAAATCAATTATATATTTTAATCTTAATCTCAAAAATTTAAAGAATTTATATTCTGCTACAAACGAGCAATATGTAATTGGAAATGTAAAAAAAACTATTCTAATAATAAAACAAACAAAACCAAAAATATTTAGTAACAAAAATAGTACCCTAAAAAAAACTGAGTGAACTGATTTTATATGAAATACATAAAAACAATAAACTAAAATTCGGAAATAATACACATGTAGGTACTGATTTCTTTCGAAAATCGACAACTATGAAACTATCAACCCTTCCCGGACACAAACGGTACATTGTGAGACAGGAAATTGTAAAGAGAAACAAGCCCTATAACATAAGATACAACATTTTAATGAACAGTGCTTTCCATAAAATCAATAAAACGAAAAATATACGAAATAATATACATGTACTGATTTCTTTCGAAAATCGACAACTATGAAACTGTGATCCCTTCCCCGACACAAACAGTACATTGTGAGACAGGAAATTGTAGAGAGAAACAAGCCCTATAACATAGGATACAACATTTTAATAAACAGTGCGTTCCATAAAATCAATAAAATGAAAAATATACGAAATAATATACATGTACTGATTTCTTTCGAAAATCGACAACTCTGAAATTATGATCCCTTCCCCGACACAAACAGTACATTGTGAGACAGGAAATTGTAGAGAGAAATAAGCCCTATAACATAGGATCAACATTTTCCTGAACAGTGCTTTCCATAAAATCAATAAAATGGAAAATATACGAAATAATATATATGTACTGATTTCTTTCGAAAATCGACAACTATGAAACTATAAACCCTTCCCGGACACAAACGGTACATTGTGAGATAGAAAATTGTAGAGAGAAACAAGCCCTATAACATAGGATACAACATTTTAATGAACAGTGCTTTCCATAAAATCAATAAAATGAAAAAAAATACGAAATAATATACATGTACTGATTTTTTTCGAAAATCGACAACAATGAAACTATGATCCCTTCCCCGACACAAACAGTACATTGTGAGACAGGAAATTGTAGAGAGAAACAAGCCCTATAACATAGGATACAACATTTTAATAAACAGTGCTTTCCATAAAATCAATAAAATTGTCAATAGCTGCATATAATATACATGTACTGATTTCTTTCGAAAATCGACAACTATGAAACTACTGTACGTCTGTCCGTTCTGTAGCTACGGGGAATCCGTGAGAGGGGAAACGATATTCTCTCGATGTTTTTCGTAAAAAATAGACGACGCGTCTCATCAATAAAAATTCAACAAATTTGCAAGTAGCCAATAAAATAAGTGGGCGGAGCGATTTGCGGTGACGCACTCGTCAAATCGACGTATAAAATATATTGCTGTTTATTTATAAATGTTTTTTGTCCGCATTCCTTTCATAGACACAGATCCAGCAGATGTACAGTATGATCCCTTCCCCGACACAAACAGTACATTGTGAAAGAGGAAATTGTAGAGAGAAACAAGCCCTATAAGATAGGATACAACATTTTAATGAACAGTGCTTTCCATAAAATGAATAAAATGAAAAATAAATAGATAAGATGAATGTGTTGCCGACAGATTGCCCTAGATTTGTTTATTCGGTGCGGCCAACGCAAAAAAGACGCTAAGCAAACTTTATCCTATGATGGTTTAAGTATTTGTTTATTGGCAAGAAAGCGTATCGGTTTTTTGTTACAAAGTACTGATTGACCCTTTGATTTTGCGCCCACAAAATGCTGCGCCTACGTGCGTGCACGCACTGCACGCTCGCCAGGAACGGCCCTGAATAATTACTATCTGGTAACAATTACTTATAAGATAAAACCAAAAAGCTTCGAACTTTCTTTATGATTATTTTTAATTTGTTTTTAATTTTTACGTATGTTATGCTTATTTATGTTATGTTCTTTAAAATCAAAGAAGCGATTGCCATACAGTACTAACATCTACAGATGTATGAGCAATATATTTATTTTTTCAAAAAAAAAATCCTGTATGGGTGTTTCGCCACTGCACTGCAAGAAAATCTACAAAATAAAATAATTATTTTTTGTAAACACTTCTGCGTTAAACCTAAACGGACGCTATGTTAAAACCTAAAAGAAGTTATGTTTACGGTAATACAAATTTGCCTAACAAAGCAAAAAAAAAATGCTTAACGTTTCGAAAAGTTATCTCTTTCCGTCGTCGGAAGCAAAAAAATACAAAGAATAAAGAAAAAAACTATTTAAAATATTTATTTTTGTTAGATTGTATTAAAAAAACCTCTTTTATTTTTCTTTTAGAGGCTATCGATTCTTTCATTTTAATTTTTGCATTGTTAAAATCTATTCTGTTAATTATTTTGTAGTTCGTTGGATTAACGCCAGCAGTGTTTACAAAAAATCACTATTTTATTTTGTAGATTTTCTTACAGTGGTGAAATATTCATAGGACTTTTTGAAGTGTGTTTCATTTTGTTGTTGTAACAACAAAGGTACCCCTAACTGCAATAGAGAAAAAAGACGCTTTTTTATTTTAACTAAAATTACTTATAACTTAATATTCAAGTTCATCATTTGATGAAGTCTTTTTAAACAATGACTTGATCTTTAAAAAAATATAATTAGTATATAATAATTTAAGTAAAAACAAAGTATTTTGATTCAAAAATTATACAATTTTTAAACTATGTAATAGTCTATTTTTACATAAAGATAATATATATTTTTATAAATTATATTTGTTATTTTGTTAATTCATATTTGTGTTAAATTAAAAGATTATTTTGTAACATAATTAAAGATATAATGAGTTTAATTGACTGTTTTCTTCACACAGTAAGTCTAATAATTTTAATTTATATATTTAGAATGCAGCTTTGGATTTCTATCTTAGTGAATCGTATTTTATATCTGACCAAGTTAGAAATAATAACTCTTTTATATATAATCTTATTGATTATAGATTTTAGATAGGTACATGTACAAATCTTTACACAATTGATTATTGCACTAAATTTACATAGTAAACTAAAATACTTTATTTTTTACTCTAAACGCGATATTGTTACAAAGATCATTAAAATATTATAATTTCAAATGTATTTTAATATAAAAATAATAATTTTTTCCCATATAATATATTTAATATATAAAAGTATTCAATATTTTCATAACATATTAATATATGGAACACATTTTATTTTTTATTAGGTATTTATTTTAGTCCTTTTATTTTGTAATAATTTGAAAAGGTTTTTTGAAAATTGTACAATTAATTAATACATCTACGATATATTTTAAGATCGAAACGCATTAGTACTAATAATAAACAGGTGAATGGCCCTTTTACATACCAAAAAATTGATTTCCCGTATTTCACGCAACACACGCATCATTTGAATATATAATTTCGTTTGGTTCCATGAATTTTTGATACCCAGTTTGATATTTACACTAAAATTTCTATAAATATTTAATAAATATTTATTCATTCAAAATTGGATTTTAACATCTCTGAATTAAAATAATGCTAATTTCAATACGTTCTAGATAATCTAATTTTGATATTTTATTTCTATATTTTAGTTTTATATAAATCCACTCAAAAAGATATACCTATACCATTTGTAGCTAAGGCTATTTAAAGCTTCTTAACAACGTAAAAAACTAGTATCCACTCCGTAATCAAAATTGATAACTTAAAGGAGTGGTCTAATTCCACAAGCCATCTACAAATTACTTATATTGCGATCTATATAGCTAATGTATCAGACTATATGTTTAAGATGATTAAAAGCACAAAATGAGCAAAGATTATTTCTATAACGAATATTGACAATGAGATAGACAATTGTCATTAAAAATAATTGTGGTATAAGGGATATTACATATTCAACAATATGACATTAATGCAACATTCAAATGAAAATAAATTTCTTTTTGAAATGGAATTCTTCAATAAAATAAAATTAATTTGTATATTATTGTATATATTTTTGCTTCTTCTCACGTTTCTTCTCACGGGTCGAGAATATCACATCGACACCAGGTGTCGATGTCGACTTCCTAAGTGACATCGTCAATGTCTACTAACGCAGCTAATAATTTAGCACAAAAATTATAGCTATAATCAAAGTAAAACCTTATATGATTAAAACTTAAAACCATAGAATAAATATTTATTTAAAACATAAAATAGACATTCTTAGTTAAGCATAAAATATAATAAAATTATCTTCTACTTCGCTGCGTGAGTCAGATTCAGGAATATCACAAAACAACATTCCGTGTATTCAGTATTCTCACTTTGGAGTGAACCAACATTTTTGAATGTTCAAATGACAGTCTCAGAGCTAAGAGGCCGCTATTACACTATAAAAATTTCTTTGTCAAAGATTTTATTTAAAAGATATTTTATGATGAATTGGACAATGTAATATGCAATATTTTATAAAATATTGTATACAGGGTGTCCCAGGCTGAGCGTGCATTAGATGTTTCTAGAGACCCACAATATCTAGATCGGAGATTTTTTACAATCATTGTTTTACAACGTGATCTATTACATTTTTTTGACAGGCATTTTTTTTCGACCAAAAATTTTAAATATTTTTTTCTCAAAAACGGTTAATGTTACCCAAGGAGCATTTATCTGACTTCGAACTAAATCTGACCTGAGGCGACGTCAGACTTTGTGCAAATTTAGCTCGGGTGCTGGTGATACGACCGGTGACGTCGCTTTCCTGTTAAAAGCGACGTCGTTGAATCCGAGTCGTTAAATTCAACGATCTGTCGACGACAAAATAACAACGTACCATTTTTATTAATTTCCCAACGTCATTCCCACGTTGGCTTGCACGACGTACATATACTTGAACTAGCCCGACGTCTACCCGTTGTCGGAATAGTATACGTCTCACTGATAATCCCTAAAGTAACGTCCAATTATATTTTGTAGTATTTTATGTTCATATTTATAACCTAATTTGCGTATCTCTATTTACGTCCGTAAATACAACTCATTAAGTAGCATTTGCGGCCTAATGAACATCATAAACAAACTTAATTTTTTTATTATGCCTAAAAAAACACTAAAAAGGCATTTAGACATTCATCTACATTTTACAGAAAGAGGTCGAGGCTTTTGCAAAATAATAATGGTAGTAGTGATGTCTTGCCTCCACCCACGAATGCAGAGGAGACTGCACATCAGCCAGAACAGGTAGTTATACAATACTTATGTTTGTGGTATTAAGAAAGTATTCTCCTCGTTCAAGTAGTGGTAAAAACATTACACAACAGCATTACACTGGTGCATCTTAATTTCTTTTTTTAGCTTAAGAAACCAGCAGACCACATCCTCCTCCCACATGTGAGGTACTGGTTTCAATTCTTTTAAATTTTGTATATATACTATCTTAAAAAAGTGGCTGCCCATTTTTTTAAGGAGAAAACAAAAACTAAAATATAATTGCACAAATCCACAAATTAATGATACGCAAAGTGAGGTTACGCCTACAAAACCGTTGAACCGTCAACCATCAAACATTTTTTGACAACAGACAATTGACCTATCATAGACCAATAACAGACAACGTCGGGAATCGTTTACCAGGAATACGAAAAATTATATGCTCTGCGACCGACGACGGATGCTCCTACTTATGCTGGCCGATCGCAAATTTTACGTTGGAATTATATACGTTATAATACGATTGCCGGTCGTCCGGTTTGATGACTTCGGTCGTGTGAGACGACTAATATAGTATTTAATACTAAAATTCATAAAATTTTACAGATAATTTAACTATATAATAAAAAATGGGGGCATCTATTTAAAATAAGAAAGTAGCTGTCAACTTCCGGTATTTCTGGAAGTGCCGCCATATTGAAAATATTTTTAATCGATAGATCTCGTTGTGAAACAATGATGTGCAAAAAATCTCCGATCTAGATATTGTAGTTCTCTAGAAACTTATAATGCACGCTCAGCCTGGGACACACTGTATAACATTGTCAAATTTTTCATCAAATATATTTTATAAAAGATCTTTGACAAAGAAGTTTTTGAGTGTAATAGCGGCCTAACAATCGAGTAATAAAGACTTGTTTACCTCTTTTAAAAAAGTGTTGCAAATATACCTAAAAAAAGATTAGTGCTAACATGAACCAAAAGATTAAGTACTACTACTTATAAATCTTTCTATTGTAAATACCAAAGTTTCCAACCTAAATCTGTTTCATAATATTTTTTATTAACATAATTTTTTACTCATTTCATTTGCCTTGAACAAATAATATAAACCATTACTCTATAACTTATTTTTATACCGAAGTTAGATCGATATAAAAGCGACCCTAATATTTAGCTCTAATTACTGTTTAAAAAATTTATCTTCAATAAATGTTTGTTGCAGTAATTAGCCCGTCTTAAGAAAGGCTTTTCGAAAAATATAGGTGAAAGCGTCGTATTTTTTTACTTCATGAATTTCCTTAAGGCAAAAAGCTATTCTATTTTTACTGCTTTTACAACTGAGACTGGTAGTAAAAAGAGTGGAGTTTGCTTTCTCTATGAATATCTTAGAGGCCACCTTCAATTTTCGTTGTAAATTTTTTATTATATGTGTCTTAAGTTTTATTCATCGCCAACTAAAGCAGCTAGAACATTGGTAGAATTTTCATTAACGTCATATTCTTTTTTAAAATGTTAAAGAAACACAATTTTTACTTAGTGCAATGCTAAAGAAAGGGTGATCATAGTTATCGGAAAATAATATATATACAAAATTAATAATAACCATCTATCAAAGAATGAAATCGAAATTATATTACCAAAGAAACGCGATTTGTTCAACCATATTTTCATGTTTTCTTTAACTTTCTTTAAAACGGCATGGAAATTTGGAAAGTATAAATGGGATTAACGGTTTTAGAACAAGCAAAAATTTTAATGAAGAATGCATATTTCTCAAAATGCATATAATAAAACAGTGTTTTTCCTCTTGTAAAGACAATCCGGAATATACTGTATAGCATAAATCGGGAATGATTGACGTATTCAAAGAGTTTTGGTCACTTCTTGTTTCACCGGTAATGAGTTTACTTTATTTGATAGAAAATGACATTCTGAATAGAATGTCAAGTTTTCGGTGCAATGTCTGTTTTCATAGCGATAGTTTGACTTCAAATACAAAGTATATGGTACCAAATTATTCGTAAGGGCGGACTCTCACTACTCGTATATTTGGCAAATATACGCAAATATTTGCGTACTTGGCCAGTACACCAGCGTTCGAATTTAAATGACAAGTACGACGCTCCCACTATTCTTTATTTATTTAGCAAATATGCCAATAGTTGTGTACTTGGCAAGTACAACAGTTTCGAAGCCTATCGGCCTTCTCTCGAGTCTCGATCAGTGTTTATTCTCTTTCGAGTATGGATAATCGCGTTGCCGCTGCAGAAGCGTTTGTGGTATCGAGTGGCTGCTATAGAAGAATTAAAGCTTCTCAAGCTCAGAAAGCTAAAAGAAAAAGGTGTTGGACAGAAGTCGAGACAGGTCAGTTCTACCTTTATCGACCAAAAGTTCTGGATGCCTAGGTTGCCATATAACTGGCTCACTTTCATACAGATCCAGAAATTCAAAAACAACTTCTTGCGACCAATCCATTTCGAAAACAACTCGTACCACGCACACGCGACGGAAGCCGAAAACAGAATAATTGCAGAAATTAATTGTGGCCAAGTCGGCAAGTAGTGGGAGCGCATCGACAAGTATGCACTTGGCAAATTCGCAAATAATTGAAATCCCTTTGACTCGCTGCATTTTTACCGACAACCGGCGGGACTTCACCAACGGCGAATAAATGTACAAGTAATGGCCTAGTGAACCACTTCCATTACATGCCAAATATAGGCAAGTGACGAATATTGGCCAAATACACGAGTAGTCCGGCTTAAGAAAATACCCTTTTCAAATATAGGTATTGAAAAAAATTACTTATGATGAAAAATACAATTTTAGAATCTTTTAAAACTTTAAAATTAGTAGTTTTAACACAGTCATGGCACTCTAAAGCCGGGACCCCATTAGCCAACACCCGACGTGATGCCAAGTGATGCCACGTTATCCCACGTGTTGCGACGTGGGAATGGATGTACCTATTACGTAACACGTGTTAACACGCCTGAAATTTTTATTAGAGTTAAAAAGTTATCAGTAAGGTTACGAAAATACTAGTAGTATCGATATCCATACCGATATTAGATTATAATCATAATACCAGTACACCAATATATTCAGAATCGAATATCGATATTATTAAATCAATCTTTTGGGGATCAATATCTTTTGTTGCCGATTTTTTCTGGATCTATCTTGTTATATCCGATGTTGAATCGATTTATTTTATTTTTGGAGCATCCCTACATCAACTACAAAAGTAGATAGCTGCGGGACTAGAGAGGCAAGCGGGGAACAACACGCCGTAACACGTCGGTGAGATCTGGGACCGACGAATCGACCATCACACGTGTCATAGCGTGTTATAGCGTCGGATGGCGTCACGTGTTGCCTAGTGTGTACGCAATACATGTAATTAAATGGAAAAACATACGCAGAGATCTTCATGACGTGGGGAGCATGGCATCACGTGGCGTAGCGTGTTGGCTAATGGGGTCCGGGCTTAACGCTTCGTCCTACGTGGGCGACAAAAGTCTTCGTACTCTCCTTAGATTAACAATAAAAAGTACTCTCGTACCTAGGACAGCTTCGTAAGAAAACGTTGTTTGATAAATACGCGTCGCTCGCACCGCCCGAATCGCGCGCTTTTGTCTCCCACGTACGACGAACCCTAAGGAGGTCGACAAAATGCAACGTTTTACTCGCCCCCGAACTAAGAAGGCTAGGACAAATCTGTGTGGAGTATCTTTATATTATTAGATATTAGATATATAAAAACCGTAGCACGTGATGTCAAAACCGCAAAACTTTGTACATCAAATGAAAATAGGACATCCTGTACATTTATGAAAAAGAATATGAATTAATAAACTATTCCTTGTTGAACTGTTCGTGTTTAAAATTAAATAGTTTAGTTCTAATGTTTTCTTAGGAAAGTGAAAGTGATCGTCAAATAATTTAAGCAGAAAATAAGGGTTGCTTGTTGAAATTTTAATATCGTAATCGATGTATTTCTCCTTTAAAATTATGCTTGCTTTATATTTAACAACACAATAAAGCATTTGTTGAATGTTGAAATAAGTACTTTGTGGCACACATGTCATTAATACAGTAGAATCTAATGATAGAAATATTAAATCCAATATAAAACAGTTGTTTTATTTACGGGATCAGTTTAGATTTGTATGTTCCATTGTATTTTATTTGAAAATTGTTTTTACTTTATACTGTGCGCAGTTTCATACAAATAATGTGAACAATGTAAATATAACAGGACGCTGCGCTGTCTCGTCAATGAACACCTCAGTAGATTGAAGCTAAAGGCGCAAATTTTTATAAATTTTTCAAAAATAATCATAATTTTGTCAAAAAAGTTCAAGAATTTAGAAATTTACCGAGTGGTTAACTTTAACCGTGAATAACTTTTGAAAGAGTAGGTTTATCGAAAAATTGTAAGAAACCAAATTTTTGTAGAGCGATCAATTCTGTACAATAACAGGCGATTGTCATGGCTCCGAGAGAACAACGAGAAACTTACAAGAGAAAACGAAAAAATTATTTGCAAAAAGTGGCAAATTCCCATGTAATATCGTCTTTTGGGCAAGGTTTATTGTGAATATTAAGAGTTTACAATGGTCTGTTATTTTTTTAGACAATAAACTACAAATTTAGAGGGCGTCGTGAGAGAAATGATCAACTTTGTAAATAACGGACACCCTAATGTGAATATACGTCAAATAAGACGGCAATGTCTAAACGAAAAATTTCAATCATTAAATTCGGATAAAAGTTAATTTTTAATATAGGCCAAATTTTAACTTTTCTGGCAAATACTGAGAAATTATTTTTAAAAAGATTGGGCAGTTTCTAATAAAGATAAAGCCTCTTGTATCGCTCTAGTTTTCTTCCATTAAAAACTTTGGGGCGGTACCAAACTTACTAAAAAAAGTTTGATTCAAACTTTTATTTTAATAGAATTAGGAAAGAACTTAGACAGCCTCTTAAAGGCATGGTCGATAAAATATATCAAATCATATTTGAAAGTTCAATAATATCCGTAAAATAATTCATGAAGAAACTGACGCCGGCTTTGAAGTTACAAGAAAAATATGTTTTATTGTTTTTTTCAGTTTATTATCACTTACAAGAACTTATGTATGTAGGATACTCACAATTTTGATGCATGCTAATCCTTGGAATCACGTAGAGGCAAAAAAATCGAGTATTGTTTAATTGTCACTATTTTCAAAATGTACAGCTGTTCACAGAAAAAGAGAGAAGAACTACCTTTAAAACGTTTCAGAATCCCAAGAAGCTTTTTTCTGTATAATTTGACTAGACTAAATGCCCAGTTTGCCTTTTAAAGGTCTAGTTGCTTTAATTAAGCGTATCGGAAACAGGGTTGTCATGTTCTTACATTTGTACCAGCTCTGTTAACATTTTGCTGATATTTATTTATTTTTCACGTCTTAATTAAATCTATTACCTTTTTCAAAAGATACAAATTTGAAAATAAAACTTTCGTAATGATATAAATTGTACAATATAAAGTATGGAACTGATACGGAACGGAAACGGAAGGTATAGTGAGAATCAACCTTTAATGATTCGGTTTATTCTCTAATCTATAATTATCGCGCGTTCCAGGAGAAATTACTCAACCGCACCGATAATAGTGATGAATCTGATAAATTGAATGCTTTAGGCGTTCAACTGGAACACCATTGTATGTCCATTTCCTTAGGGTTGACGTGTTAAACTGGTACAAGCCTATTGACGCAATATTAGTATTTTATTTTATATAATTATTTTTATGTCAATGTTCTAATCTGCAAGTCCAAGTTGAATTCATTATTGCACAGGGTAATTCAAATATTGAGTTAGTACTTTAAAAATCATAAATAAAGATTGAAAAATTTGAAAGATACAATTCAAATAATGGGTCTGTAAAGAATGTCTATAACTTTATAACGGGTTAATTTCTTGAGGAAATCCCCGATATTTTGCCTCTGAAACAGGTGTCTAAAAAATAAACTTATTTTTTGTAAAATGCCACTGCGTAGAATCCAAAAGCATATACAGTGTCCGGCAATAGTGCGTCGGGCATCTGTAGCTCCTAGAATAAAAAACTTGAGAATTTTGTTTAAGTGAAAACTTAAAGTATGTACTAGGATGTATTTCCGGAAAATATTTTAACTTCTACAGGGTGGCTCAAAAAAGTGTGAGTGAATCCGGATGATTTTTTTTAAATGGAACACCCGGTATATTATTGAATTTTTGACTTCCTTTCAGATCACTTTACATAATCCTAAGATATCAGTAAATCTATTTCAATAGTTTCAGAGATATTAAAAAATAAATCATAAATATATATTTTTCAACCCTTCTTAAAAAAAATATTAAAAATACAAGAACTGTTCTGAAATCAAAACTATATTAGATATATACTTTAGATGGCCTGTTCTTACTTTGCTATAAATATGGTAATCGTAAATCATACAGGATGTTCAATATTTTACGCCAAACTTTCAGAAATATAAAATAATTTTTCTTCGTTTTTTTAAATGGAACACCCTCTATATTATTTTTTTGTTTCATGGAGAATTAAAAAATGTAAAAAAATACAAAAACATTTTTTGTATTTAAAGTATTTCAAAATTTTTAGTAGTTTTCCGGATACACGCAGTATTATTTCATATGGCGCTTTCAATGGTAAAACACGAGAGAAAAATCATTGGGTGGCTTTGATAAAAATTTGCTGTGGAAAATTCCATATGAAATACAAAACCGGGAATATCTGTGAAGCCGTTAAAAATTTTGAAATACTCTAAATGCAAAAAATGTTAATTTTTTAATTTTAAATCTATTGAAAAAATAATATACAGGTGTTTCCATTTAAAAAACAAAGAAAAATTATTTTATATTTTAGAAAGTTTGGCGTAAAATTTTAAACATCCTGTATGATTTACGATTTCCATATTTATAGCAAAGTAAGTACAGACCATCTAAAGTAAATATCTAATATAGTTTTGATTTCAGGACAGTTCTTGTATTATTAATTATTTTTTTAAGAAAGGCTGAAAAATATATATTTTTTATTTATTTATTAATATCTTTGAAATTATCAAAATATATTTACTCATGTCTTAGGTAAAGTGATCTGAAAGGAAGCCAAAAATGCAATAATATACAGGGTGTTCAATTTAAGAAAATGCATCCCGATCCACTCACACTTTTTTGAGCCACTCTATAGAAGTCAAAATATGTTTCTGAAATACATCCTAGTACATACTTTAGGTTTACACTTAAACAAAATTCCCAAGTTTATTATTTTAGGAGCTACAGATGCCCGACGCACTATTGCCGGACCCTGTATAGGGATAGGAGAGAGGAGCATTTTTGCCGAAAAATAAATACAGGCACCTACCTTAGCATCTTTACGCAGAAATCTATAATATCAAAAGATGCGTACAACTTATCTTAAAACGTTTTGAGTATTCAAACGTCTTGAAGTATCAAAAACAAGAAATAGCTAACTTATCCGGTAGTCAAGCAGTATTAAAAGCGATCAATTCAGTAAACATCAGCTCGAAATTGATCAAAGAATGTCTAGAGAATCTGAAGAAAATAGGAAAAGAAAATAAAGTCCTCCTGCTCTGGGTATAAGCCCATCGAGGGATAGAAGGTAATGAAAAAGCAAACGATCCGATCTAGCTAGAAAAGGAGCGAACACTCCTTCCGCTTTCCAAGTGGAAAGAACTGTTCCGCTTTCCAACTGGAAACTCGAACTCGAAGAAATTACGACCGAGAAAAATCAAAGATTTTCATATTGATTTAACAAACAGTCTTTAGATTGTAACGGGGATTTTAACAGGACACTGTCTCCTCAACGAACACCTCAGTAGATTGAAGCTAAGAAACAACGGCGAAAGCAGATTCTATAGATAAAATGAGGTAGTAGTAAATATAGATAAAATCTCATCACTGAGGGCGCTGAGACGACAACCATTCGTGCCATAAACTTTGGTTCAACTTATATCGGAGATGGAGAGCTAACCTTTGTAAAACCGTCTGAAATACTAGCTTTTGCAAAGCCCTGAGACTGTATGATGTGTTATAACTCACGAAAGGGGGATACAATACAGTCTTCTTGGGCTACCAACCAGTTTTAGTATCTGTATACCAAAAGTAGTAAAAGAATATATCTCGAAATGTGTTCGATATTCAGCAGAATGATGTTTTAATTCCCTTGGCAACGCAAATCGGTAAAAGAAATCCCATCGCCAATTCGTGCCCCCTAGCATCCTGCTATTAATAAACTAAACGACACGGCAGAAAAGTCAAGTCCCGAGCCATTTTCCGATTATGTAATCGGTCTATTATGGCCCGAAAACGTACTCGAACAGGAAACAAACTAAGCGCTCCCTTTTAGTCGGCTTAATTTATGCCGAAAAGCTGAGCCCCAGCCAAAAACGTTATTTTACAAAAGAGCCATATTTTACGATAGAAACGGCATATCCCGTTTACCTACATTAAAACGTCTGGAAATATATACGTGTATATTCGCGTCGAGTTGCTTTATAGGTCGGGGTTAAGGAAGTAAAATGAATGAATAATTATTCGGCGAATGAAGTTTGGCGGTAGCACCTGGTAGTACCATATGATGATAAATAAATATAAGAGAAATAGGAGTTAAAAACAGTGATACGATGTTTTGTTAAATATTTATATAGTTATAACTCATCATATTTATATAGTTATAACTCATCATAAAGTATCAGGGCTTTGAGAAGAGTCAGTGCCTGAGACGGTTTTACACAGGTTAGTTCTCTATCTCCTATATCAGTCGTACCAATGTTTATGGCATGTTCAATGTGTCGGCGCACTCAATGATGAAGTGTTCTGGTTCCCCCATTTTCCCTACAGAATCTGCATTCGCCGTTGTTTCTTAGCTTCAATCTACTGAGGTGATCATTTGAGTATAATCGTCATCATCATCATAACCAGCCACTAAAGTCCACTGTTGGACGTAGGCCTTCCTCGTTTGCTTCCATACCTCCCTATCTTGAGCTATTTGCATCCAGTTACTGTGGATACGCCACGTAGTCCATAATAAGTCGTCATGCCATCTGGTTGGAGGATGGCTTCTACTTCTGAATGCATGGTGTCTTGGTCTCCATTCTATCATTTTCTTCGTCCATCGGTTTCGTACTTAAATCTAGTAAATTCTTTGATTTTTCTTTTTCGTAAGTCCTCAGAAATTCTTCTTCGAGTGTTTTTGACCGTTGGAGAATTTCCATTCCAACTTACGGATGGAGTCTTCCAGGTTCTTGAGATCCGCTTTAAGTTGGGTTCAACTTGGGAAGCAGAACGGTTCTAGTCATGTTAGTGGTGTATTTGCTCCTTTTCTAGCTAAATCGTTAGTTTTTTAATTACCTTCTGTCCGTTGGTGGGCTGGCACTAAGAGTAGGAAGCCTTTATTTTCTTTGCCTAATTTGTTCAACTTTTCTAGGCATTCTTTAATCAATTTTGAATTGATGGTTACTGAGTTGATCACTTTTAATACTGCTTGACTATCGGATAAGATGGCTCTTTCTTGTTTCTATCTAAGATAGGTTGTACGTAGATTACAATAGCATAGGTTTTTGTCTGAAGGATGCAGGTAGAGGTGCCCATTGGTTCGGAGTTAATACTCCTATCCCTGTTCCTGCTTTGGTTTTAGAAGCATCAATATACCACGTTATGATATGGAGGAGTGGATTCTAGTAGTACTAATTACTGTACACATAATAAATGGAAAAACTTTCAAAACTGAACTAGTTCATAACAAGCAAACAAAATTAGTCTTCTTTAAACCGAGGTTGTCAGATTGATAGTCAATTATACAATTCGATTGTTCGATTCGTGGACCTACAGAACATTTCTCTTTAAAAATGTATGCTAGGCATTGTATAATTTTGCGATCAATTGACATTTTTGTGAACGTAAGCGTAGAACGTAGAACGTTTATATCAACAAGATTTTTATAATACCTTTAAGTTTAGTTATTCCACTGAGTTCCTATCTCTACTGGCTATCCCAACGTTATTACGAAAGCAGAATTTATGAAGATAAAAAATAAAAGCATTTCTAATCGTTAGTACGCCGATGGGTTATAAGGCCACTGAAATCATAAAGCACACAACTGACTTACTAATAAAAATGTTTTGAATATAAATGATAGCAATTCCAGCGGTATTATGAATAGACATGTCCATCAAATTAGATTTATTGTATACCATTTAAATTACCATGAAAATAAAAAACGCCACGCACTGAAATTCATGTTTTGAAAGAGTTATATATTCATTTATTGAAAATTTTATTTTAATATATTCACAGAACAGTGTTACAGTACTTCGTTTGGTGTATTGTCGATTTTTATTAAAAACGCCTAGTTCTCGGAGCTGCAAGCTGACAGAAAATTTAAGTTTTTCTTTAATTTAAATCATTTTAATGACTTAAGTCATTAGACTCTAAGTTATTTTTCGAAAGCTGACTTAAGACTTAAGATTTAAGTAATTTTCAAAATGATTTGTGATTTAGATCTTCATTTCGAAATAGATAAATAATTAGGTCATTAAAAAAAATCTTAAATCTTTTAAAATGTTTAAGTCTTTTTATGTATATATTTTTTTGATAACATAACACTACTTTTTAATAGATTTGTATTCGATAACGTCTAAACTATAATGGAAAAAGTACCCCAAATCGGTTAAATTTCATAAAACTTGTAATGTTCTTAATGCTCATATTTTTTTGTTTGTAGTTATTCTGAAAATAAACCGTTTTATTTTAAGTGGTTTTAGTACTCATCTTTGGACTCAGCTACAGTAAATAATATAGGTAATAAAGGAATCGACAAATGGTAATACAAGAAAACTTATATTAACATTTAAAAAATAGGTACTTAAATCAAATTTTCGTTATCTTGACCACAATTATTTTGATTTAAATCATTTTGCCAACTTAACTCGTAGATCATCATGATTTAAATCAGAAATATAGACTTGAATGGAATAGAATATAAGTACCCAGTCATAAAAACTAAAAACGACTTAAATTACTTTATACTGATTTAAGTCTTTACAAAAATATTTTGAAAGAAAATGATTTAAATCAAAGGTATAAGATTTATATCATTTGAACTTCTGGCTGGAATTGACTAGAGATTTGAATCTTTTTGATTTCAGTGATTTCACATACTGGGTGTTGCATCGTCGAGCGGGACATAGAAAATCCCATGTAAATTTTAATGGGGTCAATTATTGACTTCCCTAATTATTTTAGAGAATAATTCTATTTAGATTTATTGAAGATCACTAAAACCCACATTCAAAAGAATAACTTTAGATATTTTTGAATGGCCCGTTTACGAGTTACCGCCGATTTCTTTTTAAATATTTCTCCTTTCTTATGGCCCTGTATTTACTTATGAGCACCAGTCAAGGTAAAAGATAACTGTCAAATGAAGGTGTCATTTCAGAAATTTATCTATTTAGTGCTTTATTATTATTATTAAAAATTCATACCCACATCGAAAATATTAGCCATGAATTACACTACCAAAGAAAAAGTATTGATGATTAAATGGTATTATCAAGGAAATAGTTATCAAAAGGTGTCGGACATGTTTGCTGCTCTGTATCCGAATAGACCGATACCTGGAAAATCTACAATCACAAGGAATATCCAGAGATTTGATACCAAAGGTACCCTAATAAATAACTGTAGATATGAAGCAAGGCAGGAACAAAGAGAAGAGGCAAGAAATGATACCGACTTGGAAGTTTTATTGTGCGTGGAAGAGAACGATGGAAAGATGAGCATTCTAGGAAACAACAACACAAGGAAACTTGAGGCTGAAATAGGAATAGATCACACTACAGCGTTTCGAATTTTGAAACGACATAAATACTATTCCTTCAAATATGAAAAGCACCAAGAGCTACGAGATGGGGACGAAATACGGCGGCGGGCGTTTTGTTTTGATATGATGGAAAGAACAAACGCGGATAGGGAATTTTTAAAAAACATATGTTTCACTGACGAATGCACGTTTACCTTAAATAATGAACCCAATGTTCAAAATTATCGATATTGGAACAAAGAAAACCAACACAGGTTTGTCGAAACAAGGACGCAATATCCACAGAAAGTAAATGTTTGGGCAGGGATATTCGGACACAATATTACTGGGCCATTATTTCTTACGCGAAATTTAAATGCAGAATATTATTTGGAACTACTCGAAAATCATATTTTACCTGCTTTACATGATGCCGCTAGGGAAAATCAGGAAGTTTGGTACCAAATGGATGGCTGCCCGGCACATAGTACCCTGGCTGTTCGGGAATATTTAGACAATAGTTTTAACGGAAACGTTATTGGCCTAAATCATACAGTAAATTGGCCAGCAAGGTCTCCTGATATTTCGCCAAATGATTTCTTTCTCTGGGGCCATTTAAAAAATAGGATATACAAGGATAAAAAATACCCAAATCTAGACGAGTTAAAAAATGCTGCCGAATGCAATAGAATTTCAGTTTACCAACTAGCGAATGTAAGAAGAGAATTTTATGATCGCCTGGGTTATTGTCTAGCAGTCGGTGGAGGAATATTTGAACATCTTCATAAATCCTAAGGTTCTAACAATTTAATAGTACCTAAATTAATAAGTTATTGAATATTGTAATAATACTATAATTAACCTTGTAATTGATTACTTTATTTTACTTTAATTCATATTCATTTGTATTTATAAATACATCTTTAAGATTTCCGATGTAGGAATGAGTGTTCAATAATAATAAAGCACTATATAGGTAAATTTATGAAATGACAACTTTATTTGACAGTTATCTTTTACCTTGACTGGTCCTCTTAAGTAAGGGCCATAAGAAAGGAGAAATAATCGGCTAAATAAAAAAGAAATCGGCGATAACTCGTAAACGAGCTAATCAAAAATATCTAAAGGTATTCTTTTGAATGTAGGTTTTAGTGCTCTTCAATAAACCTAAATAGAATTATTCTCTAAAATAATTCGGGAAGCCAATAATTGACCCCATTAAAATTTACATGGGATTTCCTATGTCCCGTCCGACGATGCAACACCCGGTATATGACTTAAGACTTAAGATTTAAGTATATGAACCAAACAGCAGACTCCCGTCTTATAAACATATACAATGTTTTTTGTCACAGCTTTTTACAATAATTAATAAACATACAACCGGGCGAAATACACAGCTTTTTTTTCCAATTAGGAATTAAGCCGTACCAAATGTATAGATAGATATTACAGATTTATTTCATTATATTTAAAAAAATTATATTTATATGTTTATTTATTATTACAGATTTATTTATTTGCTCAAAAACTTTTTATCAATAATTGTAAAATAGCTTGGCGTCGTTTTTTCGATCATATGGTAATTTAATAATTCTTTACTTGAACAAAAAAAATCTATAAGCAAAACGCTTGATTGGGTTTGAGTTAGTTTTTAACTGATAAATGAACTAAAATTAAGACATACCTGATTTCTATAAGCCACACTAATGATTACTGAAGCAACAGATTTTATAGACCCGTTATTTCCAGTCATAAAATATGTCCACATAGAAATCAATGGAATAATTTAAAGCTAATTACAGTACACCACACCAAATTAAACTCATAAATCTGGAACAATCGGTGCTTTGATTGTCGACGACAATTCATCGAGTTGGCAATCGTAAATCTTTCCGAATAGTAGAAATCCTCTATTGTTTATTGCGGCTACAACTTGCTTAAACTGATAGTTGTTGTAATTTCTACAGCTACAGGCACTTTTGATATTTTCGGTCAGACCTAAACAAAGTTGAAGGAAATTAAAATTTGTCGATATCCAAAATGGGTCCAAGACAAATCTCTGACTCCTGACTCTAACTAAACTTATTAGAAATAATTCGATTGAGCTGGACTTACGTCCAGGGGTGGATGGGCCAAATGGGAAAACGGGAAAATTCCCGGTGGGCCGGTGGAAAGATGGGTCGGTTAGGTTAGGTTAGGTTTTAGTGGGCCGGCCGGTCCCGAGCAGAGCTCAAAAAATGATTGGATTAGCAAAAATTAAATGGTTAATCTTCTAACTAAGGTGACGTAAGATTCTTAGAGACTCCATAACTAACTAATCAATTTGCATCAGTATAATCGCCAGTTGCTTTTAAACATAAACATCAATTTAACTATTGTAAGATGTCTTTCTCTGTGACACTTAATAAATAATAATTTGAATAAACATTTGTTATTTGTTCGGTTTGAAAAATTTTATTATACAAGGTGACTTTATAAGTGCAAATATTTTCAGGGCTGGTAGATATCAATAAAAGAAACATAATATATTCTCTTTACCGTGTTTCAAATCCAACTGAGTTATTAAAGTTTGAAAATTAAAAAAAATATATATTTAAAAAAAATTGACCCACCTCAATTTTTCGCTATTTGCATCTCTTTTTGTGCCGTAATATCAGGGATTAAGAAACTATACCGTGGGAAAATTTGCGGTGAACAGGAAGTTCTAAAAAGTTTTCTAAAATATACAGGAAAATTTCAAAGAAAATGCACGATTTTTAACATCTTTTTTGCAAAAGAAACATCATAGACGTGTTCTTGGGGTCGAAATATACCCCTGAAAATATTTGCACTTATTTAAGATGCACCCTGTATAATTTTACCACTATTATTTTATTAATAACTAATACATATGACTGACTGGCAGCAGAAAAAAGAATGAATAGCATTAGGT
The DNA here is from genome assembly GCF_002938485.1 of Sitophilus oryzae. Lineage (NCBI taxonomy): Eukaryota > Metazoa > Arthropoda > Insecta > Coleoptera > Curculionidae > Sitophilus > Sitophilus oryzae. Next base: position 1,407,565 of record NW_022146270.1, read on the forward strand.
AAATTTAAATAGTCTCGATCTAAGTGTATACTAAGAATACGGCAACGTAGATTGACAACTGGGGGTGCAATATTTTTCGAGCTCCCCTTTGTAAAAAGATTGACGAATTTAACGCGAACTCTGCGGCTGACAGAGAAAACATGTGATGGTTATCCCTATGCTTGAGAACTAAAGTTGCCAAGTCTAAATTGTTGTTTAAAATGTTGCTAAAATTAATTTATTAAAAATTACTGAGACAGCAGAGACGAGTTAAATAAACTTTAAACTAGATTAGATAATAAAATATTAATATATCTGGAAAATCCAAATATTCTTATTATGGACTGTAACATAGCATTACCTCAGAACACATTTATATCCACTGCCTAGATCTAGGTTTTTTTCGTTTGAGTCATGGCATTATCATACAAGATGCCAAATGTAGAAAAGTATAAAGGAAAAGTGATAAGAATTAATACACCTAAAAAATGCAGCAGTTTTACTGGCGACCGCGGTTCATTCAGTTAAAAACACCTATACTCGACAAGGCTGCTGTTCTACCAGAAAAGAGAGAACTTCTTCCTACAATGTGTAAGAGAGTATATACCTGAAAAGCTAAAATAATGTATTTCACACAGGATTGGGCCAACTGAACTGAATGAGTCAGGAAGTCTTAAAGTTTCTCAAAATCGTAGCCTATTCAAGATCAAATTACCGTTATCGATAATGGAAATAAAGCAGTAGAACCCTGTAAAACTGAGCCTGAGAAATTAAGCAGTAGAACCCTGTAAAATTGATCTTTGTCAAAATTTGATCAAGACAGATTTTTAAAAACCGGAGGCAAAAGAGATTTTTTCGTACGAGCGAAAAACACCCTATATATTAATAAATAAAATATGTTTCTTCGTTATGGTCATTTTGTTTTTGTGGATTTGGGCCTGTTTTATTCCCTGGCCGGTTTCCACTTCCCCATCTACCCCTGCTTACGTCCCTTTGATTTGGACATATCTACGTCCCTTTGAACGGAATGTAGTACCACAGATCATACAGATTATAAATTTATCGTCAAAAGCATTGTTTTTCGTGGTTCCAATTTTCGGAGTCGCGCACTATTTAGGTTACTAGTTTGCGCACATAGCACGCCCATTTAGAGCCTCTAAAATTGTGCACAGCGCCTGGCCGGCTCAGTTATTACGCTGTTTAAACGCGACTTTATTTTTGCGCACAGAAAATTTTACTCGTTTGCTCATCGTCATAAAAAACAATTTTCGTATCACGAATTAGGTACAAGATTTTTATCTGTATACATACAGAAACCCTAATATAGTTTGAAAAAGCATTTAAATCTGCTTCGATTATTTAATAAAATACATAGTTTTGTATTTAAAATAACGAAGTTTTTAAGTAAAATAAATATTTAAAATAGACCAGCAATTTTTGATACCCCTGTATACCTTTAAGGAAGTAATCAAATTTTTTAGTAAAGTTTATTTCTCTGGCTTCAAAGTCTCTTGTGCTGACTTTGAAGTATTAATTCTGAAAAGTAATGTATAAGACAAACTTTCTTATTATAGCATGCATGTTTAAATATCTTTAAATATCTCATAAACCAAAGTTTTAAACATAATAAACCCTCATAATAAATGCCTTATTTTATGCCCAAGAATTCAAAAATGAAATAAAATACCGGGTGTTCCATAAGAAAAAATATAACTTTAGTATGGATCTTAGTTCTGACACACCCTGTACATTTCAAAATAATTTTAAATTATGCACATTGTCTTTCCACATATACCCATAAAATATTTTGTTTCTACATCTTTCTGTTTTCGTATAATCAACCCAGGCGAATGAGGTGTGCCACCCTGTATATTGTTTATATAACTTAAGTACGGTGTATGTGCGTAATACCTCTGTATTTATTAATTATTTTGGCAAATACTTAAACAAATTTTTGTTAATATATTTATCAGTCCATACATAATAGATATTTGGTGTAATTTTCCTATAACTTAAGGTACTTACTAGATTGTATTTTAAGCAAATCACAATATCTGTTGTCTATATACAAAAAGTGTTTAATCCTCATCACCACTGTAGAATAGACGAAAACACTGGGGTTTAAATAAAACACTGCTTACTTGCACTTTGTCTTTCCGTATTACGTAAAGACAAAACGTACATTGTTATTGTTGTTTAAGGCGGCCGCACATTTCCTGCTATCGGATCCGACTATCTGAAACGATTTTAAACCGGACGACTACCGCAGACTGCCGACAAAATATTTCCGTTTTATATTTTTTTATAACTAATTAATAATAGAAGAAGCCTGCACTGAGCAATTCATGTATCAAAACTGACAAAAATAATCGTATGTTTGCCGTACAATATACAAAAACATGGCATAGAACACCTTCCGGCTGTCGGATCAGATTTTTTGTCGGTCCGACCAGTACGGCGCACTGCCAAGCATCCGACTCGGACGTCCGACCGATATCGGATCGTAAGTGTGCGATATAGTTAAATAACCTATAGTTTATTTGAGCGTCAGATAATCGGATCCGATATTCGTTTCAGACAATCATATCGAATAGTAGGAAATGTGCGGCCGCCTTTACAATCATTCACAGTATACTTGTTACATAATAGGAATGTCTAAACTATTGAGCTCAACGTATACGATAAAAAAACAGCGTCAAAGGCGGCGGGACAATTGATGAAAATTTTAGCAAGGTCAAGCCCTAGAAATCATTTACTTGACCAGTACTCTGTTTAGACAAGTTCAAAAATTTTTAGACAAAGTTTCGCGATTAGGTAGGTACTATTGTAAAAATAAAACTACATTTTATTGTATACAAATATAAACATATACTCAAAATAATAATGATTTGACGGTTGCTGGGCATTAAGGTGCGTATAGATCAGACGAGACGAGAGGGGGACGACCGAGAGACCAGCGCTAGATTGCTTCCATCCATTTTTTGAGAGACGCCTGCCAGGAGACCAGCAAGCTATGTATGGCAAGCACTGATATCTCGCAGGCGAGCGAGCCTGTCACAATATTCCTAAAACAATACATCCAGACTGTGTCACGAGATTTCTTTGATCGGCCGTCGAAAAACCGACAGAGGACGGAATGCAAAGAGACTCCATGGGTTGTCTCGCGAGACCCGTCCACACTTAGCAAATAGGAATATCTCGCGCTCGTCTCGCGCTCGTCTCATCAGGTCTGTACGCACCTTTATAAGAAGATTTATATCTAGCTATAGCTCTGGCAATCAAAACACGTTATAAGCATATTTTTATTGCTTTTTGACATTTTACAAATAAAACCTGACAAACCGATTTTTTGGCACTTAGAACATTATTTACTTCAAGTCTTCAATTAGTGGTAATTTTTGCCAAGACTTAAGTCAATTTTTAGTAAATGACGGCTAAAAATTGACCTCACCAAAATTAACATCGTTTGTCGTTCCTCAGCAGTCTTTGACGCCGTTTTTTTTTTCGATCATACGTAGGGTATTAACATCGCTAGTAAAACTTACATCAAGATCAAAGTAATAAAATATGTATAGTGTTATGGTGTGGTTACCGTACGCAATATTCTGTTGTAACACTAAAGGTTATAATCAATACAAAGCGTCAATTTAGAAGCAAGAAACTGGTACCTATATATTTTAATTTTAGATTTAAGCTTTATGTTCCTTTTATTTGGCCTGTCCAAATTTGATGTTATTGATCATATTTGTCGATAAATAAATAACGCTTGTAAAGAATGGTATTTTACATATACACATATGTCCAAAATTATTGCATATCGATAAATACAGCATCTATGTAATTTTAGAATTAATAATTCAGTATGTAGTATATAGGCATTATTCAAATGGTTTACATAAATTCACATTTTGGACATATGTGTATATGTGACCAATTATTTAGTTGTATAACAATCCAAACACAAACGATATGGAAAAATTCGACTTACATAAATGGCAGTTGTATGAATCGGTTTTATTAAGATTTTTTGAAGTAGCCGACTATTGGCGCGAAGTGAAGTTCGGAAAGTGGCAAGAACGGTATGATTATAGTTGGCACTGATGGCGGGCCCAATGACGTCTAGGACAAATGGCTGCTGTAGCGGGTCTCTATGGGTTAGGAGATGAGGCCCGGTTTCCAAGGTAAAACTTAGTTTGTATTAGTGTCCACTGTCACAGTGGCATATAGAGCAGGGGCGGGAAAGTGAAATAGCAAAAGCGTTTCCACCGTTTCCACGGAAATCTCAAATAAAATAGTTCCAGCCCTAGCCACTAGGTGGTAGTGCAATTAATTTTTAGGTTAAGAAGTTGCTACTAGTTATTGCCAGATGGCGGTAAATCAGATTTTTTTGTAGTTTCCATAGTTTCCAACGGCCATTATCATATTATTGTCAAATTCTCAAAAAATATTGTCGTTGTCATAGCGCCAATCATAATATTATCAAATAAATGATTTTCAAAACGTTTTTCAAACTATAATTTGTTATATGTGTTTTAATTAGACAATTCCTTGTGTTTCTGGCCCTAAAAATATAATGTAAGTCTTTTATTTTTGCCATCATTTAAGTACCGATTTATATTTACTCCATTTACAAAACTTTGAGCGTATTACGTTGGTCTTGTTTTATTATAATAAACGATGTTTTATTATTTGACTTATAAATAAGAACTTTAAATAATAAATAATATTTCACATGTTTGGCTTTAATTTTATTTAATAATTGTATAATTATACTGTTAAATCTTATTTTTTACACATCACAACGATACTTGTTATTAGTATTGTTGAATTTGTGTAAAAAATAATATTTAATAATCAAATTTAATTATTTTAGAGTAAAATTCAATAAATACGCTCATTTAAAAAACCCGCGCTTCGATCCATTTAAAACAAGCCCTACTCAATAGATGGCGCCACTTCTGTAGGACCATTTTTCAGTATGGCAGAGTTCATTCTTTTTCTAGCTAGGTATATTCTTTGATATAGAGTATGAAAGAGTTTAGAAGTAAAGATCATAAGATGGATCTATATTTGTTTCGTCATTTGGCGTTTCTATGTACAGTCTAGAGTCTAATATACCTTAGATAATATACCGAGTGGTGCATCTGCGTTGGAAACAGGAAATCCTATGCAAATTTTGAACTGTTCAAGTATTGGTTCAACTTTTAATTTTACAGCGAGGTCGTAAACAGATTTTTTAAAGATTTGGGTACACTGAATACACAAACCAAAGCTGATTTTAAGCAATTTTAGAAAAACTGCATCTTCTTTTTATATTAAAACTGAACAGGTAACAATACAAAACCAGGCAAATGCCAACATACCTTAAGTTGTCAAATTATAATTTTGTCAATAATAATAATAATTCTTTATTGCCAAAAACAATACAAAATTGTGTAGAAGATTAGTCAACAGCAAATAAAATTAATAAAAAGAAAAATACCCAAGAATTCAACTAATAAAACATCAATCAAAAAATTTCTTTAAATTATAAAGAACCTTATTAACTATAGATTCTTTTAACCTACTTCTCCATTTTAATTTCCATTGGGAATCTGTTGTTCTTATTCTTTATTTTTTCTTATTATAAGATTCAAAAAAGGAAATCTAAATATCTTGAAGTATTTGTGCAAGCTATTCCATAAAAATATCCCTATAAGAATGCTAATTTAATAAAGCGAACGCTGTACTAAAAAAAAGCTCTATTATGTATCTAAATTTTTAAACAGTTTATTCGATATAATTTTGGATTTATTGATTTTCCGCGTATCGTAAATTGAATTTTATTTAGGAAACCTTTGCATTAGTTTAAAATTAATGTTAATGAATGACATGCAATAATATAAATAATAGACTCTTTTCTGAATCATTTTTAGGTTTTGAGGTGCGGAACCCTTATAGATATATCCTGTGTTTAGGATCACTTTTGTTTATCTGTCAAGACACTTTATTTCGGGAACGCGTGGAAGTATCGAGTTGAAATTAAAACCATTTACTTAGGTCTACAGTCCCATGAAGGTGTGAAAAAATAACTTTTCTAATTTAACATGAAAAGAAGATACGACCGTTTATGTCGCAAAAAAACTTATTTTTCGACACTCTCAAGGGAATCAAGATTTATAGGGTACTAGCGTGTACCAGCGACTTCGTTCGCGTCGAATTAATCATTTGTAATGGTGATGATAAAGCAAAGCAAGAATTTCCATTAACATACAAACTGGATAAAATTTTCTCACATTTATGTCAGCATGAGAAAAAACAATATGGCGATATTATATAATTTATATAACTTGGTAATATTTGAGGGGTAGTTTCATCTTGTTGGAATTTGACTTTCAAAAAATCCGTTTGCCTACACCCTAGAATTAACCTATGTATGCCAAAAGTGAGCTTCTTACGTTTAGTGGTTTGAGCAGGATCGTGATTAATTAGTATGTCAGTCACTTAAGGATTTTATATACTAGCGTGTACCCGCGACTTCGTTCGCGTCGAATTAATCATTTGTTTAATTTTCATTAATCATCATAAAGCAAAGCAAGAATTTCCGTAGTTTCATCTCGTTGGAATTTAACTTTCGAAAAATCCGTTTGCCAAAAATAAGCTTTTTACGTCAAGCAGTTTAAGCAGAATCGTGGTTAATCAATTACCCAACTTTTTCGAACACTCTGTATGATTTTTTAAAAAATATCAAAATATGTAAAAAACAAAATAAATTATGCTTGTCCAAGAGTTTTTCCGAAAGACTAACGGTTTTTTAAATAACAAATATTGTAATATTTGAGGGGCGTTTTCACCCTCTTGGAATTTGAGATTCGAGAAACCCCTCCTTATCGAACCTCTACACTCCACAGTCAATCCGTTTGCCAAAAATCAGTTTTAAACGTCAAGCAGTTTAAGCAGAATCGTGATTACTCAATGGTCATATTTTATGAAACACCCCGTATAATTTTTAAAAAAAATCTTAAAATATGTAAAACAACAAAATAAAATATACGTGTTTAAGAGTTTTTCCGAAAAACTCACCGGTTATTAAATAAAAAATATTCTAATATTTGAGGGGTGGTTTCACCCCCTTAGAATTCGAGTTTCGAAAAATCCCTTCTTATCGAACCTCTACACCCTAAAGTCAATCCGTTTTCCAAAAATCAGCTTTTAACGTCAAGCGCTTTAAGCATGATCGTGATTAATCAATGACCAGATTTTTCGAAATACCCTGTATACATTTTTAAAAAATCTTAAAATATGTAAAAAAAGAAAATAAAATATACGTGTTTAAGCGTCTTTTCGGAAACTTGACCGTTTTTTAAATAAAAAATATTGTAATATATGAGGGGTGGTTTCACCCTCTTGGAACTGGAATTTCGAAAAATCCCTTCTTATCGAACCTCTACACCCTAGAATCAACCTGTATGCCAAAATTGAGCTTCTTACGTTGAGTGCTTAGAGCAGGATCGTGATTAATCAGTATGTCAGTCACTTAAGGATTTTATATATTAGCACAGATAACACAGATTATGTGTTATCTGTGATATTAGTATAGATTAGTATAGATTTTACGTTGATCAGTAGATCAACGTAAGCATAGTAATGAAATTTGGCAAGTAATACCGTCTTATACTATCTACAAGTATAGGAAATATATTCTATATTATCCTATATATTCCGATATTTGTCCGAACTATCGAAGTTCTACTGAAAGTTCAAAATAACGAGTTATTCAAGTTTATTCAGGTTTAAATATTTAAAAAAATATATTTATTTTTAAAAACATTTTGAGAGCATCCGGATTTTTTCTGTATTTGCATCCCTTTTAGTGCCGTATCCATATCAGAGATTAAGTCCAGGTCAACATATAGGTACTACCCCTAAAAATATTTGCACTTATTTATGACACACACACACACACACACACTATATTATGATGATCTATTCATCTACTCATAGCATAATATTAAATCAGGCAATTAATTAATTCAAGTAGCCTTGCTACAATGCGTAATAGATGATAGTAAACCTATTTAAAGACAAACTTGTCATCTCTTTGACGTAGGGTTTCATTAAAGCGCGAGACAAGGAGGGTGTTCAAGACAAAGAGCCGAAATTACGTAATGGTTTATTGAATTTTCTATCTAGTTACTTGTCGTTTTCCGCGTAATCTATCTATTAAAATATACAGGTTGGTCGGAACTATATTCCGGGAACTTCAGCGGCATATTCTGCAGATAAAAATCAGTAAAAAAGTTCGTATAAATGTGTGTGTAGTAATTTTAAAAAGGACAAGTTTTATTTTTATTTTGATTTTTTAAATTACATTTTTCTCTATTAAATAGCTCACTAAAATATAAGTAGCCGTTAGGAGACTTTTAAAGCTTAACTTTATCGCCGGCTAATGGCTGCTTTTTTCTATTTCCAACCCGACGAAAATGTAGGAAAAGTTTTATCGGCTCCCTGACCGTCAAATTACAGTCCGGACAAGGAAAAATTACCTAGTGAAATATCGAATTTCCTTTGTAGAGAACGACATTCATTTGGTGCCATTGAAAGCGACGCCGATGCCGGCCAGATGGGGCACGTCGACGTTGATGTGCCATTGCGGAATGATGCAGGTTAAAAGCAGAAGTGGTGTCATCTATCAACGTTTTGTACTGAATTTGCTAAAAATGTACTAGGATTTTGTCAAAATGTACTATGAAAAAAACATTGTTTATTTGCTATCAAATATTAATCAAGTATTTTTAACGATAAATTATAACATGACCATATTATATATGACCATGAAAGAAAATCAATTCTTATCGTAGAATGTAGAAGAGTGGTAGGGGGGTTAATCACCGCGACTTTACAGATCTATTTTGTCTCCCATTCTTGAGCTATCATAGAGTCCCAGTCCGTTTCCTAGAGCACGAAACTCCGTCAAAATATCACGAAAAAAAAAATTGGCGCCGGGAGGCACGTATAGCCGCCCATACTAAAATATGTTAATAAGAAGTTGGTAGGCAGTTCATTTAGTTTCAAGGTAAAGAATTTTTTTCATTTTTTTTATCTCAAAAACTGCGACTTTGACTGATTTTGATGTTATTACAAATTTTGTTGCAAATATTATTCCTAATCTTAATTTGAAAACCGCGTTTCGCTAGCTACTGTAATTTTGGAGTTGGATTTTTTAAAATTTTTAACTCCCTCTCATACCCCCTTACCAACCCCCCACCCCCACCAAAAAATAATAGCCAGATTCTCGGATGCCACAGTATTTTTGTGCCAAATTTGTTTAAAATCGGTTTAGATGTACCCTTCTAATAAGATGTACTGAATAAAGACAGAAGACAAGTATTTTCCTAAGCGCATGGAATCTACCGTCAGATTAAGTGGTTATGCAATAAAAATTTCGCATTTTTGCTCTCCCCGACTTACTAGATTGCCATAGCGATTCACTCCTATACATGTAAATGCCGACCTAAGGTCGGCGTTTGCCAGGATTGTATATGTCTTATGCTAGGAAATAAATTGATTGATTAATCAAAATCCATTTATTTAATCCGACAAATTGAAATTAATCAATGAATCCTGTGGGACAAGTGTGATACACTCATCCTTTAATAATCCAAAAAATGTTTTCAAGTAGGGAAGTCAATATCTTTCCTGTGGACCCCAAGCCATAAAGGTATAAAAGGAAACAAATATGTGGATAATTTAGCTAAACAAGCTGTCTGCGATGACTCTCCTATTAGATAATTAAGTTCACATACAGGTATGAACAATATTTTTTTCTTCATTAAAAAAAAACACTCAATTGGAACAGGAAAATCTGAATGAATCAAACAAACTTCATGAGGTCAAATCAATCTTTAATTCAATTTATCATTTTCCATCAATATCTCGTATGTGATATTAAAAAGACTAGCGATAGGTCATACCCATCTTACACATTCCCTCATCTTTAGAGCAGGTAATTTAAAAATTATAAAAGTAGGTTTGTTGTTGTAAAAATCCTCTCTCCGTAAAATCGATCGAATCCCGATATGATTTAATTTTTAATCGACCATACCAATAGGTATGGTAGGCTTTTAAGACCGACAAATTTTTTTTTTTTAATTTCACTCAAAATGAGTTATTTGGGTCATAAATGACCTAAATACAAAATATTTTCATGGTGTCTGTCTGTCCGTCTGTCCGCCTGTCCGTTTGTCCGTCTGCCGTCTGTAACACGATAACTCAAAAACCGCTGAACCGATTTTAACCAAATTTGGCACAAAAATACTGTGGCACCCGAGAGTCTGGCCATTAGTTTTGGTGGGGGTGGAGGGTTAGTAAGGGGGTATGGGAGGGGGTTAAAAATTTAAAAAAATCGTTACTCCAAAATCACAGTAGCTAGCGAAACGCGGTTTTCAAATTAAGATTAGGAATAATATTTGCAACAAAATTTGTAATAACATCAAAATCAGTCAAAGTCGCAGTTTTCGAGATATTAACATATTTTAGTATAGGCGGCTATTTTCCTCCCGGGGCAATTTTTTTTAATTTTAATCGGTAAGTTTTATGAAATAAATACAGAAGGTAAATAAATCAGTCCGTAGTAACAATTTCTGACACAGGCGCAAAATATGAGTGGAATATTTAGTATGTGTAGATTTTGAAGGTCACAACGCACAATGGAACGAAATATACTGGGAATAACCAAGAGAGACCGTAAAATAATAGAGTGGATACGACAAAAGACCCAGGTAATAGATTTCATCCACAAAGTCAAATCCCTCAAGTGGCAATAGGCAGGACACCTGGCAAAAAGGACGGACAACAGATGGACCACAATAATTACAGCATGGTACCCACGAGGAATTAAGAGACCTAGAAGATGACCGAACCTAAGATGGGACCATGATATTATGAAATTAGCACGAATAACTTGGGTTTGGTTAGGTTGAATAACTTGGGCCCGCATAGTCAACAATAGACAATAATGGACCCAACTACAAAGAGAGTATCTAAATATGTGAGGGAGGCTACATCATAATTGGAAATGGTTGAATAAGCTGAAAATGATGATGAAATTGATCTAAACACTGTTTCTCTTTGGTACTCATGGCACGCTATTCATTTTACAAGATGTTTTAAAAAAATATGAACTGAAGTCTCCAAAACAAGTATAGGTTCACACTCGGGTTCACCACTCTTTTTTTTCAATATTCAAACTTATTTTTAAAAATACCTGCTGGCGTTTTTTAGTACATGATAAATATAAAAATGTAATTATCATCATTACTAGGATAAATAGGATTTTATATTACAACAACTATTGAAAAATTACACCGGTATTCCAAATGAGCAGTTCTTAAAAATGTACTAAATTTAGTACATATTTATTCGTGTTGTAGATCTGGATAAGGCGAAGCCGGACATCGGAAAGCGTCGGCTTCCGTCGGAACATCGCTATTCGCCAGAGCAATGCGCGTTTTACTGCCATTATACGAGGGCTAAATAATAAATTGACAAAAACGAGCCTCAGTTAGCTCTATTGCAGGCTGGCGTAGCCAGTTTTATAATCAATTTATTATACTGTACTCGCTTTATATCTCTATATATGTCCTCAGTCCCGAATGAAATATCTGACAAAAATTAAATGTTTTAAATATAGCTTTTATTATATTTTGCCATAGGAAATTAATTGAATTTATTATAGCCTTGTTTTATAAAATAAAATAAAATAAAATATATGAATTATAACTGGGTGTTCATTTTAAATACAGTTTAATAAATCGTTTTATGGCGATTTCCAGTGGCGTGCAGTGAAATTTTTAGAAGGGGAAGTGATTCGATAAAGGTAATAAAACAAAGTCGAAATATTTTTGTATACCTACAGACATTCGAGATCATATAATCCACTACTTAAATTTATATTAATTGCTATAAGAATGTAGAATGCATCGGAGGGGGGTTAATCACCGCTATTTACAGATCCATTGTGTCCCTCTTTCTTGAGTTATCACTCATCATCTATGTAACCATGTAAAAATTCCTTCAAATAAAAAAGTTTCTCGCTTACCGAAAATCATGATACAATAAAGTTAATGTTTGAAGTTTAATCCATTCTCCAAAAAAAAATACACTCACGATGAAACTTTAATTACTTCAGCTATCACCGCCTATGTGTTGTCAATCGATTAAAAAGAAGAGTATGTTAATAAGTTGTTTAGTTTAGGAGTTATCGCGTAGGAAAGGTAAAAAAACATGATTATAAATTTTTGACAGATTTTTGACCCCCCCCCCCAAAAAAAAAGGTCGTAATAAGTCATTTCACATGCACAAAACCCTAACCGATCATTTCATATAGTTATTAATGATACAAGTTCGATCGAACATCATAATGAAACGCGTGTAAAGGTGCGTATTCATTATCCGCACGAACGAACGAACGAACGAACGAATGTTCGCTAGTGGTATGGACGGGGACCGCACGATAGGACCGCACGAGAAGACCGGAGGCATTTGTTGGCGAACGCCTTTGATGTACCGACTCGAAACGGATGGTCGAGCGAACGAACGAACGAACGGCCGCATGCGTTTGGTCCCCGTCTAAATATACCGCACTTTCATTCGCTCGTTCGTTCGTTCGTTCGTTCGTTCGGATAATGAATACGCACCTTAACGTTAAGCCACGAGGCGTTATTAAAAAGTTCGTATCGAACGTGTATCATTCAAAATTTACATCTACGACGCGACACGAGGGACGATCCAAAGAAATTTGATTTAATTTAAAATATCAGAGATATCCTCATCAAAAATTAAAATTCAAAATTATCAGGTGCCCATATTAGTCGACGCCGTGGTAACCGTGCTTGTTGATTGACAACTCAATTATTGATGTTCAATTTTGTGTTGCCGTATAAAATAGCATTGCTCCTAAGTCTTCCAAATCCACAACAATACACTGGACATTATTTCCATAGATCGTCTGCGTCGCGCGTCGTTGCTTGCAGATTCAGGAGTGGATTTATTAACTGTTAAAAGACATGGTGGTTGGCGCTCTAACACAGTGGCAGAGAGCTATATAGAAAATTCCAAAGAAAATAAGAAAAAAGTGTCATGTAATATTTTGGGTAACATTTCTGGCAATGATGGGTCTTCAACAAGTTTAAGCACTCAGGAAATAAATTTACTTTCTAAAAATTCAACTCACCTGTCATCGTCTGGAATTAATTTAACCAATTGTACTGATATTATAATTAATGTTTACAATAAATAAACGTATTTAGGTACCTTTTTTTGCTTGTTTCTTATTTTAAAATTTGCGTGTTATTATGAATTCATAATAGCACTAGTGTTCGTTAAGGAGACGTTGACCTGTTAAAAACCGCCTGACAATCCGAAGATTGTTCCTACTTAAATCAAGGGAAATGTTTGATATTTCTCGGTCGTAAGTTCTGAGAAATTTCTTGGAGTGTATATTAGACCGTTGGATGATTCCCATTCCAGGTTACGGATGGAGTCTTCCAGTTTCTTCAGTTCCGCTTTAAGTTGGTTTCCACTTGGAAAGCAGAACGGTTCTCGTCCAGTTAGTGGAGTGTTCGTCCCTTTTCTAGCTAGATCATTTGCTTTTTTATTGCCTTCTACTTTGGTTGGCTGGCACCTAAACTAGGAGGGATTTATTTTCTTTGCCTGATTTGTTCAGCTTCTATAGGCATTCTTTAACCAACTTCGAATTGATGGTGACTGAGTTGATCGCCTTTAATGCTGCTTGACTATCGGATAAGATAGCTATTTCTTGTTTCCGATAATTCATTGAAAAATTTTAACTAATTGTACGAGAGTTTTTATTGGGTATTTTATATCAACAATTGAACTACTTTCTTCATGTAAACTTGTCAAACATGATCAAAGTAAATTTCAAAAAAATAATAATAAATTAAAAAAAATATGGATATTATAGCATATACAGGGTCCGGCAATAGTGCGTCGGGCATCTGTAGCTCCTAACATAAACAACTTAGCAATTTTGTTTAAGTGCAAACCTAAAGTATGTACAAGGATGTATTTCAGGAAAATAATTTAACCTCTACAAGGTGACTAAAAAAAGTGTGAGTGGATCAGGATGATTTTTTTTAAACGGAACACCCTGTATATTGTTACATTTTTGATTGCAGATGATTATAAACATTACATAGTTTATAATCATCTGCTGATGATGCTAACATGGTTAGCGAAACGCGCGTCCAGTGTAAAAGTAAAAGTGTTTTGGTGTATTGTGGTGATTTAGTGTTTATATTTTGCTACATTTTTGGCTTCCTTTCTGATCACTTTACATAATCTTAAGATATTTAGAAATAAGTTTTGATAGTTTCAGATATATTAATAAATAAATAAAAAAAATTAGCCTTTATATAGCAAAATAATTATTAAAAATACAAAAACTGTCCTGAAATCAAAACTATATTAGGTGTTTACTTTAGATGGTCTGTACTTATTTTGCTATAAATATCGTAATTTTAAATCATACATTGTTGATTGTTCAAAATTCTACGACAAACTTTCTAAAATATAAAATGTATATTTTTCTTTTATTTCATGGAGTATTAAAAAATGAACATTTTTGAGTATTTCAAAATTTTTAACGGTTTCGAAGATATTCGCTGTTTTATATTTTTTATTGGGCATTTTCCATTCCATTTTCCATAGTAAACTTCTATCAAAACCACCCAATGATTTTTCTCTGGTATTTTACCGTTGCAAGAGCCATATTATGAAGTAATACTGCGAGTATCTGCGAAGCCGTTAAAAATTTTGAAATACTCTAAATACAAAAAATGTTTTTAATTCTCCATCTATTAAAAGAATGATATACAGGGTGTTCCATTTAAAATAACGAAGAAAAAATATTTTATATTTAAGAAAGTTTGGCGTAGAATTTTGAACACCCTGTATGATTTAAGATTACGATATTGATAGCAAAGTAAGTACAGACCATCTAAAGTAAACACCTGATTTCAGGACAGTTCTTGTATTTTTAATAATTATTTTAAGAAAGGACGAAAAAAAATATTTTTTTATTTATTTATTAATATCTCTGAAACTCTCAAAACTTATTTAAAAATATCTTAAGATTATGTAAAGTGAAGAAAAAGGAAGCCAATAATGTAATGATATACAAGGTGCTCCATTTAAAAAAAAATCATCCTGATCCACTCACACTTTTTTGAGTCACCCTTTAGAGATTAAATTATTTTCCTGAAATACATCCTAATACATACTTTAGGTTTGCACTTAAACAAAATTGTTAAGTTTTTTATTTTAGGAGATAAAGATGCCCGACGCACTATTGCCGTGCCCTGTATTATTTTAAATAGATTATTCATAGACTAATTATTTTAATTTAATTTCAGGTAAGTTCCAAATTATCCTTCTAGTTCTTCCACCACTTCTTCATCATTTTTTTGGCTATTGACAGGTAAATACTTAGAAATTAAGATCTATTGACTCACTTAATTTTAATAAAAATTTTCATTACCTTATTTTAAGACCATACAAATCCGATACGATTGAAAAAAACGGCATCAAAGTTAGGGTTTCAAAGTAAAGTAATTTAGCAAGGTTACTTTGGACAGATACTTGAAAAACAGAAAACTCTTGGTAAAACGGTAAAATATTCTATATTTCACAATTCAAAAAAATATGCATTTGACAATAGACGGTAGGAGGTGCTGTCTTACAATTTAACAAGCATTTTTTTTAATTGATTTGAATACAATAATATGTGTAATTTTAGTTGATACTAAAGAGGAATAAAAGCTTTAAATCAGCGAAAACCGCATCTTGATATCTTTTTTCAAACCGAAAATAGCAAAGATATAAAAAATAAGAAAAAATAACACGGTATCAGTAACCCTCCTGATTATGACCATTCTAATAAAGCATAATATTGAAACGATTAATTTATTAATATCTAATAATTAAGATGCCAATGACAGTGAACAATTAAGAAAAGACGCCTCAATGTCAAGTTACGGTAAACTTTGGATAAAAGTTTTTTTTTGGAGCAATAATTTAAACGTCAATGTATTATTAGATCATCATTTTGATGGTATCAGCAGTGTTTTATCATTTTGTTGTAAAAATTAAAAATTTCTCTATTATTTGAAAAAGTAGATTTTTTTTCCAAGAGCTATTCTAGTTCTAACACCCTGTACAATTATACAACTTAGTTAATTGGCAATAGTTGGGGTGTTATAAAGAAAGAGATATTCTCAAATAAGTTTAAAATTTAAAGATAATATTTTAGTTGCATTAAGATATTTACAAAAAAAACATAATAATATACTAAATATAATTTATGCTTTTGTTTGAAATATCGTTTTAAATAATAATAAAACATTTTATAAATAAGTTGGCGTGGTTAAAAGGTTTCGTGGGCGGCTTGCTTTGACGGCTGCAAGTGCGAAACTGGGAATAGGTTAGGGAACAGGGAACGATTTTGGTGTTGGAGACTTGCCTTGCCACTCTCCGGAGTTGAGCGGAAAGCCGATCAGCTGTAGCGCTGCAATGTCAAGTTTCCTCAAAAGTCTCAGCTTTAAGCGTAATTTTACGGAGCGTATACGGATTACATTCAAGATTTTCGCTATATCTACAGTCAATTGTGATAGTTTCCTTTAATACTCGAGGGGTGTCTCACTATTGGAATTACATGTACATTTTCTTGGCAGTCGCTGGCAGTCATTGGCAGTCATATGGCAGTCGCTTATAATAATTACATGGCAGTCACACGCAGTCATCTTCATAGTCATTGGCAGTCGCTTAGCAGTGGAAGGATATTTTGGCAGTACGTGTACACCCCTCGAAAATACTATTACATTTCTTTTATTTCTTTACTACACTATAAATCGAGTCATAACTCCCTTGGGACATTATTAACGGGAATTAAGATGTTATAATTCCCTTTACCTTTTATAGGTAGCAACCATGAAATAATAGAAATTTTGATTAAGAATATAAAATGAAAATTGACACTTATCTACTGTTTACATCACTAATATCACATAGAATAAATTTACAAAAGAACAGTTTCATCGACATATCCGGCTACAATATTTTTCAGTTCCAGCCATTGAAAGTTAATCATTATTTTATTAAATGAATATAAAAAATATTCACTTGTAGCTGGAAGTAACGCTTATCGTGTCTATCCAGCTTTTTTAGTATTTCCTATTATCGTTATTTAATGCAATAGTAACCTAGGCCGTCCTCGGTCATATCATTGTCAAAAAGTATGACCCAAATTTATGTTTTCTTTAATGGGACACCCCGTATATTTTTTTTATTTTATTTGCTTTTTATGAGCTGTCTAAAAATATAATATACTTTATATTTATTTTCATTTATAAGGTAAAAGTTCTACAGGGTGTCTCCAAAAAACCTTACACATCAAAGTTGTGTTTTTTGTAATGGAATACCCTATATATTAATTTATATTCGGATTTTAGGAGAAAAATAAAGGTTAGTTTTATACAGAAGTATATGAGTAAAATGTAAGGTTTTCGACTTATTTAATATTTTCTGAAAATGAAGAAAAATTTTGAAATTTGAATAATAGCTACCTAAATTGGAATTTACCCAGTATAGCCTAGTATGTAGTTAAAATAACTATTGTACTTTAAATAGAATTAAAACTTGACACAAAATGTTATACCTACAGGTTGAAACAAAATTAATATTGAACATTGGTCACCTTTAAAAGCAAGTTACTCTTTTATTTTAAATGAAATACCCAGTATATTATTCCCATATTCAATGGGGAATTCATGTCTCTTCAAAATACTATTAACTTGCCTAAACCTCAAACAAAGATTTTCCTAGATATTTTCATTTTTGTCAATGTTTCAACTTGTCAATGGCTAGAACTGTTTATTATGCACTTTTTGAGTCGCACCTCAGGTATGCCCTTCCATTCTGGGGTACGTGTTGTGTGACTCAATTTGACCGCATTTTCAAGCTCCACAAGAGAGCTGTTCGATATTCACTGGGACTAAACAGCAGAACTCATTGCCAGGACTTTTTTAAAAAATTAAAAATATTAATTCTTCCTTCCTTATTTATATTTGAATCCGTTTGCCTAATACGTAAGGATGTATCAGCTTCTCAAGAAAGGCCATCTCACACTTATCCACTCAGGAACGCGGAGCAAGATCTTTATCTACCTACCCCACGCTCAGAGTTAGTTAAAAGTTCAATATTATAGAACTCGAAAAAAATGCACAATCACCTGCCATTTTAAATCAAATCCATAACATCATTTTCTTCATTTCGCAAAGCATTGAACTGTTATTTACTAGACAAAGCTTTCTACGCCGTAAGTGAATTATATTTTGATAATCGAATTTGATCTTGTAAACACTGGTCTAATGTTTGCTATTTACCAATGACTACCAATTTGCTATATTTACCAATGACACCGAAATAAATTTATTTAGAGGTCATTGATATTTACTATAAACTAACTAAATATTTTTGAATATTACTTATATTTTTTTTATTGTTTGACATTGTAAACATTTACATAAATGTTTATTTTAAACAATACGACTGACAATATTATTTGTATAATGTTTTGTATTATCTTTTGTTTGTTTGTTTGTGTACCTTGTTTGTTTACTTTGTTTGTTTACTTTACCTTTGTCTACAAATTGTAAAATTTTTTGACAATTAAGGCATTTATTTATTTATGATTTAGTGTAAGTAGATCTTTATTATTTATCTAACAACTAGTTATCATTTTTTGTGTCAAGAAAATTCAGTATGATTCTATTAATTGGTAAATGCAGTAGGGCATTCCCCAATTAATAGCATACTTTAATAAATGCTCCTGATTTTATCTAGTCCGGGCTTTTTATGTGGCTGTTTTTCGAAGTAGAACTCCACGTATGCCTTTTGACATGAAAAGATCTTTTAAAAAAAGAATAATTTTAACCTGGGAACTGGAAAGGAAGCATTTTGAGCATTTGATTTCATCTAGCTAATTTTTGTCACATAATTATACGTTTATATCTAGTTTTAATTGTATGATCATTAAAATACGTTTTAAACGTGAATTTTTTTATTACAGTATTTTACTCCACATTCTTTTATTTTTGTTAAATTAACAAAAGGTGTATCATAGCCACCGAGATTTTGTCAAATAATAAAGATCTACTGACGCAAAATCATAAAAATTAAAATATGTAGGAAAATTTTGGTCTAAGGGGTAGGCATCCTTAATAATATTTTGAAGATATATGAATTGCCCATTGAACACCGGAATAATATACTGGGTGTTCCATTTAAAATAAAGGAGTAACTTGCTTTTAAAAGTGACCAATGTTCAGTATTAGTTTTATTTCACCCTGTATAACTTTTCGGGTCAAATTTTAATTTAATTTAACATACAATGGTATTTTGGAATTAAATATAAGACAATACAGGGTAAATTATAATTTAGGTAGCTGTTATTGAAATTTAAAATTTATATTCTTAAATCAGGCTTTTTTAATAAAACTCGCCTTTATTTTTTTCCTAGAATTCGAAAATCAATTAACATATAGAGTGTTCCATTATAAAAAACACAACTTTGATATGTAACTTTTTTTGGGACACTCTGTATAACTCTAAAGTTTGGGTCATATTTCAAGAATGACAGCTCTCAGCGAAAATCTAGTTACGCCACCGAGTTCTACGTGAAAATCTCTTTATGACTCAGAACAGGTGATAATCACCTGTTCGATAAGTTATCACATAATCGAGATAAGAGGGAGATAAGGAGGACTGTATTTCAGGAACTAGGTGATGCGGTTTTCACGCATCTTTGTACCTATACGCATAAGCGAGAGACCCTGTAAAACACAGAAAAATGGGACACCCTGTACATTGCATGCAATTAATATTCTCTAAACATAAATTTTAATTTATAAAAATTAACAAATTATTTCGAATACCTAAATATTCGGTTGGTAGAGGCAACGTTGCTTTAATTTTATTGACTAGACGGCAAGTGAGAGGAAAATCTGGGCGCTGATGGAGGTTAATATAAAATTTGAGTAGATGGCGCCATATATTACCAAAAATTTTATTAAAAATGATTTGCCCTTAATTGCTTTCGTATTGCGTCCATATGCCATATACTGTCCAATAAAATATAATGAAATATATTACGGAAGTTCAATTAATATTTTTTGTTTGTTATTACTATTATTAAATTTATTCTAAAAAATATATTAATTTTATATTGTTTACGCCTTACGATATTTTTTCTTTTTTTCTTTGTCAGATTACTTAAAATAAATTAAAATTTTATTATATCGACTGGTTATAGTAAATATCTATGCTATCTTTACATTCTTTGCTTATGGCAACACTGTAAAATACCGATGTAAACGCCCTTTCACTGATCATTGATCAGAGATTATATACTATGGTCTAACAACATTCCCAAATGTTAGCAACACATCCTAAATATATAAATATTATTTGGAAAAACTATTAACATTAGATTTTTTAAATTATTGCAGAAATGTTATAAACTTGCGCTCCTAGTAATATAAGTAAAAAAAATATCAATAGTATTCAAATATTTTTTATTTGAAGATACAGGGTGTTTCAAAAAACATGTGCTATCTCTCGAAGAATGATTCCTCAAGTAAAAATTAGATTTATTTTTTGTATCAGCATAGGTCCGATTCTGCTTTGTTTCGTAGCTAGAGGAGGTTCAAATCTCTATATTTTCTTAAGTGTTTTTAGCGATTCGACTTGAGGGTAATAATTGAGAATAGAGTTTTTAGTGACCCGAAATTTTGAGGGTAAGGGGGTTTGACTATAACTACTGCTGCTATTTGACGCGCTACATACAGGGTGGCGCATCTCATCCGCTTCGGTTGACTTTACGAAAACGGAAAGATGTAGAAACAAAATATTTTGTGGGTGTATGTGGAAAGGCAATTTTAAATTATGACGAAATTTTGAGGGTAAGGGGGTTTGACTATAACTACTGCTGCTATTTGACGCGCTACATACAGGGTGGCGCATCTCATCCGCTTCGGTTGACTTTACGAAAACGGAAAGATGTAGAAACAAAATATTTTGTGGGTGTATGTGGAAAGGCAATTTTAAATTATGCGTATTGCCTCTCTACATATACCCATAAAATTTTTTGTTCTTACATTATTCCGTTTTGGTATAATCAACCGAGGCGAATGAGGTGCGCCCACCCAAGTCTAATAACCTTTAAAAAATGTGAATGTCATTAAATGTCCACAGTGTTAAATAAGTATAGAATATTCAGCCATCGTTCAACGTCAACATCATATATTTTGTCGAACTGTCTCAATCAGTTGACAACCAGATGAAAGAGATTGGTGATGTCATTACGGCATTTTCGTAAATTACTGTATTCTTTTTTATAATAATTGTCATTGTCATTTTTCTTTGCACTTTTTAAAAAGCCATTTTTAAAATAAGGAAATTTTTTAGTTAAATGCCATAATTTCTTGATAATATGACAACATAGGTAGTAGATTAAAATTACAAGAAAGAAAATCGAGAAAAAAAATTCAGTGGTTCTCAAAATTTAAGCAATTTTTTTTTTGAAATTCTCGAAGTAGAATAACTCAGTTATTTTGAACTTATTTGAAAAACGGTAAAGAGAAAATATAGTTTCTTTTATCCAGATCTACCAGCCCTGAAAATAGTTGCACTTATTTAAGACTCACCCTGTATAGTACGTAATTTATCAGGAAAAAATATCGTATGTATATCAATTACCTACATGCTCATTAAAATGATAAATATGACATTCATTGATTTTTAATAAAATGTTATTGATTATAATATACAATCTGTACAGGGTGGACCATTTTGGTTGTTTCTATAGGATATCTAGGAAACCGTGAAAAATATTCAAATTTTGATACTACAGTCTCGGGTTCTTTTTTTGAAAAAATTACAATGGCTCAAACGGATCGTGGCTATTTTGATCGGTTTCGAAGCTACAGGGGGATTCTCAAATTTTGTACTTTTCGAAGATGTTCGATAGTTTGTTTATTTCAGCAACCACGGAAAAATGAATTATACATTCTAAAGGCACTTCTCTGTGTAGAATGCAGTGGCGTAGTCAGACTTTTTTTGAAAAAAATATTTTTTGAGATATTAACTATACTTATGTTTTTTTTTAATAGAACCCCCTGTATATTTTTAAATTTTCTTATTCAGCTTGGCATGGGCTTCTCGAAAATATATAACACTGTATATTTATTTTTATTATTAACCTCAACATTTCAAATTTTTCTTAAAATGTCCACTTAGTAGATAGTAGGCCGCGCCGAGTAACAAAGTAAACGGTTGTCATGGTGATCGGAACATACCTTTGATGGATGCGGGACATTTCATTTCAACAGATTGAAGTGTGTGTATTTTAAATAATAAAAAAATGAGTAAATTTGAAAATTTTGAGAAATATGATATGTTAGAATGTTATATTGAGTCTAACAAACATAAGCAAATGGCAGCTGATTTATATTTTGAGCCGTATCCAGAGCGCGAGCAACCAAACTCAGCCATTTTTAAAAGGTTAGAAGATAGTTTAATCTATTTTGAAGAAGATGAAGAAAATCAATATTATATTAATGTCCTCGGAGCCGAATACATGAATTAGCAATTAAATAAAATCGAACAATACGAAGCAAATAAAAAATAAGTGTGACAAGTGTAGCATTTTATTTAAATTACACCCTTGTATATGAATTTTTACACATAATTTATATAAATGTACAGAATTATTTTATTTAAATAAATCAAGTTTAAGTCCTCGCACCGAGATGGCATTCTAAGTACTGCTATTGTCTTTTATTTTTTTTCTCCAAGTTTATTTCTGGCGAAATATTTCAGTCCGGTCGAAGTTTGTTGGTCACTTTATATCTGACGGTGTATATTCGCACTTCGTGCCTACCTTCCCTCGCCATATTGGTGGTAAAGGCTCAAACCGATAGAGCTATCGGCGGTTGTTGGCATTTTGCCAATTTGTGTGAGAAAACCCTCTGAACAGAGGGTTTTATTTTATGGTACGCATTTGGTTTAATGGTAGCATTTTCTGGTGCCATTTTGTTTTTTGTACCTGACATTTGGGCCACGTTTTGTCCCTACAATTCACACCGGAGGAATCTCCTGATTCCACAGCAGTTTAGGATTCTGTCTGTGTAGAGACGTTTTTATCACAATCCAGTTCCAGTAGCAGTTCACCACAACCAGCTTGTGACCAGAACGGATAAAAAAGGCCAGATCATTTCTTTTTATATAATTTAAATTCACTTGAATGCATTAAGCCCTTCAGGCATATTATATATTTGATTACTTTAGAGTCACTTTGAAATATTTTATTCATGTTATGCATATTTCTGATATCTACATACTACGGTTTTTTTAATATAAAGAGTCCCTATATTTTGGTACCAAGATCGCCAGACTTTTTGCGGAATAATTAATAAAATATTAATATTCAGAAGCGTGCAGATTTAACTACCATCTTGAGTGATCTATTTTGATACATACTATTTACCAACAAACTAGGGCATTCAATCCCGAAAGAAATTTTCAATCCCCGGATTTCGGGATTATAATTTTTCTATCCCGGGATTCACGAAAAAATTAATTACGTTGGAATTATATTATATTTTCTTTCTTTACAAAATTTTATTGAACAAAAAAAACATTAACATAAATTAAACGTCATCCCCATTACAAAACAACATAACATATAAGTTTATTTAACAAAAAAAAAACATAAAAGGAACTAAAATATACATTTTTATTTAATTTACATAACCAATCGAATACAGCATAACACAGGATTACTAAGATACTAAAATAACAACTTGTGCAGTAACAAAGATGAGGATCTAAACTTGGTTTTTGGTTTTGAAAAAATTTCTTAAAAAAAAGCCGATCAAGAGTATTATCACTCAGACTAGATCTTCATCTTCAAACTTGATCAAACATTCAGGGTTGTTTATAAGCGCATATTGTACTATCATGAAAGACTTGTGTACGATTTAAATTAAGGAAAAAATGCAATGATGAATCCCGAAAATCCCGGGATTAAAGAAAATACAATCCCGGGATTTCGGGATTGAAAAAATGTCCGGGATCCCGGGAATCGGGATCCCGGGATTGAATGCCCTACAACAAACATTTTCAAACATCAAATTTTTCATAGTCTTATTTTATTCTAATTAACATTTAATTATTAATTATACTTAGTTATTAGTTTATCTCAGCGTTTCATTTGTGTAATTCCTAAAATAAGTAATACCTATATTCTGAGTTGATTTCTCAGTTCTCAACTTAGAAGTTTTCGAAAGTAAATGGAAAACTGAGTGGCGCCCAGTATATTATAAAGACGTAAGTATCACAATTTAATTTTCACTAGCTTACGACCCATTGCTCACCGGCGAACAGCTCCGTCGCATAGTATTAAGGTGCGTATTCATTATCCGCACGAACGAACGAACGAACGAACGAACGTACGCTAGTGGTATGGACGGGGACCGCACGATAGGACCGCACGAGAAGACCGCACGCATTTCTTCATTCGCGCGCCAGTTCAAATCGTCAAGATATTTTTATAAACCTGTTTTTTTTTGTTTATATACCGTCATTGAATTATCGCTAAGCAAGTTACTATGGAGCAGTGCATAAGGAGTCGGGCTAGGAAGCGAGAGACCGGAGTTCGAATCTCGACCGGAACATCACTTTTTATTTTTTTTTAAATTAAATATATATTATTCTATAGTTTATTTTTGTAGTATAAGAAAAAGAACTATTTATTCTGTTATTTTTTAATCTCCGTTATTAATATAAATTGATTGTTAGTACAATACCTCGTTTAATATAAAATAATATTCTACTTTTTGAAATGTATCGGGCCCTAATTGTACCTAAAAGTAATATATTTTTAGTGATATACCATATTGTAAACTATTTAATATTTCAGTCGCTTAAAAAGTTAATTTGCATTGAATAATTGCCTACCATTAAAGGAAATTTGAGCTATATAACCCTTGATGGGCATATTCTGGGTATGCAAATACTTCCTTTAAATTTTGGGTGTGGTTCAACCGATTTATTCTCAAAACCAGAAACATCTACATATAAAAAGAAGCACAGGTCACTAATTATAATAAACTTCACCCTTGGTATTACTTCCACTAATTATAATAAACTTCACCCTTGGAATTACTTCTATCACAATTACAATACGCTCATCTGCATTGGCATTTTCTACTTTTCGATGGGAAACAATAAACTTCCCAACATTTTTTAAATGATGTAACAATTCCTCTTGTGGTTACTTTTCCATAGATATCCTCATCTCTGTCCTCACGTGAATTCACAGGCAATAAAAATGAAAATTATTTACCATAAACATCGCAAACTAAAAACCTAATAAACAATTTTATACTGAATATAGAAATAATTTAGTATTTTTACCTATTATCGTCCAAATCCATGTTAATAGATAATTATTATTTTTAAATATATTTTTGGAACTGCTGGTTTTAGTAATTATTAAATTAAACGAACTAAAAAGTCTTAAAAATAAACAATTCTTAACCATAACCTCAAAAATGCAGATCTCCTGTCAACTTTCTTTATTTTTTATTTATTCATTATTTTCCTAGTGACGTCACAGGTGGTATGCGCGAACTGAACGAAATTGGAGCCGCTATCGATCATACCTTGTATTCTTTTGTACCATGACGTCTAAACGCCTTTGATGTACCGACTCGAAGCGGATGGTCGAGCGCACGAACGAACGAACGGCCGCATGCGTTCGGTCCCCGTCTAAATATACCGCACTTTCATTCGTTCGTTCGTTCGTTCGTTCGTTCGTTCGTTCGTTCGTTCGTTCGTTCGTTCGGATAATGAATACGCACCTTAAATCTGAAAGCGCACGCAGGCGAACGCCTTTGGTGTACCGACTCGAAGCGGATGGTTGAGCGCACGACCGAACGAACGGCCGCATGCGTTCGGTCCCCGTCTAAATATACCGCACTTGCATTCGTTCGTTCGTTCGTTCGTTCGTTCGTTCGGATAATGAATACGCACCTTTAGTTGTTTTAATATTTTTTCCAAAAGAAAATTCTTATAAAAAAACATTCCATCTTTTTTTATAACTTCTAATGCTACAGAAACAAAAGAACATATTTTAATATAAACTCAAGAGGTTACTTCAATCGGGCTTCTCAGTTAATATAAAAAAATAAAAATACGAAGACTACATTAAGGTAGTTTCCAGGTGCGTATTCATTATCCGCACGAACGAACGAACGAATGTTTGCTAGTGGTATGGACGGGGACCGCACGATAGAACCGCACGAGAAGACCGCACGCATTTCTTCATTCGCGCGCCAGTTCAAATCGTCAAGATATTGTTATAAACCTGTTTTTTTTTTGTTTATATACCGTCATTGAATTATCGCTAAGCAAGTTACTATGGAGCAGTGCATAAGGAGTCGGGCTAGGAAGCGAGAGACCGGAGTTCTAATCTCGGCCGGAACATCACTTTTTTTTTTTTAAATACTGTTGTATTCTATAGTTTTATTTTGTAGTATAAGAAAAAAAGAACTATTTATTCTGTTATTTTTTAATCTCCGCTATTAATATAAATTGATTGTTAGTACAATACCTCATTTAATATAAAATAATATTCTACTTTTTGAAATGTATCGGGCCCTAATTGTACCTAAAAAGTAATATATTTTTAGTGATATACCATATTGTAAACTATTTAATATTTCAGTCGCTTTAAAAGTTAATTTGCATTGAATAATTGCCTACCATTAAAGGAAATTTGAGCTATATAACCCTTGATGGGCATATTCTGGGTATGCAAATACTTCCTTTAAATTTTGGGGGTGTGGTTCAACCGATTTATTCTCAAAACCAGAAACATCTACATATAAAAAGAAGCACAGGTCACTAATTATAATAAACTTCACCCTTGGTATTACTTCCACTAATTATAATAAACTTCACCCCTTGGAATTACTTCTATCACAATTAGAATACGTTCATCTGCATTGGCATTTTCTACTTTCGATGGGAAACAATAAACTTCCCAACATTTTTTAAATGATGTAACAATTCCTCTTGTGGTTACTTTTCCATAGATATCCTCATCTCTGTCCTCATGTGAATTCAGAGGCAATAAAAATGAAAATTATTTACCATAAACATCGCAAACTAAAAACCTAATAAACAATTTTATACCGAATATAGAAATAAATTTAGTATTTTTACCTATTATCGTCCAAATCCATGTTAATAGATAATTATTATTTTTAAATATATTTTTGGAACTGCTGGTTTTAGTAATTATTAAATTATGGTATGGTATGGTAATGATGAACTGCTGGTTTTAGTAATTATTAAATTAAACGAACTAAAAAGTCTTAAAAATAAACAATTCTTAACCATAACCTCAAAAATGCAGATCTCCTGCCAACTTTTTTTATTTTTTATTTATTCATTATTTTCCTAGTGACGTCACAGGTGGTATGCGCGAACTGAACGAAATTGGAGCCGCTATCGATCATATCTTGTATTCTTTGTACCATGACGTCTAAACGCCTTTGATGTACCGACTCGAAGTGGATGGTCGAGCGCACGAACGAACGAACGGCCGCATGCGTTCGGTCCCCGTCTAAATATACCGCACTTTCATTCGTTCGTTCGTTCGTTCGGATAATGAATACGCACCTTAAATCTGAAACCGCACGCAGGCGAACGCCTTTGATGTACCAACTCGAGGCGGATGGTCGAGCGCACGACCGAACGAACGGCCGCATGCGTTCGGTCCCCGTCTAAATATACCGCACTTTCATTCGTTCGTTCGTTCGTTCGTTCGGATAATGAATACGCACCTTTAAATGTTCAGACTGCTGCCTATTATTATCTAGACAGAGTTGGTACCGTCTCTGCACGCCGCGCCGCGCCGCCGCTAACAGCATTTCAAATTTCAATAGCTCTACTTGATGTTGTTAGACCTAGTGTTCTCGCTCCGAGGACTCATTTTTTATTATTTAAAATACACATACTTCAATCTGTTGAAATGAAATGTCCCGCATCCATCAAAATCAAAGGTATGTTCTGATCACCATGACGACCGGTTACTTTCTTACTCGGCACGGCCTACTATCTACTAAGTGGATATTTTAAGAAAATTTTGAAATGTTGAGGTTAATAGCTTGTTAATAGTGAAAATAAATATAGAGTATTATATATTTTCGAGAAGCCCTTGCCAAGCTGAATAAGAAAATTTAAAAATATACAATTACTATTTAAAAAAACATAAGTATAGTTAATATCTCAAAAAATATCTTTTTCGAAAAAAGTCTGACTACGCCACTGTATTCTACACAGAAAAGTGCCTTTAGAATGTATAATTCATTTTTCCGTGGTTGCGAAATAAACAAACTATCGACCATCTTCAAAAAGTACAAAATTTGAGAATCCCCCTGTAGCTTCGAAACCGATCAAGATAGCCATGATCCGTTCGCGCCATTGTAATTTTTTCAAAAAAAGAACCCGAGACTGCAGTATCAAAATTTGAACATTTCTCACGGTTTCCTAGATACCCTATAGAAACAACCAAAATGGTCCACCCTGTACAAAGTCACTTTAATTTCAATATTTTAAACATCCGCATCTGAACATCAAAATGTCTGAAATATTTCAGGGGAAAAATAGATTTTATATCGAAAATGTTTGTCTACGAATGACATTAGATAAATATAATTGTTTCAAAATCTCAGTATATTTGACGTCACTTCGGCTCGCGAAAATCATCAGATATTTCTGATAGAATATTATTTTTTTGTTAATAAAGCTATTAAAAAAATTGTTTACGCGAAGTTAATGGGAATCTAAAATTGAGTTTAGGAATAACACGTCGCTTGAAAATTTTAGATTAAACAGTATGAGCCGTGAATTTTCAAATTAAATATTTCTAAAAAGATATCGCAGAGTGAATGATAAAATATATTGAATTGAATTAATTTTCAAAATGTTTTTAACGTAATTTATACAGTATGTCCCTGGATCGCCTTTATATGAGGATAAACGTCATTAACTATTAACTTTTTAAGAATAATTCAATCTTCATAAAAGCTGTTTTAAAATGGTTAATTCCGCTTATACTTTTCCAAATTCCGTTTTTTTCATACCGTTTTAGACAAAAAGTAAAAAAAATATGAAAATACAGGGTGCTACAAATTCGAGGTACGCGTATTGGTATCTCGGAAACCGTAATAGATACGAAGATAGTTAAATTGGGATAAAGTTGCGCTTTGGGATGTTCACCAAGATACCATCAAAAAAGTTTTAAAAATTTCAAGGACTGTTGAGTTTTTTGGAAAAAAACGGATTTTTTGGTATATACATTTTATTTTTTCCTGTCGTTACTTTTTACAAAATCAAAAAACTAATTGCACGTTCTAGCCACTTTATTAGGGCTATCTGATAGTATTTTTAGATTTTCAAATGAATTGGTTGCTAATGCACAAATTTATTTTTTGTTCAATCTTATTTATAGCTCTTTGAACATAACTTCTAGTTATAGTTCCGAATGCATTTTGTACTCTTTATTGTAAATGTTGAAATACATATATTGATTTCACTTTTACAAATAACGCCAAGTAGCTTTAGTTATTGGCATTTGATTTTCCGTATTCAATGTTTTACCCCACGTCATTGTTAAGTTTGAAAGCTTATCAATATTGTAACGAAGAATAGGTTAAATATTTAAAAAAAAACAGAGCCGGACTTGACAAAATTGGCACATATTTGGCGTTACAAAGAATTTTAACACATGATTTGACATGACACAGACAGAAGAAAAAAATGGCAAGGTTGCCATTTCCACTAAATTAAAATTTTCTGTGATGCGCAATAATCAAATAGAGATAAACGAAAAAAAAAACACAAACAAAAGAGTGAGACCAAAGCAATGAAAACACGCGTACAGTGTATTTTGATTGCTAAAGCTATTATCTATTGCTAGCTAGACATTAATCAAACAGAGGAACGAAAGAACAACAAAAGAGTAAGTGAGCTTAGAGCGTGTTTTGATTGCTTTGGTTTAACAAAGTAGTAAAATGAGACAAACGTAGTTTCCGATAGATCACCGAAATTAAGCGACGTTAGATGATGTTAGTGAGATCGTCCATCCAGATACACTGAAAAGTCTGTCGTGCTGTTGTTTCATGACAAGGGTGTAAAATCTATTGACTTACACGCCGGTTCGAGACAGAATGAGGTCGAATATATCGTAAGGCCATTGGCCATGATATGGCCGAGAATCGCGGTTCGGATTCCGAGTAAACAAACATTAAAAAGGAGACGTTAACTTAAAGTATCTTTTATTTAGATTATTGAAAAATTCAGTAATACCGTAATCAAACAATCAACGTGTAATACCTTAGAAACTAGAGATGGGCAAAACTGCGATTATCCAATAGCAATTGAAACTGCGATTGCGATTTTTAAATCGCTGCTTATAGTCGCAGCGATTTAAAAATCGAGATTCCCCTGCGATTCCAGTAACCTGGAATTCAGAGTGTCATTTTCTATCGAATAAAGTAAAAAAAATACCGAGGGTGCCATTTAATCAAAAGTTGTAGTCATTTCCGGTGAAACAGGAAGTGAACGAAACGAACTGAATACGTCAATCAATCCTAATTTATGTCATATGCTTACATACCAAATCTCGTTTTTTTATCAGAAAAAATAAAAAAGTTATAGAGGCGAACCCTCGGGCGAACCACTCTTGAGAAACACCCGGTATATTCTTGATCTTGGCCCTAGAAAATAATACCTTCTCTATAAATAAATAAAATCAGAGAAAAAATTCAATCGCAGTTTACTATAAAATGCTTCAATGGACTACAAAATTACATTCGCAACAAAATCGCAAATCGCAACTCCTAAAAATTCAAACTCGCAGATAGAAATCCTAGTTTACAAAATCGCAATGGCAGCAAAATTAATCATAATTTTTAAAACCAATTAATCTTGTACGAAAGTCTAAATTGGAAAAAACATGGTGAGTCTTTTATTTTTTCGCCGTCGAAAATCAAAGTTCTAATCTTGAAATGATTTTTGTCGGTTCCTTCGAAATAGTTTAAAGTAAAAAGTTTCCAGATAAAATAGAACAGAGCTTTGAAAGGAAACTAAAGGAATTGCTCAAGACGCCGTGGGTGCTACCGTTACAGAAAATGTTTTTGTGATTTTTCGACCTCTGTAACTTTTAAGGGGCATACTTCGTTCGCAATTCTTTTTCAAATACTGACTACAATTTTGCAGCAAATTTTTAGTTAGTATATACTATTTCTCTAACAAAAAATATTCTTATTAGAATTAATTTTTAAAATAAGCATTACCAAATTATTATTAAACAGTCAACTTGTAGATTGTATTTGAAAAAGAATAGTATATTATATAGTATGTCGGTGGTATTATTAGGTAAAATACCATACCGAAACGTGGTGTACTGATTCTTCCAAATTCAAATCAGGAACGGGGATAGGAGCATTTGGTCCGAAAACTTAAACTACTTTGAACCAACAGGCACATGCCCAGCATCTAGGTCCCAACATCTACCCAGCAGATAGGAACTATCGCAAAACAAGAAATAGCCTTCTTATCCGATAGACAAGCAGCATTAAAAGCGTTTAACTCAGTAACTGTCAATTCAAAGTTGATCAAAGAATGCCTCGAGAAGCTTAAAAAATTAAACAAAGAAAATAAAGTCTTCCTACTCTGGGTGCCAGCCCACCAAAGGATTTCCTGCGATGGCAGTATTTTTTTTCAAAAAGTTACACCCTATACAGGGTGGGTCAAATTCGACGCTTTTAAAGGGAACACCCTTTTCTATAGGAGATTTGATGAAAACTAATATTGGTGTCTGGAGTTCAATTTTTTATCAAAAACATGATGGTGAAAACCGCACATCGATATCTGTTACCGTTTCGGAGTTACCTGTATATTTCGGAGTTCGCTGTATATTTTTCAAAAATGTGCATTTTTAACAAATCGCTGTAACTTTTTTGCTATGGAAAATGTTGTATTTTTGTGAAAACATTTTCAAAGGACTTTTTTACGTAGAATTCAATGGTTTAAGTATAATTTTTTTTAAATTAATAATTTAAGAGTTATCAACAGAAAAAATGATTTTTTATTTGGGATTTGAGACACCCTGTATATTTTTAATTAAGTAAAAAGAACTTAAAATTACCTTTCCAAAAATATAGCACACTTGATATTTTGTTATTTCCCTTCGAAATCCAGAATTTTTATAATTTCGCTACTTATAACTAGTAGGCTTTGGACCTCTTATTGATGATCTGCCCTTAAGGGAAATCGAAAACATAGTTTTCCAACAAGACGAGGCACCGCCGCAGAACGCTGAACTTATCAGATCAGCAAATTTTTGCAGCCAATTTCGATAATAATTGAATAGCTAACCAAGATCCCAGCCGTTGGCCGTCGAGGCCGCCGGACTTAGTGCCTGTTAACCTTAGTGGATTTTTATCTTTGCGGAAGATTAAAGGTTCCTATTTTAAAATTGCCTGTATAATCTAGACAAGAATAAAATTAAAAGTACTTAGTGGTTATGCGAGGGTATGTTTCATTCCCACTGAGTTAATAAATTCCTCAAGGAATGTTCAAAAACGATCCCGTCTGTCCATAACAGAAAACGGCCCACATGTCGAACACCTGTAGCAAAATCTCATGTCTTGGTTTGCTATTTAGTTTTATTGTTATTAGATATAGTCTAAATGTGTTGATGTTGTTAAATATAAATTAAATTGTTGTAAAATTCTGCATCTCTTATTGCAAATATTATTTTCGTTTTAATTTTTGCCCACAGCTAGAATTTTTTTGCATTACAACCGGCTATATACTTATTCAAAGTAGGCGAACTTTTAAAAACTCTATATCTTGAAAAGGAATCGAGCAAAATATCAAGTATGCTATATTTTTGGAAAGGTAATTTTAAATTATTTTCAATTAATTAAAAATATACAGGGTGTCCCATATAAAAAATCAAAATATCTGTCGATAATTCTTAAATTATTACAAAACCATTAAATTCTACGTAAAAAGGTGCTTTGAAAATGTTTTCACATAAATATTTTCCCAAAATGTACAATTTCCAAAATGTAAAAAGTTACAGCGATTTGTTAAAAATGAATATTTTTGAAAAACACCCCGTAACTCCGAAACGGTAACAGATATCGATGTGCGGTTTCACCGTCATGTTTTCGATAAAAAATGAGCTCCAGACATCGATATTAGTTTTCATCTATCTCCTATAGAAAAGGGTGTTTCCCTTTAAAAGCGTCGAATTTGACCCACCCTGTACATGATGTTATTCTGATCGTACAGTGCTGGACCGATCAAAAAACGTAAACATATCGACGTCCGCATCCCGAAATATCCCCGAATTGAAGTGTAATTACGAACGTTTTCGGTAGATGTCCCCGCATCGTCGTCGGCATCGGCGAGATAAGCAGCATCCGGCGGCCGCCCTTTTCCAGCCTCTGGCGCGCGACGACCCTCCTCCGCGGCCGACTCCCGCCGATTCCCCCGCGATCCCGGCCGATCCCCCCGCGACCGTCCAGTCTGTGTGTGCGTCCGCCACCGTGAGGAGCGGCGGCAAGCGTGTCAGCGATCGGACGCGGCCGCGCGTAATGGCCCAGCCGAGGGGGCTGCCCTGCTGCGAGCGAGCCCCCGAAGCCCTAGTGACAATGACGTGACCGAGCTGGGAGTCGCCCCCAAAAAGAACTTCTTTCGAGTGAGACGGTTACAGGCGGGCGTGCGTTCTCACTGGTCCTTCTTGACGTGCCCAGCGATCGCAAGTGCGATTCAAACGCGGTTCCATCTGTGAAAATTCAAAAAGATGCTTCTAGGTGTCGGTCAGACTCATTCTGTGGTTTGTTTATTTACTGAAAAGAGACGTTAAACTTTCGAGTAATAAAAAAGAGCTTCATATAGAAACGAATTGCGAAATGCGAAAGCGATAGCGCAAAATAAAACCGTGTTTTATTTATGTAGTTCATGTAATAGCGAAAATTTACAATGAATTCTAGGGATATTTATGTTTTTAAACACATGTTCAAAATGTCACTGGAATGACGATTTTTATTTTTGTGTTCAGTTGTCATTTTCGTTCTGTCAGTCCTTGCGGTGCCTTGATAGCCTATACCGTCGTTGGAAACAGGAAATTCCATGCAAACTTTGAACTGTCCAAATATTGACTCCATTAAGTGGCTAAGGCGTAAATATTATATATTATATATTTTTTTTAAAGGTGACTACACATGCCAAATTTGAACAACGTTGGACAAATCGGTTTTAATTAATTCAAGAAAAACTGTTAGTTTATTTTAGCAAGACCAGTCCAATGTCAACATACCTTAAACTGTCACTACTACGTTTGACATTGAAAAATTATAGGATGACAAGTTAAGGTATGTTGGCATTTGCCTGATTTTGCATTGTTACCTGTTCAGTTTTATTTTATAAATAGATGTAGTTTTAATAAAATTCGATTTTGAGAATAGTACCTACCTAATAATGATTATGTACAATTTTTTCATACCTTTTCAATCTCTTTCATCTTCACCAATATTTATATTATTATGATCATAACTATAAAAATAAAACATAAAATAAATGACAAAAAGATAAAAATTATAACCTAAAAAACTAAAAACTCATACCTACGCACGCGCTGGCAAAAATTATAAGTCAGTTTCAATATTCCCGCCCCTCTGATTTTAAATTATGCGAATTCGCAAAACATTAAAACAACTTTCTGTTAACTTTATCCCATCTGTATTTTTTTTTAAATAGACCAATAACAACAGTATTCGTAATTCGCATTTCGCAATTCGCGTGTATATGAACCTAGCTTAAACTGACAACCTTGACATCTAAAATAGTCACACGCTTTTCTATTCATTTGACCAGTACACCCTCTACATACTATATATATACCGCGTGATACATCGACGTTGGAAATCCTTTGCAAATTTTTAACTGCCCAAATATTAGTTTCCCTATTAATTTTACACCTAAGTCGTAAATAGTTTTTTAAAGGTCTGCCTATATTGAACACAAATGCCAAACTTGAACAATTTTGGACAAGCCGATGTTAAGCAATTTTAGAAAAATATCTTTATATTAAAACTGAACAGGTAACAATGCATAACTAATTAAATGTCAACATATACTTTATTCTATCAACCTATGATTTTACCATTGTCAAATATAATTTTATTTGTTGTGCTGTTTACCCTACTACGTTGTAGTACCTATGCTTAGTGTCCTCAAAATGTATCTTTGTAATTTAAAACTGGTTCGAATGGGGCAAAAAACTAACGTTTAGGAAATACAATTTGATATTGACAAAATTATAGGATGACAACTTGGCATATAGGAGCCATTAGGGTTGCAACCTGTCCTTTTTTGGAACAAATTGTCCTTTTGACTTTTTTGCCCTAAAATGTCCTTTTTATTTACGTATTTTTCCTGAGAAAATTACCTACAGCAACCAGCAATATTCCTTTCATCCAAATTTAATGTGAAATATCTTATAAAACTTAATGTTTTTAATAAATAATTTTTTCGAACGTTACAAAAGTATTATTTTTTGCCATGTGATTACAATATAAAAAAGTCATTTTAACGCCTAGGCATAAAATTAAAGCATTTTTACGCCTGAGCACAAAACTAGCAAAATATATTATTAAACCTCTGATGACATAATGTGATGACTGACAAAAATTCAACGAGTAATTATATAGTAATATAATTTGTAGTAACCATAAGGTATATAGTAACAATAATTTCTCGATATATAATTACTTTCAGGGTATCTATTACTTATTACTTTTAAATATTTTTATATTATTTGCAACGATGGAAATTGTTTAAAAAATTATTTGTGAACGATTGAAAAAAATAGAATGTTCTATTCGGAGTAAAAATTATTTGTGCCTCGCCTGTATTGTCAGACGTACAGCCTTGCCACAAAAAGTATCAGTTTTAATCCTAATAAAACAATATACTCTTGTTTAGAATCAGCAACATTATTTAGAACTCGCCGTTTTATTTTTTATGAAATTATAGTTTAGACACCGAATATTAACAGGTTTAGGCTTTATTTTTTACCATTTTGATCATAAAAAGAGCTTTACAAAAAAAGTAGGGATTTATTGGCGGTTGCCAATAAACAGATTACCCCCCCCCCCCCGTCCTTTTTCATAGTCCAATGTCCAATGTGTTTTTTACTATGCAAAAAGGTGGCAACCCTAGGAGGCATTTGCCTGATTTTGCATTGTTATTTGTTCAGTTTTAATTTAAATAAATTAAAACAATTTAAATTAATAAATCACTTAAAATTACTTGTCCAAAATTGTGCAAATTTGGCAAATGTATTCAAAATACGCAGACCTTTAAAAACCAATTTACAACTTCCCTGTAAAATTAACACGGGAGCCAAATCTGGACAGTTCAAAATTTGTCTACGATTTTCTATGTTTCCAACGACGATGCAACAACACCTACCGGTACATTAACCGGACATCGAACTTTAACCGTAACATATACATACATATTTTACTTTTTTAACATTATCAAATAAATCTGCCTACCATTAGTATTAATTTGTAAGACACCAAATATTCCAGATGTCTCAAGAATAGAATAAATATTTTCTCCAATAAACAATTATTATAGAATTTTTAGGACTATAATAAAATTTTAAACGACCAGTGAGAACAGACACTACCTTCCATTAAAATTCTCTGATATTTTTGATTATTTAAATCTTAATGTATTTTTTATCGTGCTTGCCACTTCTAAAAAGAAATAAAACTGTTCACATTTACAAAAAATAATTAATTCTTTCTGTCATGCCTACCAGTATCTACCATATCTACCAAAAAAAAAATCATAAAATTCTATAATTCAATTTATCTTCATTCAAGAAATGAGAATCTAACAGGTTTTGTATGAAAGTAAATAAAAGCGAACCTTTTCATGGATAAACAGACGAAAATATAAATTTAAGAATTAAACTCATTGTTTCAAATATTTACTTCAGATTCCTCGTTATGTTTGGCAACATAGCATTCTTAGATTACACCCCGCGAATGCGTATTTTCTAACATGGGGATCGTTTTTAAAGGTATCATTATAAATGTTCATGTCAGAAATATGTCAGTCATTTAAGAAAACCAACCCTTCACTGCTTCTTCAATTCGCAATGTAGTATTAAATCAATGGCAGAAATTCAATTAACAATGATTAAAATAATATGTATTAGATAATTTAATTAACGTTTCTATAATATGAATGTGAATAAATAATGAAGTAAAAAAAATGAAATAATGAAGTAGTATATTTATTTATATAGGCAGACAGTAGTATCGACTGACTAGTGAGAAAGAAAATCTAGGAACCAGTGGGGTTGCAGTCGGAAGGTTAGGTTAGGTTAGGTCACCAGATTCAATCTGGTGATTGAGACGCAATTGAAATGTGCTCGAAAATCTCGCAATTATTTCCAATGTTTTAATTAATAATCAGGCGGCTTAACTGCCCCAAGATAGCCCTTAGTGTGGTTGACTGGTCAGTGATGTTTTTATTGTGGAGTTTTCAATGTATCTCTCAAACCTATTTTTAATGTAGTTTTTATGAAGGTCTTGTTACCACGTTGATGTCTTGAGGATGGAATAAATAAATTCCGAACGCTTGACAATTAACAAAGTGTATTAATTCTAGTCTAAACCCTTCCGTCTGCAACCCCACTAGTTCCTAGATTTTCTTTATTTATATATGTATATTAATTTTCTATAGAATCTAATAAAGATAGTCAGAGAATTTATCGATTTCTTAAAAGATATTCATTCATTTAAAACAAATCATCAGACCTTAACTTTTATTCTACTCCAAAAATGCTATTTTCACCAGGAATATAAGTAATTAACCGATCATAATTAGTCAGGATAGAGGGTGTCAAAATATCATCATTTGAATAAGTTAATCGGATTAGCATGATTGTTTACAATTATTGCTTATGTTAGGTTGCTGGGGTTTGGGAACCTGATTGATTACGATACCCTGTATTATTGTACTAAACCTTCCTCTCATTTCTTTCTTTGCCTTAAAACACCTCCAGCGCTTTGCAAAGGTCCCGATGTCGCTAATGTTGACTTCTGCTGCTTTCTCTAGTCTCTCCAAAAGTCCCCTAAAGTGCCCCACAGCATCGATTTTCCAGTGCCGGACAGTGGCACAGCAAGTGCTCTATGGTTTCTTCTTCTTCACGAGGTTTTCCCCCGTGGGGCAGTTTCTAGTGACGACTCTGGTAGTTGTTTTCTCTTTTTGCTATTTACCTCTGGCCACAGTCTTCAAGCTGTAGCAGTGTGTTTCTACGTATTTTGCTGATTGGCCTTGATGGTAGTTCCTATAGCTTCCTTCAGTGTGTTGATCGTCACAAGTATTAGGTCATCTGCCACAGCCTCTCCCTGGCTCCCTCTTTGACGAGTATCTCCGCTTCTTGGTTGTCCACCACATTGTTGTGGCCTGGCATCCAATTATTACTTATTACTCACAGGAGAGTTTTATTTATAAGTTTATTTATACTGGTAGTGTTATGGCTAGTTCAGATTCGATAATTACTTATGTCTAAAAAATATAATTTGGACCAACCTACATGTATAGTATTTGTTGCAATACAACAAATAATATGATAAGCACATTGTACTATTTAGTCATTCTACTGGGTACTATTTTCGTGTGTTTTGCGGGGTTTCTCGTTTATGAGTAGAGCTACAAAGATACGGTTTTCCTATTGTTACTTTTTTTATGAAACAAAAAATTCTACATTCAGATTTGTCCTAGCCCTCTTAGTGCTTCAAATACAGAGGAGAATTTTAATATATATCAATTTTAGAACCCCTTCGTATCTCGGTTTTCTTATAACTTATCACAGAGATGTAAACTGAGTCCCATATAGTTTTTCACCTAGAATTCAGTGGCGGAACTAGATTTTCGATGTGAGCTATCTTTCTTGAAATATGACACCAATTAATGTTTTTTTTTATAATGGAATACCTTGTACATGATTTTTTATTTATTTTTATGTCTGGACATACATTCTAAAAATACAGTATCTTCTATACTTATTTTCATAAATAAGGCAAAACATACATTATTTAACTTTTTAAGTGCATTAAAGTTTATTTTCGGTAAAGTTTATTAAGGAAACACGACGGAAAGCAAAACTATCTGGCTAAATTATTAAATAAAATAATAATACTCTTTTAAACTAAGGTTTTAAAAAACTTTAGTTAACTTTATTTTTTTTTTGTTAAAAAGTTAAATAATGATTATCTCTGAAAATTATTATAGAGTAGGTATAGTATATTTTTAGAAAGCTCATAATAAGACAAAACGAGAAAAAAAAAGAATATACAGGTCTCATATAAAAAAACATAAGTTTAGGTCATATTTTAGGAATGACCGCTCGCAGCTAGAATCTAGTTACGCTACAAAGTTCTACATGAAAAACTCTACATAACTCAGTTTTCACATTTTCGATAAATTATAGGATAACCGAGATACGAGAGGAGTCGAAAAATTCAACAATTTCGTCCTGTATTTCAAGAACTAAGATGCCTAAGACAAATATGTGTGTAGCAACTTTATTTTCATAAAATGTAGCAGTGGTGTAAAAACCGCGTCTTTGTATCTCTACTCATAAACGAGAAATCCCATAAAACACACCAAAATTGGACACCCTCTACTAATAAGCACATTTTCCTTCTATTTAGTCACATTGAAATTATTGTAAGATCCACTGTTTTCGCGGTTAGTTTTTCTTGACTTTCGACCTTGAACGGCTCCCGGTAACCATGAAATGTCTAGACGCGTCAGTCCGGTGATTTCGTGTGAAAAGTGATCGACGCATTTGATTGAAAAAAAAAGGAGGATCAAAAAGTATGTTTTGGTAGTGAAAAGACGAGAGCAGCGTTGCCAGCTCCGCGTGCGCGTGCGTGAGTGAGGCCAAGCCGCACCATTGCCCGTTTCGAGCTGGTGGAGAAATGGGGGCTGACCCCCGTCCTCCGGCCGCGACAGGACGCGAGGCCCGTTGCCCCGGCCAGGTAACTATATTTTAATATTATTCTTAGATTTATGGTAAAAAGATATAAAATACTCTAGATCACAGCATATTCAGTATTAAGGCGGACTCCCACTACTCGTATATTTGGCAAGTACGCAAATATTTACGTACTTGGCCAGTACACCAACGTTCGTATTTAAATGACAAGTACGACGCTCCCACTACTCCTTTATTTGGCAAATACGCCAATAGTTGTGTACTTGGTAAGTACAACAGTTTCGAAGCTTCTCGGCCTTCTCTCGAGTCTCGATCAGTGTTTATTCTGTTTCGAGCATGGATAATCGCGTTGTCGCTCGAGCAGCGTTTGTGGTATTGAGTGGCTGCTATAGAAGAATTAAAGCTTCTCAAGCTAATGTTTTATTTTAATGCGAAGCCAGGCGTCGTTAATCAAGTTTCTGTTTTTATGTTGTGGATGCCTAGGTTGCCATATAACTGGCTCATTTTCATACAGATCCAGAAATTCAAAAACAACTTCTTGCGACCAGTCCATTTCGAAAAAAACCCGCACCACGCACACGCGACGGAAGCCGAAAACAGAATAATTGCAGAAATTAATTGTGGCCAAGTCGGCAAGTAGTGGGAGCGCATCGACAAGTATGCACTTGTCAAATTCGCAAATTATTGAAATCCCTTTTACTCGCTGCATTTTTACCGACAACCGGCGGGACTTCGCCAGCGGCGAATAATTGTACCGGCCGAGTGAAACACTTCAATTACATGCCAATTATAGGCAAGTGACAAATATTTGCCAAATATACGAGTAGTGGGAGTCCGGCTTTAGCCGTGATAGGTATTAACTACACCCTTAGAGTTCTTAGAGCCAGCCCACACGATGCGATGTGGCAAAACAAACACCTTCCGACCTTGGACACGTGAACATTTGCTACATCGTGATCGCAGTGATGCCAACTCATGAGAAATTTTTCTACTTGTGGGAATTTATGAGATCCAGAGGGAAAAGGGACATTTTAACCCGAAAAAAATATGTATTCTTCGTAAAAAATAATTATCGGACACGCATTTCTCAACAAAGTGAGTAAATTCAAACCAACCTTACCGCAACTAAATACACATTTTCGGTTGGCATCAGACACTATTCTTGTACCCTTTCCCTCGAAAAAAAAAACATTGATACTAGGTATACAGGGTGCATCAGGTATCTATACAGAATTTCTAAGTTATTTATTATAGTAGTTACGCCACATATCTCCGGACCATGAATGCCAACCACAATTATTTGCCAAGTACACCAATATTTGCGTACCTACTTGGCAAGTATACAATCTTTGTAAACATTTTTTTTTTCATTTGTATTCAACAACAAGCTTGGCGCTCATATAGCGCGACGAGTGACAAAAAATTGCACAAGTAAACCACACAGACAACATGGTAAGTATATGCCAATAACAAACGTTTGTCAAGTACACGACTCGACAGAGTCCGCCTTTGAAAAGTGGGAATTCTAGTTTCTTGGAAGGAACTGTTTTGTTAGTTCTAGTTCATCCAGAGGACTAGTCCTTGAACTAGGTCTTTAGTACACATTAGTTCCCGACTAACATTGACATCGCCGTTGCTTGCTCATGGATTTCGTTACAAGTCAGAACTATTCATAGTATGATGTGTATAATTTTTACAATCTATGAAATATTACGAGATGTGTAATTGGGTATATTAAAAACATATTGGTAACTTTAGTTGTGATGGGCGATTGAATGTCACTTTAATGCATTTTTCAGCAAAGTGGTTAAATTTTACCATTCTTCATCTTTTGGTTTTAGCCATACTACTTAACCGAATTGTAGACGGAGAATTTAATTCTCTTTAATTTATCTATTAATGAAATAGGTACTAGCTGAAACTCAATGTTTCGGAACTATAGGTAAAATACAAATGAAGTCAATAATTTTATCATCTTTTGGGACTCTTCTGGCTCGACCGGCGGTCGAGCAACCGTGCAAAACTTCTCTTTCACGTCAAATGAACCAATCAAATCAATAATTTTCTTTCCAAAACTTTTTTCTAAGTGACCCCTCTAATTTAATTTGCCTAAAAGGCGTTATCAAGTAGATTGTCTAGGATTTACAATATTGCTAATAATAACGTTAACGTTTCGCAGATTTTCACAGTATACTTCAAAATTGTTGCGAAATAAAAAAAATCCATCTGCCTGTTGCCAGTAATAAATATCTTTGAAAAGAAATGGATTGAGTATAACGAAATATATAAATACGCCGAGGTCAAAAATATACCAAATTGTATGAATATCTGGGGGTTTAGTCATAGTTTTTTTTTACATTTTGGAGATGCAAAGTTGGTAACATATTTAGAATAACAGTATGAAATTATTATAACACGTCAATATTTTATTGTATTTAATAATATTAAAAGCCAAAGCAATACACAGCAATTCAGTGGACGCCTTTTTTAAATTTAATAATATTGTCAGTTACCGTTTGAAAGATATTCTAAATAATTGTACTGTACGTAGTAAATTTACAAAATTCGTCTATAAATTACTAAATAAAAATATAAATAACACATATTACGTATATTTAATATTTTAAAATATGCAACGATTAACTTCCTTTTTAATAATATATTATTTATTGTTATATTTAATAATATCATAAATTCATCATTTTATCCAAAGGTGAGTGAAGTAAAGATTGAATTATTTAATGGGAATGGATCTAAAGTTGCTACAAAATTTAAAATAACTTCTATTTCATCAACTCTCGTAAATGGGCACCTACCCCAGCATACTTCAGGCAGAAATCTAAGCTATCGAAAGATGCGTACAATTTACCTTGGATAGGAACT
This sequence comes from Sitophilus oryzae, assembly GCF_002938485.1. Lineage (NCBI taxonomy): Eukaryota > Metazoa > Arthropoda > Insecta > Coleoptera > Curculionidae > Sitophilus > Sitophilus oryzae. Next base: position 1,450,658 of record NW_022146270.1, read on the forward strand.
ATCGAAAACAGGAAATAACCAACTTATCCGATAGTCAAGCAGAACTAAAAGCAATCAACTCAAGTATAACCATCAATTCGAAGTTGGTCAAAGAATGTCTAGAGAATCTGAACAAATTAGGCAAAAAAAAAGTCCTTCTACTCTGGGTGCCAGCTCACCTAGGGATAGAAGGCAATAAAAAAGCAAACGATTCAGCTAGAAAATGAGCGAACACTCCACTAACTGGACTAGAACCCTTCTGCCTTCCCAGTGGAAACTTAAAGCGGAACTTAAGAACCTGGAAGACTAATAAAACAACCTGGAATGGGAATTCTCTAAGACACTCGGAGAAATTTCTCAGAACTTACGACCGAGAAAAATCAAAGATTTTCCTATATTTTTAGATAAGAGATAAGAACAATCTTCGGATTGTAACGGGGGTTTTAACAGGACACTGTCTCTGTAATAAACACCTGAGTAGATTGAAGCTAAGAAAGTCCTGTGGCGAATGCAAATTCTGTGGGGAAGATGGGGAAACACCAGAACACCTCATCACTGAGTGCGTCGAGACGACAACCATTCGTGCCAGAAACTTTTGCACGACTGATATCGGAAATGCAGAACTAATCTCTGTAAAACCGACTCAGATACTAACTTTTGTCACATCCCTGAGACTGTATGATAAGTTATAACTCAAGAAAGGAAGACACAATAGATATATAGAATTCGCGGAGATTAACTTCCCCCTCCCATTCAATTCCAAGTATGTAAAAATCTTTATTTAAATATTTGGTTCAAGCTCTCCACTTTTGTAAATTCGATTTAAAGCCGATCGTCTGAAGCTGAGAAACAAGTTTCTAGATTGAGATCATACTATGCGCAAAGCTCATTGCAGAATCGAATATTTTTACATCAACATTATTAAGTATGTAAACGAGATATTTTTTTTTATAATATTTCTTTATAATAGACCTCATGAAGTTAAATTCGCTTTTCTTAAAGGAAAGACTCCTGGATTGTGTCAGAACGCTGTGATATTGCTGAGCAAAATTGTTAGATCTGTTGTTTCTTGTTGTCTTTACTTTTGATTTTTACATACTTGAAGGAGGCATGTAGCAAGGTGATGGTATCTCACCCAAATTAATCACAAACCTTTTAGAGTTTATCCGTTTAAGCCCTCTACATCGAGAACCTTATTTGTCTAATACCTAGTTTTGGTCATTGATAAGTTTAGCACAGCAATAGAAATTTTAAATAAGTTATAAACTACATTACAAATCTAAGTATCAGTGAAAATTTATCAATAACACCATCATCGAAGAAATACGCGTTCTTACAAACACTTTACTTAACTTATTCCATGAAATCCGACAATCAATAAACAACCAAACCCGTGAAATAAATAGAGGAATAGCTTTAATTTGGGCAGCCTTTTCCAAAAATAAAGCATGTCCCAAAAATGAATATTTGCATGTGATTCAAATAAATGTAAAAAACAATGCGTTAGCAGCAGATGTAGTCTGTCCAGTCACTTAAAGAGCAAACTTAAGTACATAATATACATCATTTATAAGGATGTAGTTGGTGCAAGATAAAGAAGTGGAAGTCCTTGGGTAGTCTTATATAGAACAGTGGGGAGATATAGCTGATTGATGATGATGATATATGCATTTACATCACATTATATATAAATAAAACAAATATTATCGAAATAAGTAATGTAGTTATTTATAGTGGATTAATTTCAATAATAATTGCCTTCTTTCAAGGAATAACTCATAACACCACTGAAACAAATATTTATAGGGCAAATTATTTGTTTGAGTCTAAAGAACACTAAGTTGAGGACTTTATGAGAGTTTATTTCTACTGCTTAGATAAACACTCCAGTAAAAATAAAATATTTGTGAATATTTTTACGTTAAAATTAGAATTCTTGTCTTAAGTGTTCTAGTGACTTTATTTACAAGAGATATCGAAAAAGTAAGTTCTTACATTATTATTACTTTTTGACTCTCCTTTTTCAAAGATAATGTTGCTCCAAAGTTTCTAATTCATTATAATAAATATATTTCAACACTACTGAGACATTTTATCATATCTTATTTCGTATTCTTTTACATGTGTAGTATTTTATATTCAATATTCCCGTTTTATTTTATTCTGGATATATTCAAAATCTAAATCTGTAAGTAATAAATATGGATATTAATGATATATGACATAATATAAATGAAGAACCAAAGTATTTCCAAATTGGAAGCATTGTTGAACTCCAATGCTCTTATCTAGCTGCACAGGTTTAAATCTTTATAGCCGTTAGAGTTTTTAGGACAGGAATAGCTCGCGACAGGGTAAAGTAAATATTGATGCACGTAATCGAAAATATAGTATAAACATATATGCTTTCGGTTTTGTAGTAGAAATATTATACTGGAGCACATATTTTAGAAATATGTTTATAAATTATAAGCAATGATATAAAAACAATCAAAAATATTCAAATACCTTCATTTTAAAGAAAAAAGTTTGAGATTTTTTTTATTTTTTGATGGTTATGCTTACTTACAAAAAAACATATTACTATATTATTGGTTTTTAACGTAATTTGGTATTCCACTTTTTGAGTTTGATCGGCAGTGGTACTACATACTTCAAAAACCAAAGCAGGAACAAGAATTATTCGGGCCGAAAACTAAATTCTCGGAACCAATGTGCACCTACCCAGCATACTTCAGGCGGAAATATGCACTATCGAAACTTATCGAAAGATGTGTACCGGGTGGGTCAAATTCGACGCTTTTAAATGGAAACACCCTTTTCTATAGGAGATAGAGGAAAACTAATATCGGTGTCCGGAGCTTAATTTTCATCAAAAACATGATGGTGAAAACCGCACATCGATATCTGTTACCGTTACGGAGTTACGGGGTGTTTTTCAAAAATGTGCATTTTTAACAAATCGCTGTACCTTTTTTGCTATGGGAAATTTTTTATTTCTATGAAAACATTTCCAAAGCACCTTTTTACGTAGAATTTAATGGTGTAAGTATAACTTTTTCAAAATTAATAATTTAAGAGTTATCAACAGTAAAATTAATTTTTTATTTGGGACACCCTCTATATTTCTAACTAAATGAAAAGAATTTAAAATTACCTTTCCAAAAATATAGCACACTTGATATTTTGTCATAATCCCCTTCGAAATACAGAATTTTTAAAAGTTCGCCACTTTTAACTAGTAGGCTTTGAACCCCTTATTGATAATAAACCCTTAATGGAACTCGAAAACATATTTTTCCAGAAAGACGACGCACCGCCTCTGAACGCTGAAGTTATGAGCAAATTTTTGCAGCCAATTTCAAGAATAATTGGATAGCTAACCAAGATCCCAGCCGTTGGCCGCCGAGGCCGCCTGACTTAGTGCCCATGGATCTAATCATATGGATATATTTGCGGAAGAATAAAGGTTCCTTATTCTTCCGTATAATCTAGACAAGAATTGAAAATACTTATGAGTTATGAGAGGGTATCTTTCACCCCCCACTGAGTTAATGAATTTCGCGAGAAATGTTCAAAAACTGCCCCGTCTGTCCATAACAGAAGACGGTCGATATGTCGAACACCTGTAGCAAAATCTCATGCCTTGGTTTGCTATTTATTTTTATTGTTATTAGATTTAATTTAAATGTGTTGATGTTGGTTAAATATATTTTAAATTGTTATAAAATTCTGCATCTCTCATAGCAAATATTATTTTCGTTTTAATTGATGCTCACAGCTAGAATTTTTTTGCATTCCAGCCGGTGCCGTTCTAAGCCTACTTATTTAAAGCCGGCGAATTTTTGTATCTCGAAGAGGAATCGAGCAAAATATCAAGTGTGTTATATTTTTGGAAAGGTAACTTTAAATTATTTTCAATAAATTACAAATATACAGGGTGTCCCATATAAAAAACCAAATTTTCTGTTGATAATTCTTAAATTATTAATTTTAAAAAAATTATACCTAAACCATTAAATTCTACGTAAAAAGGTGCATTGGAAAAGTTTTCATAAAAATACAAAATTTTCCTTAGCAAAAAAGTTACAGCGATTTGTTAAAAATGCATATTTTTGAAAAACACCCCGTAACTCCGAAATGGTAACAGATATCGATATGCGGTTTTCACCATCATGTTTTTGACAACAATTGAGCTCAGACACCGATATTAGTTTTTGTCTATCTCCTATAGAAAAGGGTGTTTCCATCTAAAAGCGTCGAATTTGACCCACCCTGTACAGCATATCTTAGATAGGAACTATCGGAAATAAGAAATAGCCATCTTATCCGATAGTCAAGCAGAATTAAAAGCGATCAACACAATAACATCAGTTCCAAGTTGGTTAAATAATGCCTAGAGAAGCTGAAAAAAGTACGCAAAGAAAATAAAGTCCTCCCACTCTGAGTGTCTGCCCGACAAGGGATAGAAGATAATGAAAAAGCAAAAGTTAAAAAAAGAGCGAACATTCCACAAACTGGACCAGAAGCGTCCTACCTTCCAAGTCGAAACCATCTTAAGCGAAACTCAAGAACCTGGAAGACTTCATCCGTAACCTGGAATGGGAATTCTCCAACGGTCTATGACACTCGAGGAAAGTTGTCAGAACTTACGACCGAGGAAAATTTATATTTCCAGAATAATTCAGAATTTTTGACAACCATAACAAATGCATGGTATTAAGCGAATGTAAGTGTGAAAATAAAAATAATGAACAGGAGGAAAATACTGATTTGAATCTTTTTCTTCATGTTCATAATAAATAAGAAAGAATATTTCTATTCATGAAGAAAATAAAAACATTAGAGCCTGTCTGCTGGGGAAGACAGCCCAACTAGCAAATATAGTTCCCAGTCCTTTTTAAAATGTCACTGCCCCTAAAGTATAGTTCCTAGGCCCACTCCGCCACTTAAAATATAAACACCCCAATTGCAAGTCGCAAAGATGTAATTTAAAGAAGTGGCTGCAACTACCCGAATCTTCGAATATGACACCATAAAAGACCAAAAACTTTGTAGTAACTTTTCAAAGTAGGGGTTACCAACAAGTGTTACCATAATGCGTCCATTAAGTTTTTGTTACTTTATAGTAACAATTTAAGTTACGGGGTAGTCGCGGCCACGACACCTAGTTACTTCTAATTTATAGTAGCATTGAAAGTAGCAAAATGGTTACTGCTACCTTCCTAGGTTACTATAACGTGGCCGTCGCTCATCCATTGCCACTAAAAAGTCACGGGGGTCAAAAACGGCTACTTTATGTGACCGTAACTTAATATACCCTAATAAATGTGCTGCTCTGTTTTATTGTTTTCTTTTACTTGCTTTTAAGCTTTATTAAAATTTTGTAAAATCCCAACGGTGAATAAAAAGAAATTTAGATATTCTAGTACTTTCAACCGAAGAATTAAACAAAAGGAATCACTGCGAGCCGATGCATCAACATCAGAAACAAAAAATACATCTTTCTATAATCCTACTGATGAACATCATAAATCAGGTAGTGACTGAGACATTTTTGAAGCTGTTTCTGTAGAAGAGTGTAGTGTTAGTTCATCTGAAACTGAATCTCAGAGGAGAACTAATTTGAGAACCAACAATATAAAACAAGAGCTAAAAAGAGTGGGCGTTAAAATACTCTATACCTCATGTAGCTCTGAATAATATAGAAACACTAATAACAGAAAATGCACAATAAGTAAAAAATATAACTTCAAAGGACAAGGCGGAACGTTATAGTAGCACCAATGGAATGTATAGTCGCCACCACCGCGATCGGTGTAGCAACGCTCCAATTAAGCGGCAATTTGGTGGCGGAGGGAACTTTCTTGGAAAAATCACTTTATGGTTGCAAAGAATCGTTGACCATGTAGTTCCAAAAAAGTTATTGTTTCTATAAAGTCGCCTTTGAATAGCTACAATTGTCACTTTATCAATCCAAAGATTTTAAAGGTCCAAACGGGTAGGGTTGGCCTAACATATTATTGTTCCCGGTACTTTGTGGAAGCATATGGAACTATAAAGTATTTTTCGGATTAAACGGCCATATTTTTTTCATGAATTTTTAGACGAACACAAATGGCTCAAGCATTATGCGTTTTTAAGCTGAATATACCTAGATTAAAGCTTTTTTCCTTAGTTATGTTGTTATTTCTGACCGTGGACTAATATTTTAAAGTTTGGCCCCGGTTTCAAGCAAATTATTATTATTTTTTAATTACAAACATGAGTTTCTATTGCAAATAATATAATAATTTGAAATATTTTGAGAGGCGCTCGAAAATTTTGTTATATAAACCCACTATTTTATTCAATAAAGTTGATTGCGTTCTGGAATTTACCTCAAAAAGGCGTTAAAATCGCACGGTAAATAACAAATAACGAAAAAATAATAATGGCTTCCATAATTATTTTCCATCATGACATTATTTTTATGAAATGTGAAATTGCATGAAGAGGTCGCTGCGAACAAAGTTCAACAGTTTAACGAAAGTTCCACATGTCGGTGGCTAACACTTGGCTGCCACGAACCCGCGACTAGGCAGCTTCGTAATGGATAAGTCACATTCACCAGTACGCTACTTTATAGTAACACATCATAGTAACTCTTTTAGTGGCAAAAACTACCCAAGACACTACCCGGCTACTCAAAATCTTTCCCTATTTTGGTCGCAGTTACTTAGCAGCTACGAATATACGACGTAGCCGCCGATGGTTACCGCCCACTTTGTAGTGGCTTTGATAGTAGCAGTTACGTATCTGCCACTATAAATGCTAGTTGGGAGTAGGAAAAGACCACAGCACTATTCTTCGGGCAATTCTACATGACTATTCACTCGGGCATATAATTCCGATTATTAGCTAAAAGAAATTGGGCGGGCTTTATAGAAGAAGTCATCCATGAAGATCAAGAGATCTGAATTTCAATGGATGGCTAGCCTGCACATTCCCTTATATATAATTATGGAATATTTGCAGAAAACGTAATTGGGCTATATCACAACTTTAATTGGTCTGTCAGGTCTCATTGGATCTTTCGTTGGCTGTAAATAGGGGATTATTTGAACATCTTCTTAAGGCTGTACTTAAACTGCCGTTAAACGGATAGACATAATCCTGAGAAACAAAATTCCTAACATGGACAAAACTAAAACTTTTTTCTTGCTATTTTTGGGCAAAGTCTGAAATAAAATCGTCGATGTTTAGACTGTTCGCTATTTCGTACTCAATAGATATTAAAGATAATCCGCTTAATCGTTCTTGTGTCATACTTGATCTCAGGTAATTCTCAATTATTCTGAGTTTAGAAAAACTTCTCTCTCCGGTTGCCACTGAAACCGCCAGCGTTAATAAGATTCTTATTGAGGGAGAAAGATGTAAATATTTGGAAAGTTTCCAATCAGATCGTGAATTTTTAAATATTTTAGTGTCTGTTTTGGACAACTGAAGTTTTCGACATCATCTGGTGGTACTAGAGCAATTAGAACTAATATCTCGTCCCGAAGCTCTAGGCCATTAATATCATGTTCGTCCGTTAAATAGAGATGAAGATCCATACAATGTTTTTTTATTTCCTCTCGTGAGAACTGTGAAGTCGTATAAAAACGAAAAATAGTCCGAGTGAGCTTTTAACAACCTTTCCTGGACAGCCTCATGGATTGTATCCAGAACAACAAAGAAAAAATCGATTTTAAACTTTTCCTGTGGATCCAAAATTGGCTCATCCACTGATTCATGCAAAAACTGTCTAGTTTTTTTCCTGGGACTAGCTCTAATGTCATTAGTAAAAACTGCTTCAATTTCCAGCGCTTCTGCCAGCTCTGCAGCATCCACTAATATTTCTCTAAAATGGTACCGAATTTGATCAAGATGTACCGAAACGGCCGCCTGGAGCAACTGCTCCTCTGCTCCTCTGCTCCACCCTTCAGGACGGCCCAGTAAATAGTAAACAAATATACAGGGTGTCCCAGAAATAAGTGCAAGTATTTTAACTGGTAGTATAGTTCAACCCCAGAAACATGTCTATGAGGTTTTTTCGCGAAAAAAAAATTTTGAAAATTCAAAATTTTTTTGAAAAAAATTTTGGAGCTTTTTTTTTGGTTTTTAGTTAAAAAAATAATTTCATAATAATTTCTTGATAATATGGCAACATAGGTAATAGATTACATTTACAAAGAAAATCCAGAAAAGATCCAGTGGTTCTCAAAATTTTAGCAAAAAATTAATTTTTTTAGAAATTTTCAATGTAAAATAACTCCGTTATTTTAGACTTATTTGAAAAACGATAAAGAGAAAATACGTTTCTTTTATCGAGATCTACCACCCCTTAAAATACTTGCACTTATTTCTGGGACACCCTGTATATTGAGTACTATTCTCAACTCAACTAATTCTTTTGTAGATGATTATTCCAATTTAGAAAAATAATAACCAACCTTTTTAAATCATTATTATAAATTTTACTAATTTGAAGGTAGATTTTTGCAAACAATATTTAAATTGCAATTTCTACTAGCTTTAACGCTTCTTCAAAAATGTCTAACACAACTTTTGCATAAAATCATCTAGGAAAATAATATTTGGCCTTTTCAAAGTTTACATTGGTTTTCCTACGTCCGGCGTTCCGATACAGCACACGGTATAAAAGAAGACCTGTTTTTTTACGTTGTATTTCTATTGAATTAATTTGACTTATCAACTACGGCCAAAGTTTATTTATATCATTTCGTCCATACACCGTTGGAAATTACATAAAAACACGCATCGCGCCTGTATTGAAGCGTGTCTAAAATTAACTCCTATTTGTTTATAAAAAGATGTACAACCTTTATTCTCGCGTAACGTGTTTTTACGTAGCGTTGACTCCCTTCCTAAACTTCACCAATGAAAAATAGTTTTTCTTCTATCGACTGACGTTAATCCCCCCCTCATTATGCAATTACTGATTCACTAATCGGAAATATTAATCAAAAGTATTTTTAACCTGCTACCAATACTTGTATCTAATTCTAGAATATAGGTGGTGAGATTCTTAGTTTTTTGAGGACATTTGATAGAGAACTTATAAATTAGACTAATTTACTTTTTTTCTTACTGAATTAATATATAAGCTATATCGTCTTGGTTACGCTAACCATAAATAGGGTCATAACTTCTTTAATTGCCATGCTTCTTCAGTTTTTTTAATATTTCTTCCATTTTAATGGAAATGTATTCGAAGGTGTGCCAAATTCGTGCAAAAGGAGTTTTTTTGACAAAGAACTCGATTGACAACAACCGTCAATCTATAAACAGGTCATTTAATACAATAGTAACCTGGAAACAAACACAGTTCCTACCAGCAGCGTTAATACAAGTAAACCGGAAAATTAATAAAATCTGGACTTCAAAACAGACATTTATTCGGAATATCAAACAGAAACACTGTGCATTAATTTGAAATGTACCAATTAGAACATCTTAGCTAACTATAATTCATAAAAACATATTTATAAAAACCATCAAAAACATAGCAAGTCTCGCAACGTTATTCTTCCACTACAAAAATTTGTAAGATCTCATGTAAAACCAAGACAGTTTATTCTATTTAGTTTCTATTGAAGCATCTATTTAACAATTTTGTTATATTTTATATTTATTTTTGTAATAATTAAAAATACAAAAATAAAGATGTCTAATATTGATACTAACAGTATATGTATCCTACCGAATAATTGCACCCTAATTATAATTATAATTAGTGTGCACGGTAAGATATTCTACTAATTAAAATATCGTATTCTTAAGTGCACTGGCTAGATTTACTAAGTAATCGAAATGGTAGATTTTTATTTTATAATTATAGTGCCGTGCAATTGCCAAGTCATTATAATTATTAGTGAAATAAAGATGTTTAATATTGATACTGACAATTTATAACAAAATTTTTCTTTGCCAGCGTGAATTTCAAGTTAGAGTGAACAATGTTCTGTGTCTCTGTCCCAACCTCTAGAGAACGGCATGCCTCAAGGGTCTGTTTTGAGTTGTTCTTTATTTCTTCTATCTCTTCTTGACCTCCCTACATATATCTCCCCTGACATATCTATCCGCATGCTTGCTGATGATTTGGTTATTTACTATTCTTCTAGATCACCTAGAGTTTGTCAGAGAAAAATCCAACAAAATCTTAATTCCCTTCAAAAATGGTCTAATTGCACTGGATATTCCTTTTCTGTTTCCAAGTCCTCTGTAATGCACTTCTGCAAAATAAGAAGTTGCACTCAAATTGATGATACTAAATAACAGAATCATGCTATTCCTAGTGAAGGTCAACATAGGTTTCTTGGATTGATCTTGGATAGTTCACTGTCATGGAAGCCTCATATATCTTATATTAAATCAAAGTGTCTCAAACATCTCAACATCATTAAGGCTTTTGGTAATTCTAAATAGGGTTCCCATCCAACTTGTCTTCTTCAACTACTTAATAGTTCTATACTATCTAAACTTGACAATGGTGATGTTGTCTATAACTTTGCCAGAAAGTCTTACCTAAAATCCTTGGATACAATACTCCACCAGGGGCTACGATAATCTTAAATAAATAAATAAATAAATGCCTTTATTGTCAAAAAATTTTTCAATTTGTAGACAAAGGTAAACTAACAAACAAAGTAAAAAAAACAAGGTACACAAACAAACATACAAAAGTTAATACAAAACATTATACAAATAATATTGGCAGTCTTATTCTTAAAATAAACATTTATAAATGTTTATAATGTCAAAGAACAAAAAAAATAAAAATAATATTCAAAAATATTTAGCTAGTTTATAGTAAAATTAAACTACTTCTAAAACTACGGGCGAAAAAAAGAAACTGTGTAAGTTTACAATATCATTAGAGAGATAAGAAAGTGGATCATTCACATCAAGAATCAAAAATGGACTGAAGAAACTCCTGAGCAGCACATACATTAAGAAAGTCAATATTAAGATCACCACACAAAATTAATTTGCTTTTTAAGGGCAGGGACTCAAGCAAGCTTAGTAGATTATGACAGAATAATTGCACGTCAGAGTCAGGTGTTCTATAAATACAAATAATGTAAAGGTCATAAGCATTATGGTGGACAATGGAAAATTCGAATACTTTTTCAGATAAAGGTCCTTAGCGGCTCTTATAGTCTTATGATAAATTTTTCTGTATAGTTTTACGTAATTGTGGAAGAAGAGACTGTCTGAGAATTTTTTTAAGTGAGATAATGAACGCATGTTTTTAGAAGATATGCGTAGACCTTTAGTGGTCCAAGGTTTATTATGCTTATTTTTTATAGGCCTAAGAGGAAAGGATCTGAACGCTAGACTGGTTAATGTTTTTACGAAAATAGAAAATTCGGTGTCGACATCATAAAAGCTAGTATCCCAGTTGGTTGTTTTACATAAGTGGCTGACATTTTGAGCATTCTTTTCTGAAAAAATACGGCATAATTTACGAGGGGCATTTTTGATTTTGGACTTCATCGAAAATTCAGTTAAAACTGCTTCATGATCAGAGAGACCCGAGCTAAAGACGTTGCAGGCGATGGAGTTAGGATCAAAAGATGACACAACATAGTCTATAGTACTAGAACTGGTACTGGATATTCTGGTAGGTGAGCCTACATGCATGGCTATTCCAAAAGAATCAAAAATGGACTGAAGAAACTCCTGAGCAGCACATACACTAAGAAAGTCAATATTAAGATCACCACACAAAATTAATTTGCTTTTTAAGGGCAGGGACTCAAGCAAGCTTAGTAGATTATGACAAAATAATTGCACGTCAGAGTCAGGTGTTCTATAAATACAAATAATGTAAAGGTCATAAGCATTATGGTGGACAATGGAAAATTCGAATACTTTTTCAGATAACAAATCATTGTACCTAGTTACCTCGGAAAAGTCGTTGTTTAAAGACATTATCATAGTACCTCCATGAAAAAAATTTGTTCTATTAAATCTGGCCACTGTGGTATAATTTTTAACAAACACAGGCTCATCAAAATTTAACCAGTGCTCAGTTATGGCAATGATATCTGGAAATTCAAGTTCTTCTAGTAAAAGATATAATTCATCTGTTTTATGTCTTTATGTCTTAAGGACTGAATATTAATAAGGAATAGACCAAGCTTGCTATCGCTTAATTTTTCAGAGGGTGCTTGATCCTCTGTTCGCGTCAATTCAACTAAAAATTTTTACTCTTACTTGGGGAGCCACTGGAATAATATTTGCCATGACTTTCCCTAATCTTTTGAAGTCGTAGAAGGCTCTCCGCAGAAAAGAATGACCTGAAAGCTGAAAGATCTGCATCAACTTCAGTTGAACCAATACCATAGGCGTTGTGGAAGCGGTAGTACAACTTACGCAAGGAGTCCAGGTCACTAGGTAGCCCTTCTGATGCAAGCATCAATTTGATGCTGGTACTAGTGTGTCCTTCAAAACACACACTGGATGGTTGGTCGTGAAGATAGGCAAGGAAGAACCTAAGAGATTTCAAAATGGAGGGGTCCCTCAACCTGGCCAACACGTAACGTCCATTTACCGCATCTGAGTCTTGAGACAGCCGTCTTCGTATCTTTGGGTGTCAGTCAGTCGTATCTTTGGGTGCCTTTCGCACTACACCGGTGGAGAGTCTTTATGCCTTATCTAGATATTCTTCCTTGTATCATAGGAGAATTCTCCATACTCTTAATTATGGAATATCCATTAAGTCAAAGCCTTTTTTGATTGACTATGGCAAGTTCTTCAACTTACAAGACAGTGAAACGTATACTGTTCATCTAAAATACCAACGCCCCATTAATATAAGATACCACCTATTTTCCTCCCAACAAAACATTTCTAATATCCCTGTATCCACTTTTTCCGACACACTGCCCCCTCCGTGGAAGGATCCTATTTCAGTTGATATGGAACTTTGTAAATTTCTATTTGTACTTTGTAATAAAACTAGTCTAATACAAATCTTAGACGAAAAATATCGTGACTATATTTGTTTTTACATAGATGGCTCGAAATTTGACCAAGGTGTTGGCTATGCTTTTTACAGCTCGGTTGCTAATAAAAAAATCAGATTTCCTAATTTCTCTGGCATTCTAACAGCCGAGCTCACAGCTATTTATCAGGCTCTTATCCAAATTCAGAGTTAGCCACCGATTGAAGCATTAATACTATCTGATTCACTTAGTTCCCTCAACAGTATTGCTTCTTTAAACTCCAAAAACTCTCTAACCTGCAGCATTTGAGATCTAGTATATAAACTTACTGAAAGAAACTACAATGTTAACTTTATGTGGATTCCGGACACTGTGACATTGCTGGTAACGACCGAGCAGACAAACTGGCTAACGAGGCAACGCTCTTACATAATATTGAAGGAACTCCATCCGTTGTCGATTTCAGAAATTTCCACAAAAAAGTGTTCTTCAGTATACTTCAAAATGAATGGGACATCCTCGAGGGAACTAATAAACTTAGATCACATATGCCACTTCTTCATCTGTATCAAAATATATATTCTCTTGAACGCGGATCTTTTTGTAAATAAATGAACCCCCTCCGAAATGCACCTTATGCAATAATTTAATGTCAACGAGACACGTTCTTTTTGAATGCTCACCTGTTGCCTCCCATAGGTCTAGATTCTTTAATGCTGTTACCTATGAGAATATTTTCGCGCCTTTTAACATTTCGAAGATTAGTAAAGTTATGGAATTCTTAGACAGCATCAACATAATGAAAAAACTTTAATTTCTAATAATTTAAAATAACCTCATATCTTACAACTTATTGTAGTGGAAGAATTGCGTTTTTTTTACATTATATGTTTTTGATAGTATTTCATTTATTTTTGTAGATCATTTTTTTCTCGGGTAATATTACTCTAGTCTCTGAAATGTAAAGTGAATAAAGATTTTTTTCTGAAATAGGAACAGTAAAATGCTTTAACAATCTATTGACAATTCTAATAAGATTGGGGAAAAGTGAATCCAGGATTACAAATTATAATATTTTGCTATACCGTGATACAAGGTACATGTGTATAATTTTACGATATAAATTCTAACGTATATTATGGAACATATAAAATGCTAGACAATTTTCTTTTTTTCTGTAGTAAAATAAAACAAATAAGATAACAAATTTTGGCCTTTAAAATTTAAAATATATCTTTAACATGCTGATAACGGATTATTGGGTTTGTTATACTGTTTCTACTGTATACATTACGTGGAAGTGCATGTCTGTTAGTTAAACCTGGCGACAGTGTAAAGCTTGACATATCATTAAGCTTCGTACACGCCAACCACACGGTTGCAAACATTTTCAAACATATACTGGTGTATGTATATAATGTACGATGTATACAGAAATGCAACCAACTGGCAATGTTTTACCATGTTTTTTATACGGTCACTCTGTTTGATTTTGTAGACCAGTACAGAGAATACGTTACCTGTTCACAAACATTGTCATTAATTGAAATTTAAATATTGATTAAAAGCTTAAAACAAATATTTGTCAGTATACTTAGAAATAATCTTTTCGAAAGCAGGTTTTTCAGCAGTCAATTCTTCAAGTTAAAGTGGAAAGTCGTAATGATCACGAGACAACCAAAACAAAAGAAACTGAAGAAGATAAATAAAGAAAAAAAAGTATGTCTATGAATAGTAAATAATTAAAAAGGAGGCAAAAAATAACGACTTAATATCGATATAGTTTAACGAGACTGATGTTAATCGGTTATAGCGAAAGTTGTATTCTAAAAGAAGCTATACAACTCTTGAGAAGTTTATGTACAAAAATGAGAAGGCAACATGACAAATATTAATCATTATAGCTGGAAGAATTGTCTTAGAGAGAGAGAGAGAGACGACTTCGACTTGATTGCATTACCTTGTAAACAAAAGAAATAGCCTAGGTTGATTTTTTATATTCACTGAGGATACAGACGAATACAAGATAATATGTATATCGTAAAGAGAATTACATACTACGAGTCTGAATGCTTAGAGTTAGTTGTCTTTAGCCTTGTCTTTCAACTCTCTTTAACTAGATAAGACATGAGGTTTGTTTTTCCAAACAAATTCAGCGTAGTATGAGGTTATTATTCAAGGACTTCATTCATCGTTTAGTTTTTTCTCCTGTCTTTATAACGATTTTGAGTACCTCTGAAGATGTAGATGTAGACTCTATGGGAGGGGATAAGTTACCCCTTGGTAGGCTATAACGCAGAGTAGGAAAACTTTATTTTCTTTGTCTAATTTGTTCAGCTTCTCTAGGCATTACTTGATCAATTTCGAATTGATGGTTACTGAGTTAATCGCTCTCAGTGCTGCTTGACTATCGGATAAGATGACTATTTCTTGTTAGGCATACTTCGATAGCGTAAATTTCTGCCTGAAGGATGCCGGGGTAGGTGCCCATTGGTTCGGATTATTTAGTTTTCAACTTAAATACACATATCTCTGTTCCTCCTTTAGTTTGCGAAGCACCAGTATTGTATGGTCTTTATAATACAGTGAGTTGTAAATTCTTGGTATGTCATCTACAGGGAGTTGGAAGAGTGGAATTTTCATTTTGAGGGTGTTCCAAACACCCGAGCTGACAATTCTCCAAGTACTGTTTCCGCCAATGAGCATTCATTAGTCATTGTCGCACTGGCATCTACCTTGCCATCGGTACATGCCAGTGCGACAATGGGCGCATTCAGTAAACACACCGGTATCAACCGGTAAAGACCTACCGATAACTTTTTATTGAACGATCGAGACAACAAAAAATGTGACAGGTGACAATTATGACAAACTGCACCGACTGGTATGTAAATAAACCGGAAACAAAATACGGTAGGCTCTCAAGTGATGACAACCAGTGAGTTACCATTGGCATTCACTTTAATTTTCTGTACCGGTGGACTAACCGGTTTGTGTACTGAATGCGCCCATGACTAATGAATGCTTATTGACGGAATGACTAATGAGTGCTCATTGAGCACCTCTGAAGCAAAAATAAGAAATTTATATCTAGACTGAAAAACAAATCATTTAATCGAAAAATAATTTAACTAAAACTTTTTATCACATTTCTCAAAATTAAATTTGAGCCTTCTAACGTATTTTGTTTATTTTGTTGAAGTACATTTTGTATGAATCAGAACTATATATTTGAATAAAATTTGTTTAATTTAAATAAGCTTTTATTTAAAAGGTTCTAATGGTTTTTGACATTATGCTTTAAACATAAATATACTTTTATTAAATAAACAAAAAAAATCAATTACCTATGTCATTTTGTTCAAAACCACTGAAATTTAGTCTAAATAACTGTTATTTAAAGTTACAAAATAATAGCCATATAACAATTAAACAAACCGAAACATAAATTCACAAAGACTCAACCACAGATTCAGTACTATTTATTAAATATTGATTTGATATTTTGAAAAACTTATTTGTAACATAATAATGTATACCTATTTTGAGCAAATAACAAATACTTGTCAAAGAATTTCAACTTTACTTAAGCCCAATTAGAAATAAGCATATTTCTATTAATACCAATCAAAATGTAATCAATCCATCAAAATAACATATTTTAGAGACTATTAAATTGATATCATTTGATAAATTTTCCACTGTTAGCATAGCAGTCAAAATGAATTATGATTGTTATTTTACTGTATGAGCCTGCCAATCAAAATAGTAGGTTTATACATTTATTATTTTAGGAATCAATAAAGTCCAACATTTTTCGATATTTATCTTATTTTGTTATTGAAATTTATTTAAGAAAATACCTACTTTTAGTTACTCCACTCCACTTACTCCTAGTTCACTGCCATTTTTTTAAAATTATTTTTGTGGTCAGGGTTTTTAGAGATATTTATAGTCATACCTACAGGCTATCTGGATATTATATTGGAGGCAGTAATTTTAAATGTAGGACTTGAAAAGGTTTTATCTGCTGAACCGCCAGAAAATGAAATAAAAATAAACAAAAGTTAAGAAAATGTATAACTTCAATTTTTAATGGCCTGTATATTTCCAGTTTGATAAACAAAGACAGAAAGACAGTAAGCTGTAGTGGGTCTAGTAACAGGGCATTTTAAGCTGAAAAGGCATTTAAAGCTAATAGGATTGACGAACGAAGCCATGTGCAAGTTCTGTCAATCTGAGGAACGACAGAACACATTTTATGTCGTTGCGACAACCTGACAAATGTGCGGTTCCCTGTAATAGACAATAATAAGCCATTGACAGAGAGCTGTATGGAGGGTTCAGTCTCCAAGTTGCTAGACTTTTTGACGTAACCTAAGAATCAGAAGAGGACCGCAATAGATCTGAAAAGGTCGCAGTGGATCAGGTCGATAGCCATCTCGAAGAATCTAATGCAACCTAATTTGTTCTTTTTATTTTCTATCTATCTCAATAGTACATCTTTATCTTTACTGGATCAGCTATTGTTTAATGCTACTGGATAATGGGGAAGGGGTCCATTGATTCGAATTATGTAGTTTTTGGCCGAAATACTCCTATCCCTGTCCCTGCTTTGGTTTTCGAAGCATCAGTATACCACGTTATGGTATGGCCTTTTACCTACCTTAGCAAACTTTTCTCTCTTCCAATCCTTTCTATTCCTTAATATAACAATGAGGTGTTTCTGAAAGTTGTACATTCTTGGTATGTTATCCACTGGGAGTTGGAGGAGTGGAGTTTTCCTTTTGAGGGAAAGCCCCTGAGCTGACAATTGTCTCAGTATTGTTTCAATGACCATTCTAATCTTTGGCATATTTACCCACGTCAATGTGCAGTGGTGTTAGGGCTAGAATGACCTTAAAATGGCAAAGTAAAATAACGATTAGGCCTGTTCTGTGAAGCCCGTTCCGGCGTGCCTGACGAATTATCACGTTCCACATGGACCATGCCCTCTATTTTATATATTTCGGAAATGGCACGACAACGGAAACGCAGTCTAGACCGTGCGGAATATCCTGGCCGTCGGCCAAAGTCTTCCGACTGCAGTGGATTATTGTAGAATGCCGTCGCTATCGTAAAATTCGTCTTTTGTCGCATGTCCCGAACAAGTGCCAGCCAGAGTCAGCTTTACGCTGAGCACCTAATTTACACTACAATCTACTGCAATTTATTGCACAAGATATTTTTCTGGCTTGTTAAACAACTTTCCCATTATACGAATTACAGTATATGTATAAATATTATTACAATTATTCATTACGTGAAAAACTTTTTTACTTGAATCACTTTTTTGAATTTCTGCTAATGTTTTATAATCTAGACTACATTTGTCCATAATAGCATTATCTATTGTTATTATTATTATTAATTCAGTATGTGTTTAGAATTTTCTCGTCTAATTATAATATTTAAATATGTCTTTATATTTTTTATGTTTATTTAACTGCAGCGGGTTAGCTACGCGATGTTCAGCGAGTTTCCTTATATTTTACCTTTCTAATATTTCTTTTGCAAAATACCTGTTTATTTGGTTACAACAAACTTCCGTTTTTTTGGATGTCATTTCTGGATTGTCAACATCTTTTAAGGTTCAGTAGTAGTATTTTGGTTTAATGGCCACTGCTGCCAGGGCTATCCAGCCGGTTGGTAGAATTAACTACCTACGGTTGAGCATTTATTTAAATAAATGATGACAGACGAGGATAGCTATAAAGCGAGCCTGGGAAACCCCATACCCCAACTGTTGAAGAAAAAGTTGCCAAAGGAAGATCCAGCGAAAAATAACAGATTTAATAACAATTTTATTTAAAATGTTAAAGATTAATTATTCCACAACTATCTAAGAATTCGCCTATAATATTAATTATAATTGGATGAGCATGTAAAGATGTTGTAAAATTATGAGGGTATGTTTTTTAAAAGCCAGTAAGTGATTGATATAGTCTATCTACTAAAGCGGAAAATTTATTGCATTCAAAAAAGATGTGGCTTAATGTTCCAATTTCTCCACACTCATAAGGAATCTGCATTTACACCTATACGATGTAAATGGGACGGAATTAGACAATGTCCACTTCTTAATCTGAAGAAGGATGTCAATATTTTCCTGGAAAAATATTTTAACAAGACACGAAATGTACAAGAAATCTCCTTCCATCTGCCTTTCCATAATGACCAAGACTTTTCCTTAATGAACGGAATAAAATCGGTAAACCAAAAAGTAAACCAATAATAATAACTTTAACCACTTGTCTTTCCAATATTTGCTAATTTATCAGCTGGCTTTATCATTGCCCAAAATATTCGTGTGACTGGAATAAGCCATGCCAATGAAATTCGAAATTTGTTTTTCTTTTAACTCAAATAATTTTCGTTTTGTAGCAAATGCAATTGGACTATCTTTAAGATTTGGATAAGCTGCTAATACTCTTAAGGCGCTTTCCCTATCACTAAATGTGGTCGATCATTCTTCTTTTCCCTCCAATGTCCATAATTGCTGTGTCTGTTCGTTTAAGATTATTCCTCTTAAAAATAAAGTTAAATATTTTTAAATTATTAAGAGATTAGTAATTATTAGTTTCCAAAAGTACCTGTATCAAAATTTTATTTGATGATATTTCGGTGTGCTATGTGGCCAGTTAAAGTAAGTTATCTTATTCTCGTTTTTCTACAATTTTCGTCATTCTTTAAAAGGTTCAATCATTAGATTTTCATATTCTTGGATGAAACCCACTAATTTTTATTAGTCTCTGGATAAGAATACTTATTTCTAATTCACATTCTTGGATGAAACTTACTCACATTCACATTCACATTCTTGGATGAAATCCACTAATTTTTATTAGTCTCTGGATAAGAATACTTATTACTAATGACACTTTAGGGTAAGGTAGCATAACCTAAAATCAATAAATATACATTTAAATATGGTCCACAGGGTCTTTAGTGGTTTATTTTTGCTTATTTGTGTGATGGTTTTCCGATGACTTGGTCAATTTCCGTACCTTTATTCAAGTTAAGGATAAAGAAAGGAAATTCAGATAAAAATTCAAGAAGAGGAAAATAGCCTATTTGGGGTATATACCAGGTGGAAAACGCTCAATTTCAGTGGTTAAATATCCAGGGTAAAACCGAAAGAGCTAAAGGGGGCTGAAGAAAACTATCCTGGCAGAGAAACATTCGACTTTGGACAGATATACAAGACTTACAAGCACCCTAAGTCGCTGGAGTTAATAGAACCATCTGATGAGAATGAAAAAAACGCCTACGTAAAGATGGACGCCTACGCAGGAATCTTCACGGCACCCTAAGAAGAAGAAAGATTTTTTAAGAGTTTAACTACAAGGGTGTATCGATCAGTGACATACATTCTTAAAAATGTCTTCTTCTTCTTCCTTCTTCTTTTTTCATACTAGGCGAATCGCCTGCGCCTGTTTGGTTTCGTCGTCTCTACCGGTCAACCTAACCTAACAGACTGACAAGTTGTCGCTCCATCGTTTTCGTGGACGTCAGACTTTATTTACTTTTTTAGATTAGATTCTGCGACCTAGCGGTGATTTGTCGCGTGCAACTCTCACTATACTTCTGTTGTCCATTCTGCTGGTATGCTCGTTCCACTCTTCCTTTCTGCTGAGTACCCACTCATTTACATTTTCCACCTTGCATGCTCTTCTTATGCTTTCATTTCTCTCCTTGTCCAGAAGCGTCTTTCCAGCTGTTCTGCGTTTTCTCATTTCGGTTGTTGTTTAGTTTTCGCTGTATCAGGTCGAGTTTCTGCAATGTATGTCATTATTGGTCGTACCGTTGCCTTGTAAATTCTTGCTTTAGTTTCCACCTCAATGTTTTTATTTCGCCATATTGTGTCATTCAGACATCCTGCTATTCTGGTTGCCTTCGTTGTCTATTCTCGCACCTCAGCTCCTACATCACCATATGAGATTCAGTGTGATTCAGAGTTCACACTGAGATTTCTTTGCCTAGATACTTAAACTTCATTTCTTGCTGGATAACATTGCCCTCGACTTCCAGTTTGCATCTTAGTGGTACTTTTGATGTCGTCATGCATTTAGTTTTCTGGGTCGATATTATCATATTAAGTGATTAAACTTAAAAATGTAATAGTAAGAATTCTTTATGTTTATATTTTTTATGGAATTTACTAGAATTAGAGTACAATGATTTTGTAAAATTACATAAACACGTGGACGTTACTGTAAATACAAACGGATAACTGAAGATCAAAGAAAAAAATAGAACAGAATAGCAGATGTTTAAGTTTATTTTACAAAATCCTAGAATTGAAAAATTCTAGGATTTTTTAAATGAACTTCAATAATTTGTCCTAGTTAATTGTTAGTTTGTCATAATTATTAACAAAGTCTATAATACCAATTCTTTTGAAAAGCTTTTATTTAGAATTTTATACAAAAAATCAGAAAATTAAATGATATATCTAGTGTACTTTAATTAATTTATTTTGCTATATGTATTATGTATGCTTAAGATTTTACCATATCTTAATAACAAATAATACTAAATAAATACTATCAGTTTTTTAGAACTAGATCGTGTAATAATAAAAATATATTTCAAGTAACTTATTGGAAAAATACTTTCTTTTATTTCTGTTTTATAGATCAAACGATTTTTATGTTTTCTTTTATTTATATCATCAAAGTTTATTTCGGTATCTCATTAAGCTAGATAATTATCTTATTTTTGTTTGAATAAATAGTAAGTTCTTCTAGTGTTTCATTTAATTAGTAAAGAGAAATATAAAGAAAATGAAAGAATTGTAGGTAGGTGGTGTGAACTACAAAGTTTTAAATATTTTTATTAATCCTCAACTGGCGTGGTGAATTTTTGTAACGCTTACGGCGTGCTGGGGTCCGACGGACCCCAATTTTTTTTCAATTTATAATACATAATGAAGAGATGATTTTATAAAAAGCTTGTTATTTTAACACTGTTTACAATATATTCAAACTTGTGAACAAACAATTTCATTAATTTTCAACAAATTAATAAGAACGGACACAAAAATAAAGTAAAACGCATTTTTTAGAAATTTTTGACAACAGAAATATAACTTGGCTAAGGAACCCATAGAAATTAAAAACATATATATTTTATGATTTTACCGTATTATTAAAAGTACAAACAACTGAAATGTGAAGCTAAAGTAATAAACATAAATTATTTTCAACAAAACTGCAAAAACCTTGAATGTACATAACTTTTTCTAATACAGTTCATGCTAATATAGGATCTGCATTTGCCGCACATGATTCGTGCACATTTGATTCAGGAGATTTTTGTTTTTTGTCATTTCTTCATTGACATATGGTTGCCATATACCATATCTCTTTCTTTTCTGGTATTGATTAATCAATTTTCTCTTTTCTATAAGTAAGAGATTCAGAATCGGAGTTATGGTTACTCTTCGGAGAAAAATCAATGACTCGATGGTCTTCATCTCACTTAAGCCTCTTTAAGTTCATCAAACCACTCAACTAATGCTTCCTCAAAATTAGCGTCCCAGTGAGGCACACTTTTTAGACTACCCACTATCCTAATAATGTAACACTCTTGGCGTGGTGGTGCCACACAGACCCCAATAAAACTTTAGCTCCCGCTGGTAGGAACAATACTTGATAAAATCAAGTGCACCGTTAACAGTTGCATATTGGTACCCTAACTTAAAGGTAAATGGCGCGGCGAGTCCTATAATTCTTAAACGTAAACATTTTACAGAGGTTTAAATAGTGCCTGGGCTCCGCTGGACCCCACCACGCCAGTTGAGGGTTAAAACGAAGTTAATATTTTATAACATATACAGGGTGTTTCAAAAAACATGTGCTAACTCTCGTGGGGAGATTCCTCACGTAAAAATAACATTTATTTTTCATATCAACATAGGTCCGACTCTGCTTTGTTTCGTAGCTACAGGGTCTTTTTATTACTTTCTCTATGGGGCGAACACTCGACTAACTGGCCCGGAACCGTTTTGCTTCCCAAGTGGACACCAACTTAAAGCGGAACTCAAGAACCTGTAGGACCCCATCCGTTACTTGGAGTAGGAGTTCTCCAACAGTCTAAGACACTGGGAGAAATTTCTCAGAACTTACGACCGCGAAAAATCAAAGATTCCTTAAAGAACAATCTTTTTACGATTTCAACAATTTTTTACAACGATTTTTTACGAACGGGGTTTTTAACAGGACACTGTCTCCTTAATGAACTCCATAACCTCATTGAAGGTAAGAAATAACAGCGAATGCAGATTCTGTAGCGAAAATGGGGAAACACCGGAACGCCTTATCACTGAGTGCACCGA